>NW_027362768.1:375182237-375782237 GCF_046119375.1 Phyllobates terribilis | reverse complement strand
CCCTCTGCCTCCTCCTTTACTAGATAGCCAACAGACAGTAGGAGAGGAGGCAATACATGGTTGCCTGTAAATAGATCCTTAAAGGGTTTCTACCAAGAATGAAAGTTATCCCCGTGATAGGGGAAAGCATCCTGAATGCTGGGGGTCCGACTGCTAGGACCTCCGCCGATCCCAAGAATGGGGCGGTCTGAATGTAAAAATGTCTTTAAAGGGTTTCTAACAAGGATAGAAGTCATTCCTATCACTGGGATAGGGGATAATTTCCTGAGTGTTGGGGGTCCGACCGATGGGACCTCCATTGAGAACACTGAATGGCCAGGAGGCTGAGCATGCGCACCACGACTCCGTTCACACCTTCCACTGCACTCGGCTATCTCTGGCGCTACCTTTCAGAATGATAGAAGCGGAGATGCGCATGCTCGACCTCTGCTCCATTCACATGGGGCATTTCAGAGTCCTTATCCCTGGATCAGCGAGGGTCCCAGTGGTCGGACCCCCAACAATCAGGATGTTATCCCCAATCCTATGGATAGAGGATAATTTCCAATCTTGGCACAAACCCTTTAAGACCAGTTTCAGTGTATTACGGACGCATTTCGGTACTGAGGATGTAAGTTCTGGGTCAGCGATGGCTCTGAACCGAATCCGTGGTCGGGCCAGGACTTGCATCCATAATACAGGCGCCAACATGCAACCATAATACTTCTGTCTGAAGCTTGGGTGCAGCGCTGCCGACCAGTAACTTGCCACTAAAAAGTGGCATACGTCAGTCAAAAATTTGGCGCATCTTACAGCTCCACATAGCACCCAGCAAGGTGCCAACATCTGTTATTTTGGTGGAATGAATTAATAAATGTGTCTAAAGTAATTTGCACCAGAACGGTTATTTAATTACCTGGATTGTTTCTGAAGAAGAAATTCGCTGGTTCTGCGCGGCATCTGCCCGTTATCGTGTCTGACATGCTAATTGCATACTAATTAAAGGCAGGCATGCTAATGTGAGCGCGGGGCAGCCTGTTGGCGTTCCTCCTGAATATAAACCACCAGTCAAACCAGCCACAATAGACAGGACAGAAGAGGGGCACTTAAAGGGTCTGTCCACTTAAAGGGGTTGTCCACCTTTTTTTCATATTATCGGTGACCAAATCATCACTACATGTAAGAAGAAAGGAGACCGGCGGGGGGGACCCGGGCAATGGGGCAGAGGGATGGTGGCAGATGTTTTAGTGATTTTTTTTTCACTCCCTTTAATGATTTTTCCTGCTCAGTGGCGCCCCTAGGCCATCAGTTGTGCTCGGGAACTGCAGTATGGCCCCATTTTAAAAACATGTGGTCAGGAAAAACTTTAAAAGGTTGTGCAGCTCAAAGCCTGAACGTCTGATGCCAGCGATATGCCATCACTTTAAGAATGGCTGCATATCATTGAAGCTCGGCATCTGTGACGGATCCAGACGGCGCTCCTCCATCAGTGATATTTCTGATCCTCGGTGCGTACTCCCCCTCGACTTGGAGCGGCCCCCAGATCTAGTAATAGCAGCTCAGGGCTGGCACCGGCACACATGCTGAATCAGGAGACGTGTGTAAGCCTCGCTCTCCGCCTGGCACACTGACACTTTCTCTATTTTTGAAGACATCATGATTTTTATTTTTTTTTATTACTTCTTATTTATCTTTCATTTCCAGAGTTGAATTTTCTAACTCCTATTATTTCCTACCTTCCGCTTTATTGTGCACAGTTCACATTTTGCAGCCCTTTCCCTTGGCATGTTCCGCGCAATTTGCAAATTAATTGTGTCGATTTTATGACCCGAGCGCTCGGGCTGATGAGATCCACTCCCTGATTTGCATCGCTGACAGATTCCTCTGGAAATATGACATAAAAGGGCGGCAGCCGACTATTGATGTATAAACGTCGCATCGGGTCACGTATTTGCCGTAGCGATGCCATGTGTCCCGTATATCACCAGCTGGCAAATACGCCTGCGCCATTTACGGGGCTCATGCCTGCAGACATCTATGCTATATGGCACCTATAGAAACCTATGGGATTCTGCTCTACATCTATGTGTCTCCAATGCATGCTTATTACAGGGGCATACCTATCATTGGTGCAGGGGCCCAAGAGGTCAGGGGCCACTAATTAATAGTGCATTATCATGAGCTATTAGACTAGATAGGGCCCATATACTGTTCTTGCACAGGGGCCCTTTACTGTCTCTGTCCGCCAATGCTTTATTATGGAGGTATTCTTCTCCCGAAGCAGACGGTAGCACAAAGTATACAGGCATATAGGATAGATAGTATACAGAATTGTAGGGACTCCGTTTCCTAAATGCATGAGGTAGATTGTCAGCTCTGCAGGCCAGTTATATAAGAAGGAGTTCTCCATGTCCTCTATACCCTGCACGTTCCTAGGACTCATCCATGCCTCCTATATTGGGCTGTATTCACATGATGTCACTGCATTCCTCTCTGTGTCTTCTCCCAGGGTGTCCATAGAGTATAATGGATGGGATTTATTCTTTTACCACAAATTTATATATATATATTTTCTTCACTGTATTGAAAAGCATCGACCCTGCTGTTCGAAAAAAGGAGATCCTGCAAAAAATCATATACTGCATATATGTGTGCATTGTTCACACATTGCGTTTTTGCTGCGTTTTTTTTTTTCTGCAGCAAAACCTGTTCTCTTGCCAGGAGGTTTGTTCAGGATTTTCTTGCCTTTTTGCTTTTTTTTCACTGTCCTTTTGTCTATTTACATAAAGTTCAGTGAAAAAAAAAATCTCATTCCAAACCTGACACTTGCATTTTTGGTGCAGTTTTTCAGCGTTTTTTTTCACCGCCTATTACTTCCAATGGGTGAAAAAAACGCTGAAAGAAGTGACACGCTCTATTCTGCAAAAAAAAAACATGCAAAGCACAAAATACTGATCAAATAAAAACCTATGTGTGCATGAGATTTCTGGCATCTCATAGACTTTACAGGTACTGTAAAACGCAGCTGCAAATTTGCATTCAAAAAAACGCAGCAAAAACGCAATGTGTGAACATAGCCTAAGGAGCAATGGGCCATATATCCAACTGTATGCATTGCCAGTCTGGTGTCCATCTCCAGTGGGCGTTTATGCCCGAAGATGACACCCGACAGAGCGCACGTTACTCTGCCGACACCATTATAGTCAATGGCCCTGTCGGCACATACGTCCGAATGCTGTTTTACGGGCGGCTCGGACTCAAGCCCTGATGGAATCACTGAACATGGGCAAGAACGCAGTGAAAGAAACTTTATCCGTTTTTCTCATACGTGGAGAAATAAAAAACAAAGTTTCTCCACCTTCTCCTTCCTGACAGTGCCTGAAAATCGGACTGCTCTTGGATGGCATTTGAGAGCTGTCCAATTTTTTTTCACTGACCCATAGACTTGCATCTCTGTTATTGATCCGAATCAAAATCAGACATGTCTCCGGGATTTTCCTCGGACCGCACGGATTTGTGAATGGCCCCATAGATAATCACAGGTACGCGTGCACGAGTACGAGAATAGCGGACGTCTGAGTGAGGTCTATGTCACACCCCAGAGAATCCTGTGACCACACCCCCTTGGTAAACAACATAAAAACTTGCAGTAAATAACAAGGCCATTATCTCTAGACCCGTATGGCGGATTAAAAAAAAAAGGCAAAAAAAAACGTTAAACTCAGGAGCGACAGGAATAAAATCAGAGCAAAGTCTGCAGACTGCTCACCTGGTGACAGGTCCCTTTAAACTGCTGTTGTTTTTTTTTACATTTATCGGATTTCTGAACATTGTATCCATTCTGCTACTACTGTAATACAGTGCGGGGTTTTCTGCCTGAGAATCTGCAGCGTTTCCGTTGCATGTGAACATGCCCTTAGAGTGTCAGCTCTGCCGTCCGGCCATCATTCTGCACCAGGTATCACCGCGCCACGTCACATACTATCATTACTCGCTTTATCCGCCCCTGACTGTTCACATAATAGACGGAGAACCTATCTATTCCTGGGAATCGGCCTGTACTACTGTACTAAAGGGGGCACGGAGCCCCCTCCTTCTATTATAAGGGGCCACGTCTATCCCCCCCCAGATCAGTTGTTACTGTGGATTACCATGAAGAAGGATTTAGTAGCCCCCCTGCCAGATATGGCAGCGTAGCCCCCGGGAGGTGCCGGAGGGCACTCCGCAGCTGCTCCTGTCAGACTCCCCTCAGATCTCTGCCCATATAGTACGATCCTCACTGTCTGGATGCGTTATTCAGGTGGCTATTGAGGATGGCAGGGGGAGGACGCGAGCCGAGCCCGGGGGTCCAGTGGGAAGCAGCGACTGTCAGCTGTGCGTAGAGGCATCGGTCATTTCTGATCAGGGCACGGCCAGTGTTGCCAAATGCAGGCGTAAGCTCCGCTGCCAGGGAGCCGCCGCACTACAGCCAGCGACAGGGGACCAGCACAAAGGAGAACTGTACTTCATAGAAAGCGGAAGCCACCAGGGACCCCACACTGTGCACCGCTCACGCCAACCTGTGCATTAATGCGGCGCACCACAGCCCAATGATAAGCCATACAATAAGGCACCTCTTCCTCAGATCCTGTCCCTTGTGTCTCGGAGACAGTGGAGCGGCTGCCCGCGCCCCGCACATGTGCCAGCAGCATGCCCGGCTGGAGAAGGAACCTCTCTCTCTGTTTGCTGAGGATGCAGGATGATGGTAAGACAATGGTTGTGGACGATGAGGGTATTCCTTCTGCGTACTCTCAGGTGTGCTTACGGTTTAACTATGTCAGTGCTGGGGGGGGGGGGGAGAAGACAGGCCTATAAGCTGCGGTGGAGATGAGGGGTTTCGTGCATTAACCCTTTGTTTGCTGGACCTGGTTTTCGCTTTGCCGAGAATTGTCGGTAATGATAGTGCATTGTATTTCATTAATAATGAATGGGCAGAAGTTGAATATGAAGCGGATAAAAATAAATGTGGGGGAGTCAATTAGATTTCTTGTAGGCGCTGAACGCAGCGAGTGATGACCTGGGGTGACCTCAGGAGCGCGGCTGCCGGGGGGGGGGGGGGGGTGAACTGTCAGTCAATTGACCTGTAAAAATAATAGGCGCAGAATAGTGGCCGAGGGCGAGGAGGAAATCACTCATTAACCTGCAGAGTCTGAGCGGGAAAAGCCCACAAGGGCGGCCCCCTGGACAGGGATACATTATAGTATCTCATCCATGTGATATCTCATCCACGTGATACATCGTAGTATCTCATCCACGTGATACATTGTAGTATCTCATCCATGTGATACATCGTAGTATCTCATCCATGTAATATCTCATCCATGTGATATATCGTAGTATCTCATCCACGTGATATCTCATCCATGTGATACATTGTAGTATCTCATCCATGTGATATCTTGTCTACGTGATACATTGTAGTATCTCATCCATGTGATATCTCATCCACGTGATACATTGTAGTATCTCATCCATGTGATATCTCATCCACGTGATATATCGTAGTATCTCATCCATGTGATATCTAATCCACATGATACATTGTAGTATCTCATCCATGTGATATCTCATCCAAGTGATACATCGTAGTGTCTCATCCATGTAATATCTCATCCACGTGATACATCGTAGTATCTCATCCATGTGATATCTCATCCATGTGATACATCGTAGTATCTCATCCATGTGATATCTAATCCACGTGATACATTGCAGTATCTCATCCATGTGATATCTCATCCAAGTGATACATCGTAGTATCTCATCCATGTAATATCTCATCCACGTGATATATCGTAGTATCTCATCCATGTGATATCTCGTCTACGTGATACATTGTAGTATCTCATCCATGTAATATCTCATCCACGTGATACATTGTAGTATCTCATCCTTGTAATATCTCATCCACGTGATACATTGTTATATCTCATCCACGTGATACATTGTAGTATCTCATCCATGTAATATCTCATCCACGTGATACATTGTAGTATCTCATCCACGTGATACATTGTAGTATCTCATCCATGGGATATCTCGTCTACATGATACATTGTAGTATCTCATCCATGTGATACATCGTAGTATCTCATTCTTGTAATATCTCATCCGTGTAATATCTCATCCGCGTGATACATCGTGATATATTTTACCTGTGTGAAACATTATAACATCTCATCCATATGATACATCATAATATCTCAATCATATAATATCTCATCCATGTGATACATTGTGATATTTGTTATATATTATACCTTGCATGAATTTTGATGTGATACATTGTAATATCTCATCCGTGTGATACATTGTAATATAGCAGGCGGACATTCATCGCATTGTAACATTTCATACATGAGTCGCAGCCTGAAGTGTAATGCTTGTGATCCATTGTAGAGTTTCATGTCTCTATATGTGATACATTGTGAGGCCTCAGACATCCGGTTTTGTTTTGTTTGTTTTTTGTATAAGAAAATAGTTTTTTTTTTGTTTTTTTTTGCTTATTTGCTATTTTCATCCGTTTTCGCTCTTTGTGTCAGTTTTGCAGCATCTGTTTTCCTTGCAAGAAAAATAAAAAACTTTCCAAGTTTCTCCTGGCCGTTAGACAGTAAAGCCCGGCCTCTCTAGGATGCAGTATGGATGATATCCGCCTGCTCTTCCTTATTTTTTCACAGATCCTTTGACTTGTATCGGCTATTTTGATCCCCCAAATCAGATCAAAATCAAGCATGACTTTTTATTTTGTGTGACCATTGCCAAAAAATTTGCAAGTCTCATAAGCTGCTATAATGGGCAGAGAGAGGTACGATAAACACTGATGTCCGGATGAGGCCTAACATTGTGTCACTGTGTAACGTGTCATACTAGTGATACATTGTTACACTTTGTGCAGTTTCGGTTCATAAATGTATCATCTAGTTTGTTTCTGTGATACAAGTAACATTTCATACATGTAAGACATTATAAAAGCTGAGAAGCCTGGTGTACCGAGGAGCCCTCCATAGCGCCCCCTCCTGGCCTAAGTCATCGCTATCTATGTGATACATTGTGATTTTACAGATCACATTGGGACGTTTCATACATGTGGTCCGGCGGCACATCGCTGAGCCGCGCCAGGCTTCATTTCATCTTCAGAAATTTCTGTAACCGTCCGATTCATCTGAATAAGGTTCATCCCCGTCCAGATAAATGGAAATGATTCTCAGTTACAATTAATTATATAAAAACATCTCCTGTGTGTGACCAACGGCTGACAACGCCAGGAACACTGATACATCGTCTCGTGTCAGTAATGAATCCGCAGAGGTGCTGTATAATGTGCTGTGCTATAACGCCGGCTTCACGCCCGCCATACAGTGTAACGTTAATACCAATGTCCTATTGATGCTTTCTAAGGATTGGCTTGCCGTCATTGACTCGCCCGTGATCAGTCACTGACTCGCCTTTGATCGGTCACTGACTCGCCCGTGATCGGTCACTGACTCGCCCGTGATCGGTCACTGACTCGCCCGTGATCGGTCACTGACTCGCCCGTGATCGGTCACTGACTCGCCCGTGATCGGTCACTGACTCGCCCGTGATCGGTCACTGACTCGCCCGTGATCGGTCACTGACTCGCCCGTGATCGGTCACTGACTCGCCCGTGATCAGTCACTGACTCGCCCGTGATCAGTCACTGGCTCGCCCGTGATCGGTTTCACCTTCTAGGAATCCGATTACACCCTATAGTTATCAGCTGGGAATTTGTTTCACTGTTTGCCATAGAGAATAGTATATTGCTGAGCGCAGCACTTTATAGGTAACTACTCACTAGTGATCAGAGACATTTCTAGCCTCCATCTTATTCCCGTCACTTTCCGGCCTTATAACCTGTCCATATTGTTATCCCATATCCAGACTTACTTATCTGGATATACTGCGGCTCCGCTCTTCTGGGAAGACTTTCTTTAAGATTTTGGAGGTGTCTTTAGGAATATTTGCCCCTTCATTCAGAAGTGCATTTGTGGGGTCTGACCCTGATGTTGGGGGTCCGGGCTCACAATCTCCATTATAGGATGGGACTGGGGTCTGTGCGGCCGCTCATGTTCTCCTCCATGTCTGTATGGATCTTGTGCACTGGGCACAGACATGGGAAACAGATAAGGGTCTTCCCAAAACTGTTCCCACAAAGCTGAAGCTACAATTGTAAACAATGTCTTGTGCTGAAGATGAAGATTTCCCATCACTGGAGCTGAGGGTCCGTGGCCGCCCCCTGATAACAGCCTATAGCATTATCCTCCTCCACCATCTGTACAGGGGGCACAATGCAGTCAGGGGGTAACGTCCGCCTGGAATCACCAGACTCCTCCATCAGATAGAGAAGTGCGATCCGTCACTGTACAGAACACGTCTCCTCCAGAGTCCAGTGGTGGCGGCTTTACACCACTCCATCCGACGCTCGGCATTGTGCTTGGTGATGTACGGCTACAGGCAGCTGCTCGGCCATGAAGCTCCCGGCGGGGGCGCTGTGTTTATACCAGAGGAGGTCTGGACGCTGCAGTTATGGGGTCAGCAGAGCGGTGGGGATTTTTCTGCTTCTCAGCACTTGGCCCCCCACGCTGTAACGTTACGGGGTCTCCACTTCACAGCTGAGTTGCTGCAGTTCCTTCCACTTCTCAGTAATATCACTCACAGGTGATGGGGGAAGATCCAGGAGGAAGAAATGTCATGGACGGACTTGTTACCCCGGTGGCTCCTATTACAGGACCACGCTGGTATCAGGGGGCTCTGCACCACTGTCACATGGTAGTAAAGGCTGACGGCATGGCGGGGGGCCGGAGGTTATACACCAGGAGGTCGGAGGGTTATACACTGGGAAGGGGGGGGGGGGCAGCAAGGGCCTGGAGGTTATACACCAGGGGGCCGGAGGTTATACACCAGAGGGCCAGAGGTTATACACCAGGGGGCCAGAGGTTATACACCGAGGGTGGGGGGCCGGAGGTTATACACCAGGGGGCCGGAGGTTATACACCAGAGGGCCAGAGGTTATACACCAGGAGGCCAGAGGTTATACACCAGGAGGTGGGGGGCCGGAGGTTATACACCAGGGGGCCAGAGGTTATACACCGAGGGTGGGGGGCCGGAGGTTATACACCAGAGGGCCAGAGGTTATACACCAGGAGGTGGGGGGGGCTGGAGGTTGTACACCGAGGGTGGGTGGTCGTAGGTTATACACCAGGGGGCCGGAGATTATACACCAGGAGGTGGGGGGCCGGAGGTTATACACTGAGGGTGGGGGGTCGGAGGTTATACACCAGGGGACGAGGGGCTGGAGGTTATACACCAGGGGGCCAGAGGTTATACACCAGGAGGTGGGGGGCTGGAGGTTGTACACCGAGGGTGGGGGGCCGGAGGTTATACACCAGGGGACCGGAGATTATAGACCAGGAGGAGGGGGGCCGGAGGTTATACACCGAGGGTGGGGGGTCGGAGGTTATACACCAGGAGCAATTGGGCTGAATGAGAAACCAGAATTCACTGATTAAGACATATGGACCAACACCTTTTCCCATATAGTGTATACATATATATTAATATTCTGGGATTATTATACACTTTTTACTTTACTTACTTAAACCTGAGCCACGTTTCCCACCATTATTGCAAAACAAGTTTAGTTCTCCTTCATTTCCATAATTATTGCAGCAGTTATCAGTCCTTATTCTAGCAATGAAGGTCCCAGCGCCGTTCTGCCGGTTTGTGTCAGCAAGCTTGTAATCTGCCATAATTGAAGATACAAGCTCTCGCCTCCTTTCTCACCTTACAGGTGTAGTGTCCCTTTAAAACCATCCTTACATCCCATAAGGCCCCTTTCTATGATCTATTTGCAGATCCGGCCACGATGGTCTCATCCACAACTTCGGCTTTGTATTATGACACATTACAAGATTGAAGTATATATCACTGACAGGGTCTGTCACGGAGCAGGGAGACAGAGTGACACCGAAGCGTCCTCTCCACATATCACTGATTGCGGTGATTTACTATTCTGGACGTATTAAATGGAGAGAAGGAGAGACCTTGACACTGACGTCTTCATATGTGGCACTCAGTCTATAGCTTTCACTGGGAACATGGGCAGCAAATTACATTGTCTTATCAAGTGTCACCAAGACGCGTGTGATCCAGAGCCTGGGAATGTATGGAAGCAAAGGAGAAGGTGCAGCGATGTCTGGGCACGTAGGACGTCATCTACAGGCTGACATGGTAGTCAGGAGTCTGGGAAAGCTGAGTGACAATCCTCTTATGGAAGCCATATTGGTTGTCACTCATTTTTCCTTGGACATGTGCATTTAATTTTGAACTTTGCAAATAAATTTGATGGAATCTTCTCCATTTTGTGTCTACAGCTCTTATGCAGAGCTATGTGTCCCCGCGGACTACCAACGCTGGAGTACAGAGAGAGAGAGTCGAGGATGGTTTACTGCAGCTCATCCTCTACTCTCATATCTCCTCATATCTGATCTTAAAGATAGGGGTATTCCCATCTTATACCCACAGGTTATCCCACAAATCACTGTTTGTATTTCTGTATATTTTGCGGATATCATTAGCATTTGTCATATATGTAGGGGTTCAGTTTGTTCTACTTTCAGGGGCACAGTGTCAATTTTTCATATTTGTGGAGGCACAATTTTTTTCTAGATTCAGGGGGTACAGTGTATATTTTTATATATATTTAGGGGCATTGTGTGTGAGAGTGTGTGTGTGTGTGTGTGTGTGTGTGTGTGTATGTATGTATGTATATATATATATATAATATATACAACCCCTGGCAAAAATTATGGAGTCACCGGGCTCGGAGGATGTTCATTCAGTTGTTTAATGTTGTTGAAAAAAAGCAGATCCCAGACATGGCACAAAGCTAAAGTCATTTCCAATGGCAACTTTAGGGCTTTAAGAAACACTAAAAGAAATCAAGATTGGTTTGTAAACCAGGTATTGGTACTTTTGGCCGTGTGGACAGGGGCCAAGTCCTGCTGGAGAAGGACATTTCCATCTCCAAAAAGCTTGTCGGCAGAGGGAAGCATGAAGAGCTGTAAAATGTCCTGGTAGACGGCTGCGCTGACTTTGGTCTTGATAAAACACAGTGGACCTCCACCAGCAGATGACATGGCCCCCCAAACCATCACTGATTGTGGATACTTCACACTAGACCTCCAGCAGCTTGGATTGTGGCCTCTCCTCTTCCTCCAGACTTTGGGACCTTGATTTCCAAATGAAATGCGAAATTTACTTTCATCTGAAAACAACACCTTGGACCACTGAGAACAGTCCAGGTGTTTTTCTCTTTGGCCCATGTAAGACGCTTCTGGTGTTCTCTATTGGTCATGAGTGGTTTGACACAAGGAATGCGACACTTGTAGCCCATGTCCTGGATACGTCTGTGTGTGGTGGCTCTTGAAGCAATGACTCCAGCAGCAGTCCACTCCTTGTCAATCACCCCAAAATTTTTGAATGGCCTTTTGGCCTTTTCTTAACAATCCTTTCAAGGCTGTGGTTATCCCTGTTGCTTTCCATTAATATGCTTGGATACAGTACTCTGTGAACAGCCAGCTTCTTTAGAAAAGACCTTTTGTGGCTTACCCTCCATGTGGAGTGTGCCAATGACTGCCTTCTGGACATCTGTCAAGTCAGCAGTCTTCCCCATGATTGTGGAGCCTACTGAAACAGATTAAGGGACCTTTTTAAGTGCATCGGAAGCCTTTGCAGGTGTTTTTTGTTAATTATTCTAATTTACTGAGATAATGACTTTTGTGTTTTCATTGGCTATAAGCCATAATCAACATTAACAGAAATAAACACTTGAAATAGATCACTCTGTGTGTAATGACTCTATATAATGTATGAGTTTCACTTTTTGTATTGAAGAACTGAAATAAATTAACTTATTGATGATATTCTAATTTTGTGAGAAGTACCTGTATGTATTATTATTATTTATTATTATAGCGCCATTTATTCCATGGTGCTTTACATGTGAAAAGGGGTATACATAGCGAAAACAATTACAATAGTCTTGAACAAAACGTGACGGCAACTGGTACAGGAGGAGCGAGGACCCTGGCCGCGAGTCTACAAGAGATGGGTGAGGATACAGTAGGTGAGGGTAGAGCTGGTCGTGCAGCGGTATGGTGGAGCGAGGGTTACTGCAGGTTATAGGCTTGTCGGAAGAGGTGGGTCTTCAGGTTCCTTTTGAAGGTTTCCACAGTCTGATACGTTGGGGTAGAGAGTTCCAGAGTAGGGGGGCGCACGGGAGAAATCTTGTATGCTATTGTGGGAGGAGGAGATAAGAGGGGAGTAGAGAAGGAGATCTTGTGAGGATCGGAGGTTGCGTGCGGGTATGTACCGGGAGACTAAGTCAGAGATATATGGAGGAGACAGGTTGTGAATGGCTTTGTATGCCATATTTGGGTTTTGAACTGGAGTCTCTGGGCAATGGGGAGCCAGTGAAGGGATTGACAGAGAGGAGAGGCCAGGGAATAGCGGGGGGACAGGTGGATTAGTCGGGCAGCGGAGTTTAGGATAGATTGGAGGGGTGCGAGAGTGTTAGAAGTGAGGCCACAGAGCAGGAGGTTGCAGTAGTCGAGGCGGGAGATCATGAGGGTGTGCACTAGTGTTTTTGCAGATTGATGGTTGAGGAATGTGCGGATCTGGGAGATATTTTTGAGTTGGAGTCGGTAGGAGGTGGAAAGGGCATGGATATGAGGTGTGAAGGAGAGATCAGAGTCCAGGGTTACCCCAAGGCAGGCAGCTTGAGGGACTAAGGAGAGTGGACAGCCATTGACGTTGATAGATAGGTCAGTTGGGGGGGTCAATGAGATGGCGGAAAGATGATGAATTCTGTTTTATCCATGTTAAGTTTTAGAAATCTAGCAGAGAAGAAGGATGAGATGGCAGACAGACATTGTGGGATTTTGGTTAGTAGGGAGGAGATATCGGGTCCAGGGAGGTAGATTTGTGTGTCATCGGCATAGAGGTGATAATGAAAGCCATGAGACTCGAGCTGTCCCAGACCTAAGGTGTAGATGGAAAAGAGTAGGGGTCCTAGAACTGAACCTTGGGGGACACTGACAGAGAGGGGGCGAGATGAGGAGGTGGTGTGTGAGTGGGAGACACTGAATGTCCGGTCTGTTAAGTATTAGGAGATCCAAGATAGGGCCAAGTCTGTGATGCCGAGATATGACAGAGTCTGGAGTAAGAGGGAATGGTCCACTGTGTCCAAGGCAGATGACAGGTCAAGGAGGAGGAGGAGAGTAGTGTCGCTTGGATTTGGCGGTTATTAGGTCGTTGGTGACTTTAGTCAGGGCAGTTTCAGTAGAATAGTCCTGTCGGAAACCAGATTGTAGGCGGTCAAAGAGGGAGCAGGAGGAGAGGTGGGAGGACAGTTCAGAATGGACATGTTGTTCCAGTAGTTTTGAGGCATAGGGGAGAAGTGATATGGGGCGATAGCTAGTCAGAGAGGATGGGTCAAGGGAGGGCTTTTTGAGGATGGGTGTGATCGAGGCATGTTTGAAGCATGAGGGGAAGATGCCAGTTGTTAGTGACAGGTTGAAAATGTGGGCTAGGGTTGGGATGAAGATAGTGGTAAGGTTTGGGATGAGGTGGAACGGGATTGGGTCAAGTTCACAGGTGGTGAGGTGTGATTTGGAGAGTAAAGAGGAAAGTTGATCTTCCGTAATGGTGGAGAAGGTGGTTATGGAGGAGGAGGATTGAGTAGGTGTGGGGAAGGGCTGTGGGGACTTTAGGCAAAAGCTTTGTCTGATGGTGTCAATCTTCTGCTTGAAGAATGAGGCAAAGTCTTCGGCTGAGATGAGAGGAGAGGTAGGAGGCGCTGGGGGACGGAGGAGAGAATTGAAAGTGTTGAAAAGCTGTTTGGGGTTGTGAGACAGAGAGGATATGAGAGATGATAAATATATGTGTTTTGCTGCAGTGCGTGTGGACTTGAAGGTAGAGAGGGACTGTTTGAATGCGATGAAGTGCTCATTGGAGTGGGACCTTTTCCATCTACGCTCAGCAACCCTGAAGGCCCTTCACAGTTCTTTACTTAGGCTGGTGTGCCAGGGTTGCCTGTTGATTGTGCAAGCTTTGGTATGTGTGAGGGGGGCAACCGAATCGAGAGCTGCAGCTGTTGTGGTGTTGTATAAAGTGGCAGCAGCATCTGCATCATGTAAGGAGCTAATATCTCTAAGAGGGAGAAGGGATTCAGAGAGTGAGTGTAGGTCAAGGTCTTTAAGATTTCTGAAAGAGTTTGCAAGTTTGTGGAGTGGGGATTGTTGGCCTGGAGAGGAGAGGGTAGAGAATGTAAGTAGGTTGTGGTCAGAAAGAGGGAGAGGTGATTTAGAGAGGTTAGATAGGGAACAGAGGCGGGTGAAGATGAGATCCAGTGTGTGGCCGTCTTTGTGGGTGGCTGAGGAAGACCACTGAGTAAGGCTGAAGGAGGAAGTGAGGGATAGAAGCTTAGAGGCAGCTGAGAGGGAAGTGTCAATGGTGATGTTGAAGTCGCCCATGAGGATAGTGGGGATGTCAACGGAGAGGAAATGAAGTAGCCAGGGGGTTAAGTGGTCAAAGAAGGTGGTGGTTGATCCTGGTGGGTGATAAATGACAACCAGTTGGAGGTTGGAGGGGGAGTAGATGCGCACACCGTGCACCTCAAAAGAGGGGAGAGTAACGGAGGGCAGCAGTGGGATTTGGGTGAAGGAGCAGTTATCTGATAGGAGGAAACCTATTCCTCCCCCATGCTTGCCGATGGGGTGGGGTGTGTGGGAAAGGTGGAAACCACTGTATGAAAGTGCAGCAAGAGAGGCCGTGTCGGAGGGGGTGAGCCAGTTTTCAGTGATGCCGAGGAAGGAAAGCTTGTTAGTGATGAAGAAATCATGAATGTAGGAAAGTTTGTTGCAGACGGAGCGAGCGTTCCATAGAGCCTCCTCTTAAAGGGACTGGGGAAGTGGGGGCTGGGCGGATGGGTATATGGTTAAAACGGTTATGAGAGTTTTGGATAAATTGTCTGTAGGAGGTGAAAGTGATTGTAGGGATGTGGTGAGGAGAGCCAGGATTTGGAAAGATGTCGCCGGCAGTGAGGAGGAGCAGAGAAAGTGTTAGTAGGTGGGAGCAGGAGAGGGCATGAGGTGGCTGTCTGTGTTTGGAGACACAGGATTGAATGTTGAGGAATAGTTCTGAAGAGGAGGTGAGATGAATGGGGAGGATGGAGGGAGAGATGAAGAGTTCATTACTAGGTGTAGGGATTAGGGGCGGTTGGAAAAAGTGAAGGATTAAGGGGGTGAGAGAGAAGACAAAGACAAACATTGTTTACTGTGACTTAGTATCCAGTTACCTTCAGCTCCCTTCAGGTTTTATTCAGGATTAATTCATATTTCTCACAGTTAAGCAATGGACACACTTAAGGTGATGGACACAGACTACAGTCTGACACAGAGTCCTGGCCCATAATATATTTGGTACAGAATGCATTCAGCTGTGAACAAGACTGGAGTGGTCTGTGCTCATATTGATCAGCTGATTAAGGCTGAAACAGATGCTGAATAGTCAAAGGCTAAGTAAATAAGGTCATAATTGAGAGTGGGGGGTTGCTGGTGTTACTTGAAGAACATAACATTAGTATATAGGAGCAGAGAGGTAGAGAGAAATCTGCATGTATGTATGTATATGTAAACGGTATATATGTATATATATGTGTATATACCATATATGTATATATATTCAGAGGGCACAGTATGAGTATATACAGATATTTAGAGGACACAGTGTAATATTTATATATATAGTCAGGGGGCATAGTGTATATTTTTTCTATATCTAGGGGGCACAGTGTAAATATTTATATATATTCAGGGGGCACGGTGTATATTTTTCTATATCTAGGGGGCACAGCCATTAGATTTTGTTTGGATTCTTCAATACAGAAGAATAAATGTATGATGGAGCAGCCAATCTGAGTCAAGTAGACTGAAATTGCAGCAATTGTGAATGGTAATATTTCTGGCTCATGGACAGCAGCAGCCCTTGAAAATATATTTTCCTGACGGGTATGAATTATGTAGAAAGGGCCGAGAGGTTGTCCTATAAATATCCAAATTGAAAACGTAGAGAATTCCAAAAAGACAAGCATCATGAATTCTCTTCCATGTGATGTAGTGTAATGGATATCTTTCCAGAGTGAAAGCGTCAAGTGAAATCTCACAGACTGAAAGTTTAGTGGAAGGAGGAGGGTCCCAGCAGCACAGAGTATATCTGGAGAGTAGTGTGCTGATTTCATCCGAGACCTGTTCACAGGCTATCAGCTCTCACCCCCCACACTGACTGCCGTGAGATGAGATCTAGAAGTGTTTGTAATGATATATAATTCTGCTGTGGCTCCAGAGATGAATGAGGAGAGGAGGGCTTGTTTTTTTCTCCCCTACATGATGCTGCCTGCTTTTAATTGGTTAACCTCATGCATGGGAAGACGTACACGCCCCCTGAGGCAAATGTCTTGTAACGCTCAGTTATACTAAAACATAAATTATAAATTAAACTTTACAAGTAAATGTAAAAATAAAAATTCTGCTCTACTCTATGCAGCCACTATGCCATGATGTGGTCGGTTTATCATGCTCAAACTGGTGGAACCTCCTCTTTAAAGAAGTTGTCCCATCAACTTTTTATGTTTTAATCCCTTGTAACTATGTATGTAATAACCAACACTAAGAAAATGAAGCTCTTTCTTGAAAGGTCTAAAATCTTTATTATGAACATATTTAAAAAAACATGTGTAACGGGTCAGGGAGGCGGAACCTCTGAGCTACTATACAAGGGGGCGGTCCTTGTAAGGGAGCGGGTGGCGACCAGGGTGGACGGGCAGGCAGTCACAGCAGGTGACTGGGACAGTCTCTGAATGAACGGACAGGAGGTCACGGCAAGTGACCGGGGCAGTCTCTGGATGAACGGGCAGTAGGTCACGGCAAGTGACCGGGGCAGTCTCTGGATGAACGGGAAGGAGGTCACGGCAAGTGACCGGGACAGTCTCTGGGTAAACGGGCAGGAGGTCACGGCAAGTGACCGGGGCAGTCTCTGGGTAAAGGATTGGTACGACGTGGCGGCAGATGACAGACGAGAGCTCCAGGTGAGCAGGCGAGAGTCTCTGGATAATCGGGTGGTCACAGCATGTGACGGCGGAGCCTCCAGGAAGACCAACAGACAGGTAGCAGATGAGCGCTCCCAGGTGAGCGGGCAGGAATCTCTGGACAGGCGGGTGGTCACAGCACGTGACGGCAGAGCCTCCTGGTAGGCAAGCAAGCAGGTAGAAGATGTGCGCTCCCAGGTGAGCGGGCAAGCTGGTCCTTAGACAGACTGACAGAAGTTGGAAGGCAGACCGTCGGACCTCAGGCTAGCAGGCAGGTAGCAGGATATCAGGCAGGAATTAGACAGCAGACTGGCAGGAATCTGGCAGGTATCTGGCAGGTAACTGGCAACGGGACCTGAGGGCTGAAGCAGAGTAGTGAACAGTGCTACAACATTGCTCGGGCACCTCCATTTTGGAGGAGGTGCCTTTTATATGGGAGGTCCTCCGGCAATTGGCCGGGGACTCCTTAGGACGGCGCGCGCGCGGTCCCTTTAAGAGAGGGGGAGCGCGCGCGCGCCCTAAGCACACTGCCGGGGAAGGAGCGCGTGCCGGAAGCAGCGGGGAGAGCAGCGCTGGAGGACGCCGCGCCAGGAGCGGGGAGGTGAGAGGGACGGCATCTCTGCCTAGAACGGGGCAGAGATGCCGATGCTACAGTACCCCCCCCCTTTAGGCCCCCTCTTTTTTTGGCCAGAAAGAAATTTCTCAAGGAGAAGCGGGGCGTTGATGTTCTCCCTGGGTTCCCAAGTTCTCTCCTCAGGACCAAACCCCTTCCAATCTACCAGAAAAAGGTTTTTCCTCTTACCCTCTTGGAGGCCAGAATACTCTCTACCTCAAAGATGTCATCAGCGGAAACCGAAGCAGGAGGGGCACCTGGATTTTTGGAAAAAAAGTTAAAGACAACGGGTTTGAGGAGAGATACGGGGAAGGAGTTGGGGATCCGTAGGGTGGCCGGGAGTTTTAATTTGTAGGCCACAGGGTTAATTTGCCTGAGGACTTCGAAGGGGCCGATGAATCGAGGACCCAACTTGTAGGAGGGTACTTTGAGCCGCACATGTTTGGATGAGAGCCAAACCTTGTCTCCCGGACGGAATTGGGGCGGATCCAGACGTCTCTTATCAGCATATCTCTTCATCCGCTCAGAGGAGAGAAGAAGAGCGGACCTGGTGCTCTCCCAAATAGTAGAAAATTCACTGACAAGAGACTCCGCAGCAGGGTTGTCCACAGAAACGGAGACAGGAAGTGGAATCCGGGGATGTTGGCCACCGACTATAAAGAACGGGAATTTGGAAGAGGACTCGCTCTCATGGTTGTTATAAGAGAACTCGGCCCATGGTAGGAGATCCACCCAGTCCGAGTGGTGAGCATCAACGAAGTGCCGGAGGTAGCTGGACAAGATCTGATTGATCCGCTCCACTTGACCATTGGACTGAGGGTGGTAAGCGGAGGAGAAATCCAGGGTAATGTCCAGCAGCTTACATGTGGCTCTCCAGAAGCGAGAGGTGAACTGAACCCCACGATCCGACACGATGTGGAGGGGCAGACCATGGAGACGGAAGATGTGGCGGATAAAGTCTTTAGCCAGCTCGGGTGCAGACGGAAGACCAGGCAGGGGAATGAAGTGGGCCATCTTAGAAAAACGGTCAGCGACAACCCAAATGACAGTACAACCGGCAGAAACTGGAAGGTCGGTGATAAAGTCCATAGCGATGTGTTGCCAAGGAGCAGCAGGTACGGGAAGGGGCAGGAGATGGCCGGCAGGTAGATGTCGGGGAACTTTGTTACGGGCACAGGATGAACAGGCCGCGACGAAGTCTACCACGTCCTTACGCAGGGTAGGCCACCAGTAATGCCGGGTAATAAGTTGGAAGGTCTTCTTTTGGCCAGCATGGCCAGCTAGTTTAGAAGAATGTCCCCAGCGAAGAACCCTCTCCCGATCTGGCACAGCTATGAACGTCTTACCGGGTGGAAGACGAGTCAGATCCAAGGGGGCAACATTCATCACCTTGGAGGAGTCGATGATGTGCGTAGGTTCCTCCTCTTGATCGGAGGACAGGAAGGACCGGGACAAGGCATCAGCTTTGACGTTCTTGTCCGCCGGACGGAAATGAAGAATGAAGTCGAAGCGGGCAAAAACAACGACCACCGGGCCTGGCGAGGATTGAGTCTCTGGGCATTTTGGAGATATGCCAGGTTTTTGTGATTCGTGTAGATAATTACCGGGTAGAGAGCCCCTTCAAGCAGATAGCGCCACTCTCCCAGTGCCAATTTGATGGCTAGCAATTCCCGGTCTCCAATGGAGTAGTTGCGCTCCGACGAGGAGAAGATTTTGGAGAAGAAGCCGCACGTTACCATTCTCCCGGTAGAAGACTTCTTGGTGAGCACCGCTCCGGCTCCGGAGGAGGAGGCATCCACCTCCAGGTAGAATTGTTTATTACAGTCCGGACGGTGCAGGACGGGAGCAGAGGCGAAGGCTTTCTTTAGGGAAAGGAAGGCCTCCTCGGCTTCAGGCGACCATGTCCTGGGGTTAGCCCCCTTACGGGTAAGTGCAGATATGGGAGCAGTTCGAGACGAGAAATGTGGGATGAAAAGACGATAATAATTAGCGAAGCCCAGGAATCGCTGTATCACCTTCAGGACGAGGCCATTTTAGAACGGAAGAGAGCTTCTCGGGATCCATTTGCAGACCTGTTTGGGAGATGACATAGCCCAAGAACGGAAGGAAGGTCTGATCGAAGAGGCACTTCTCGTATTTGGCGTAAAGGTGGTTCTGCCGAAGCCTAAGCAGGACCTGACGAACATCCCTCCGGTGTGTGGGGAGATCCGGAGAGAAGACCAAGATATCGTCCAGGTATACCACTACGCAGGAGTACAGGAGGTCACGGAAGATGTCGTTGACTAGTTCCTGAAAGACCGCGGGAGCATTACAGAGACCGAAGGGCATCACAAGGTACTCGTAGTGACCGTCCCGGGTATTAAATGCCGTCTTCCACTCGTCTCCTTGACGGATACGGACCAGATTATACGCTCCTCGTAGATCCAGCTTGGAGAAGATCCTGGCGCCCTTGAGACGGTCAAACAATTCGGAGATGAGTGGCAGGGGATATTTGTTTTTTACCGTGATGAGATTGAGTCCTCTGTAGTCAATACAGGGACGTAGCGAGCCGTCTTTCTTTTTGACAAAGAAGAATCCGGCTCCAGCCGGGGAGGTAGATTTTCGGATAAATCCCCTAGCCAGATTCTCTTCAATGTACTCAGACATTGCTCGGGTCTCGGCTGCAGACAACGGGTAGATACGCCCACGGGGAGGAGTGGTGCCAGGTACCAGGTCGATCGGGCAATCGTATGGCCTATGGGGTGGCAACGTCTCAGCTTCCTTCTTACCGAAGACGTCCGCATAGGGCCAGTAGGGATCCAGGAGACCAGGTAAGTTAGCTGGAGTAGGCTGAGGGCGAAGTGGACGGACCGGGACCAGGCAGGTCCTATGGCAGTCAGGACCCCATCGGAGTACTTCACCGGACCGCCAGTTCAATACGGGTTCATGTGTCTGGAGCCAAGGTAGACCTAGCAACAGGGAGTGAGAAAGTCCGGACAGCACATGGAATGAGATCTCCTCAGAGTGCAGCATTCCCACCTGCAGGGTTATGGGTTCGGTGACGAGCAGGATGGTCTCCGAGAGAAGTCTTCCATCCACGGAGGCGACTGACAATGGTTCAGCCAGGGACTTGGTGGGAATATGGTATCTCTCTACCAGAGACTGGGAGATGAGGTTTCCAGCAGCTCCAGAATCCAGATGGGCGAGTTCAAAGAGACGGTTTTCTCCCCAAGCAATAGAGACCGGTAAGGTCAGAGACGGAGAGGGCTTACTTTTGTCTAGGACGACCTCTCCGAGTGGTCCTAGACACTGGCGTTTCCCGGCTTTTCCGGGCAGGAACGGATGAAGTGCTTCATACTGCCACAATAGAAACAGCTTCCCTCGGCTCGGCGAGATTCTTGGCGAGAACCGACCATCTTGGTCTGGTCGACCTGCATAGGCTCAGGAGAGACGGAGGGAGTGACGGGTTTCTGAAAAGTAGGAGCTAGACGTGGAAACCTCCTCTCACGGGTGACCTCTTTGGCACGCTCCTGGAACCGCAGGTCAATCCGGGTGGCAAGAGTTATTAGGTCATCGAGAGTGGTAGGAATGTCCCGACCGGCAAGTTCATCTTTAATACGGCCGGACAGACCCTCCCAGAAGACGGAAACCAGAGCGCCATTATCCCAGGCCAGCTCCGAGGCAAGGGTACGGAACCGTATGGCATGTTGGCCCACGGTGAGACTTCCCTGACGGAGGCGTAGCAGAGATGATGCGGATGAGGTCTTCCGTCCGGGTTCGTCGAAGACTTTCCGGAAAGCCGTGAGAAAGGCAGGCAAGTCGGACACCAGGGGGTCTCCTCTCTCCCATAGAGGATTTAGCCAGGCCAGGGCCTCTCCGGTGAGATGGGACATGATGAAGGCAATTTTGGCCCGGTCGGAGTTAAACTGGTGAGACAGGAGTTCAAAGTGCAGGGTGCACTGATTTATGAAGCCCCGAGCCTGGGCGGAGTCGCCTCCGAAACGAGGAGGTGCAGAAAGCCGGGGTCCGGGGTAGGATACCATGTTATTAGTGGGCAGTGGAGCTGCCGGATTGCGAGTCATGGCACTGGCGGTGGTTGCAGGCAGAGCAGTGAGAGTGTCCAGGCGAGAATTGACATTCCGCAGGTGACCCAGGATGGACTCCTGTTGGGACCTCTGACGGGACAGTTCATGACACAGGTCCGAGAGCGAGGGAGCTTGGGTGCCACCGGGTTCCATGGCCCGAGCAAACTGTAACGGGTCAGGGAGGCGGAACCTCTGAGCTACTATACAAGGGGGCGGTCCTTGTAAGGGAGCGGGTGGCGACCAGGGTGGACGGGCAGGCAGTCACAGCAGGTGACTGGGACAGTCTCTGAATGAACGGACAGGAGGTCACGGCAAGTGACCGGGGTAGTCTCTAGATGAACGGGCAGGAGGTCACGGCAAGTGACCGGGGCAGTCTCTGGATGAACGGGAAGGAGGTCACGGCAAGTGACCGGGACAGTCTCTGGGTAAACGGGCAGGAGGTCACGGCAAGTGACCGGGGCAGTCTCTGGGTAAAGGATTGGTACGACCTGTGGCGGCAGATGACAGACGAGAGCTCCAGGTGAGCAGGCGAGAGTCTCTGGATAATCGGGTGGTCACAGCATGTGACGGCGGAGCCTCCAGGAAGACCAACAGACAGGTAGCAGATGAGCGCTCCCAGGTGAGCGGGCAGGAATCTCTGGACAGGCGGGTGGTCACAGCACGTGACGGCAGAGCCTCCTGGTAGGCAAGCAAGCAGGTAGAAGATGTGCGCTCCCAGGTGAGCGGGCAAGCTGGTCCTTAGACAGACTGACAGAAGTTGGAAGGTAGACCGTCGGACCTCAGGCTAGCAGGCAGGTAGCAGGATATCAGGCAGGAATTAGACAGCAGACTGGCAGGAATCTGGCAGGTATCTGGCAGGTAACTGGCAACGGGACCTGAGGGCTGAAGCAGAGTAGTGAACAGTGCTACAACATTGCTCGGGCACCTCCATTTTGGAGGAGGTGCCTTTTATATGGGAGGTCCTCCGGCAATTGGCCGGGGACTCCTTAGGACGGCGCGCGCGCGGTCCCTTTAAGAGAGGGGGAGCGCGCGCGCCCTAAGCACACTGCCGGGGAAGGAGCGCGTGCCGGAAGCAGCGGGGAGAGCAGCGCTGGAGGACGCCGCGCCAGGAGCGGGGAGGTGAGAGGGACGGCGTCTCTGCCTAGAACGGGGCAGAGACGCCGATGCTACAACATGTAGAAGAATACAATATGTATTCATATATAAAAGCAATATATACAAAAAAGGTGGGGTACAAGTACAGAAAATGTGGGTAAACTTGGATGTAAAATATAATGTACTGCTATATCTAAGGTCCAAATCTAACGTAAACTGTATAAAGTTACATATAGGGTACAGGTGATATACCATATGGTTTAATATAAGCCTTTGTCTTTTTTAGTACACCCTTACAGTGGGTTCAGTTCTATGTCAAAAATATTTAATGTCTGTATATACAGTACAGACCAAAAGTTTGGACACGCCTTCTCATTTTAAGATTTTTCTGTATTTTCTTGACTATGAAAATTGTACATTCACACTGAAGGCATCAAAACTATGAATTAACACATGTGGAATTATATATTTAACAAAAAAGTGAGAAACAACTGAAAATATGTCTTATATTCTAGGTTCTTCAAAGTAGCCACCTTTTGCTTTGATGACTGCTTTGCACACTCTTGGCATTCTCTTGATGAGCTTCAAGAGGTAGTCACCGGAAATGGTCTTCCAACAATCTTGAAGGAGTTCCCAGAGATGCTTAGCACTTGTTGGCCCTTTTGCCTTCACTCTGCGGTCCAGCTCACCCCAAACCATCTCGATTGGGTTCAGGTCTGGTGACTGTGGAGGCCAGGTCATCTGCAGTAGCCCCCCCATCACTCTCCTTCTTGGTCAAATAGCCCTTACACAGCCTGGAGGTGTGTTTGGGGTCATTGTCCTGTTGAAAAATAAATGATGGTCCAACTAAACGCAAACCGGATGGAATAGCATGCCGCTGCAAAATGCTGTGGTAGCCATGCTGGTTCAGTATGCCTTCAATTTTGAATAAATCCCCAACAGTGTCACCAGCAAAGCCCCCCCACACCATCACACCTCCTCCTCCATGCTTCACGGTGGGAACCAGGCATGTAGAGTCCATCCGTTCACCTTTTCTGCGTCGCACAAAGACACGGTGGTTGGAACCAAAGATCTCAAATTTGGACTCATCAGACCAAAGCAAAGATTTCCACTGGTCTAATGTCCTTTCCTTGTGTTCTTTAGCCCAAACAAGTCTCTTCTGCTTGTTGCCTGTCCTTAGCAGTGGTTTCCTAGCAGCTATTTTGCCATGAAGGCCTGCTGCACAAAGTCTCCTCTTAACAGTTGTTGTAGAGATGTGTCTGCTGCTAGAACTCTGTGTGGCATTGACCTGGTCTCTAATCTGAGCTGCTGTTAACCTGCGATTTCTGAGGCTGGTGACTCGGATAAACTTATCCTCAGAAGCAGAGGTGACTCTTGGTCTTCCTTTCCTGGGGCGGTCCTCATGTGAGCCAGTTTCTTTGTAGCGCTTCATGGTTTTTGCAACTGCACTTGGGGACACTTTCAAAGTTTTCCCAATTTTTCGAACTGACCTTCATTTCTTAAAGTAATGATGGCCACTCGTTTTTCTTTACTTAGCTGCTTTTTTCTTGCCATAATACAAATTCTAACAGTCTATTCAGTAGGACTATCAGCTGTGTATCCACCAGACTTCTGCACAACACAACTGATGGTCCCAACCCCATTGATAAGGCAAGAAATCCCACTTATTAAACCTGACAGGGCACACCTGTGAAGTGAAAACCATTTCCGGTGACTACCTCTTGAAGCTCATCAAGAGAATGCCAAGAGTGTGCAAAGCAGTCATCAAAGCAAAAGGTGGCTACTTTGAAGAACCTAGAATATAAGACATATTTTCAGTTGTTTCACACTTTTTTGTTAAGTATATAATTCCACATGTGTTAATTCATAGTTTTGATGCCTTCAATGTGAATGTACAACTTTCAAAGTCATGAAAATACAGAAAAATCTTTAAATGAGAAGGTGTGTCCAAACATTTGGTCTGTACTGTATATACACTTGAGATGTATTATATAAATCACATATAATATGCAAAATCACTTATAAAATATACATGTAAGACGTAGCAATAGACCCACAAAGTAGTTCGTTCAATCACTGTGCTGGGTTGCAGTAAAACAAATAGACATCAATAGACCAAACATGGTAGGACACAATAGATAGACATAAAGGTAATGTTACCAGCAGTGCAGGAAAGCAGGGACCCACCACAGTCGACGCGCGTTTCGCTATGGAAAGCTTCATCCAGCTTCCTCTTTTGACCAATCTCACCTTAAAACAGACGAAGTGGCTCACATGGAAGTGTGTGTGGCCTGAAAGTCACTTTCCCAATGCAAGTCTATGGAGCTTTGTTCTGATGATCCATAGGTTTACATTGAAGGAGGTCGCTTTGCACCAACATCTGTCCCTTTGTGAGCCGGTAAAGAAGAGCAGCGGTCAGGTGGGACCAGAGCGACACCAGCATTTACACATGATTACATAGTCAATTAATCCACCCAAAGTGGATGTATGGATAGATAATAGGTGGATGGATGGATAGATAGATAGATAATAGCTAGACAGATGGATAGATGGATGGGTAGATGGATGGATGGATGGGTAGATAGATAATAGATGGATGGATAGATAGATGATGGATAGATAGATGGGTAGAAGGATGGATGGATGGGTAGATAGATAATAGATGGATGGATAGATAGATAATAGATAGATGGATGGGTAGATGGGTGGATGGATAGATGGATGGATAGATAGATAATAGATAGACAGATAGATAGATAGATGGGTGGATAGATAGATAATAGATGGATGGATGGATAGATGGGTGGATAGATAGATAATTGGATAGATGAGTAGATGGATGTGACGCACCCCTGGGCCTGTGTCGCGCAGCGTTGCGCACGCGGGAGCTTACCCGGAGCCGGATCTGTTGAGGGTTGTAGTCTCGTGGCGGTGACCCGGTCCGTGCCCAGGGAGTCAGACTAAGTGGCGCTGTATTAGCGGTAGATGTTGGACGACTACGCCACCCGTTGAATGCAGCGAAGGAGCTGCCGCTGCAGGGCAGACCGCTGAGGCCGGTGGTAGGATTGTGCAGCGTGATAGTATCACCCCCAACGGGAGGGGTATGGCCTCAGGGCAGCCGACGTGGATGATGGGGTAGCAGGAATCACTCAGAGACGATGCGGTGTAATTCAGGGTCTTTACTGGTGATAAAGATAGACCCTCCCGGAGTACTGGCTAGCGATCGGGGCCTGGTCAGTCCTTGAGCAGATGGGATCTCCCCTGGCCAGGCGGAGTTGTAGGCCTCCCAAACTGACTGTACTCTTCTGGCTACCTTGCTAGAGGCGGGTATAAGTAGCCCACGTCCCTGAGTGTACCGTGTGGTGCTCACCCGTATGGCCGGTGACTCGGGGCCTTCTAGTGGCGTCCGCTCCACGACGGCGGTGCTGGTCCCACGCGTGTGACCGTGCCTTCGGGTTTCTTGGCCAGAGGACCTGAAATCCCCTGCCGGGCGGTTTCTGCTGCTGGGTAAAGATTAGTCCCCACAGCCTCGGACTCCGGGTCCGGTGATAGCTTCTCAGTCAGGGCGAGCTCTGCAGCTGCCAGCCCCTGACTCCTTATAGCACTGCTCCCACAGAGCTCCTGATGTTCTTTTCCTATATCTGCTTCTCTTCTCTGTCTCTACTTCTTCTCTACTCACTCACCCTGCCTCAGCCCTAGGTTTATATAGGGGAAGTTCTTCCCCTCCCAGGACTGGGCAGGAGGTGTGGCATGCACAGGATCCCTGACCAAGAGACCTCCCACCTGCTCTCAGACATAACATTGCTGTTACTGTGGAAACCAGACCCCTGGGGTGCCACATTCCCCCCTAGTGAAATTTAGTACTCCGGGACTAAACATATTTTTAGAAAAACATAACAAGGTATAAACAATAATAGTACAATAAGAAAAACATATAAAGATGGTCACGGCGTGTCCGCAACCGGGTGCAGTTTTTGAAGAAAAGCAAGGTGTCCATTTCACCAAAACAGGGAGACGTAACCAGGTAGGGGTCTGTCCTACCCCGAGTCTTTAACAGTCTTAGTCCTTTCCTGGGTTACACTCCAAACATATGTACAAGGATTCCCGGTAAATCCACCAAGGACTCCTATAAATAACTAGAAAAACATAATTATACACAAGCAACAAGAAAAACAGGTAACCACAAATAAAACAGTTTATACACTTCAAATCCTCCAACGTGTGGGTAACTGGCCTCTAGTGGCCCTAGTGGACCTACGGAGCTGACTGTCTAGCCCTGAACTACAGGGTGTAGGAGCTGTCAAGGGTAAACTGGGCAGCTGTCTACCGGCTCTTTGGCTCACTAGGGGTACGGCAGGCTCACTATAAGCAGAGGGTTGATCCTCCTGTTCTGCTTGTGTGGAGTCTCCTGCCTCCTGGACCGGCTGCTCTTCCAGCTCTACCTGTTGCTCCGTAGGCACTTGGGATGCTGGTTGGAGGAACGTGAGGACGGGTACCACAACTGCACCATTGACTTGAGTCCAGGACCGAGGGAAGTCTCCGAGCACAGTACTAACCATATCTTCCCTTTCCTCTACGGGTCGATGGTCTTCTTGTTCCTCTTCAGGGTTCCGTAGCTGTTCAGGACACTTCTTCAGGTGATCCCGGGATACAATGGCTATGGTCTCCCCTCCGTCTTTACTGATGGTACAGACTTTCGGGTTTTCGTGGCTTGAGGGCAGTACGGTGTACGGGTCCTTCTCCCACTGGTCGTCCAACTTGTGGAGCCGTCTTTTCCTCTTCAAGACCTGCTCTCCGGGTACCAGGGGAACAGCGGGAGCATACTGGTTGTAAGTTTTCTCTTGTCTTTCCCTAGCCTGACAGAGACTTCGCTCCACGCTCTCCTGTACTTTCCGGTACTGCTGCTGCCTCTCTGTGTCCCAGTCTGCCTCTGGTGAAGTGTCCTCGGGTGTCAGGACTCCCATTTCCAGGTCAACAGGTAACTTACCAGGTCTCGCCCTCATTAGGTAAGCCGGGGTACAGTTGGTGGAACCTACCGGGATGTGGTTGTATAGGTCCACCAGATCGGGCAGCTTCTCAGGCCACAGACTGCGTTCTTCCAGGGGCAACGTTTTCAGGAGATCCATTACCACCTGGTTCATTTTCTCACAAAGTCCATTAGTTTGCGGATGATAGGGTGTCGTCCTTATCTTCCGGCAGCCATACAGATTGCAGAATTCCTGGAAGACCTCCGCTTCAAAGGCAGGTCCCTGGTCCGTCAGCACTTGGTCCGGGTACCCGTGTGGGCGGCAGAAGTGCTGCTGGAAGGCTCTAGCTGCTGTTTGAGCCGTTAAGTCCTTAACGGGGACGACAACCAAGAACCGGGAGTAATGATCCACAATGGTTAACGCGTAGACGTAGCCACTTCTGCTTGGGGTCAGTTTTACATGATCCAAGGCTACCAGTTCCAACGGCTGCCGGGTGACGATGGACTGCAGGGGAGTCTTCTGGCTGGCACGGTCCTTCCTTCTTAGGTTGCACGGGCCACAGTCTCTGCACCACCTCTCGATGGTTCCCCTCATGCCTACCCAGTGGAACCGCCCACGCAGCAGGAACTCCAGCTTCTTCCATCCGAAGTGTCCAGCCCCGTCGTGGTATGCTTCCATCACCATGGCTGCGTCTCTCCGTGGCACCACTACTTGCCAGATTAGTTCATGCGTCCGGGAGTTAACCATTCTGCGGCACAACTTCCCCTTGTAAAGGAACAGTCGACTCTTCTCAGCCCACAGTTGCTTGGCTTCCTCCGGAGCGTCTGGGTCAAGGCGAGCCTCTGGCCGAGTCAGCATCTCCTTCACCAGCCGGACGGCAGGGTCACTGTCTTGCGTTTCCTCCCAGTTGTAGTGAGGCAAGGGGTTAAACATAGCGGCTTGCTTACTCCTTACCCGATGGGAATACTGGATAGTCCCATGACGGTGGAACGCGGGGAGTTCGACTTCTTCCAGTCCCTCTGGATCTTCTCCTACGTCCGGTAGGTTTGGCATCCTGGACAGGGCGTCCGCGTTGGTATTGGAGCGTCCTGCCCGGTATTTGATTGTGAACTCGTAGTTGGACAGACGGGCCATCCATCTCTGCTCTAGGGCACCGAGTCTTGCCGTGTCCAGGTGTGTCAACGGGTTGTTATCCGTGTACACAGTGAACCGGGAAGAAGCGAGGTAGTGCTTAAAGCGTTCGGTGACTGCCCACACCACTGCCAGGAACTCTAGCTTAAATGAGCTGTAATTCTCAGGGTTTCTTTCGGTGGGTCGCAGTTTTCGGCTGGCGTAAGCAATTACCCGTTCTTTCACCTGCTGGATCTGGGACAGTACGGCTCCTAGCCCGATGTTACTGGCGTCGGTGTAGAGGATAAAGGGCTGGCTGTAATCCGGGTACGCCAGGATTTCATCCCCCGTGAGGGCCATCTTCAGCTGGCTGAAGGACTCTTCTTCCGGCTTCTCCCATCTGAAGGGTGGCTTCTGGTTCTTGGCCTTCCTGGACTGGCCTATCAGGAGGTCCTGCATAGGAGGTGCCTTCTTGGTGAAACCGGGTATGAACCTTCGGTAGTAGCCTACCAACCCGAGGAACTGCCGCACTTCCTTTACACTGGAGGGACTTGGCCATTCCTTAATTGCGGTGATCTTATCAGGGTTGGGAGCCACTCCGTCAGCGCTCACCACGTGTCCCAGGTACTGCACCTTTGGTTTTAGGAGGTGACACTTGGAGGGTTTTACCTTTAGGCCGTAGTTTGCCAGAGCTTCGAACACTTCCGCCAGGTGTTTCAGGTGGTCCTCATAAGTCTTGGAATATACGATGACATCGTCCAGGTACAACAGGACCGTCTCGAAGTTTCTGTGGCCCAGACAGCACTCCATTAATCGTTGGAAGGTTCCCGGTGCGTTGCAGAGTCCGAACGGCATACAGGTAAACTCGCTAAGTCCCATCGGGGTGGTGAATGCGGTCCTCTCCCGGTCCGCCTCTGCTACAGGATCCTGCCAGTACCCGCTAGTGAGATCCAAGGTAGAGAAGAAGTTAGCAGATCTTAAAGCTGCCAAAGACTCCTCTATCCTTGGTAAGGGGTACGCATCCTTGTGTGTGATACGGTTAATTTTCCGGTAATCTACACACATCCTCATGGTGTTGTCTTTCTTTTTGACTAAGACTAGTGGAGCTGCCCAGGGGCTACAGCTATCCCTGATCACCCCAGCCTCCTTCATGTCCCTAAGCATCCCCTTGGCGTGTTGGTAGTGTGCAGGGGGTACGGGTCGATACCTCTCTTTTATGGGAGGATGGTCTCCCGTGGGGATGTGGTGTTCTACCCCCTTGACTCGCCCGAAGTCTAACGGGTGTTTACTAAACACTCTCTCGTACTCTTGAACCACCCGATAGACTCCCTGTTTCTGGTGTGAGGGAGTGGAGTCAGTACCCAAATGTAGTTGCTGACACCAGTCCTCCATTGTTTCCTTAGAGCCGTTACCTTCCTCCGGGGAAGATGGAGGCAAGGGTTCTACGGACTGTATGGAATTTTGATTGATGGTATACAATTTGGCTAGCGTGGCATACCGGGGCAGGTACACTTCCCTCTTCCCGATATTTATTATGCGAACGGGCACCCTCCCATGGCGTACATTGACCACCCCCCGTGCTGTCAAAATGGTGGGCCTACTGTCTGAGTAAACTGGTTCTACCATTGCCTGGTAATCTCTACCTCTCAGACCAATAGCTGCCCGGCACCAAATCATCATTTCACTTTTTGGGGGCATGGCAATAGGGAAAGGGTCACACATTCTTACGCTACCAATCTCACCACCGGAGAGTTCTATCTGTTGCCGTCGCATCAGTGCCCGGATCTCTTTCTGGAGCACTCGCTGCTGGCCGGAGCTGGCGTTCTTGGCAACCTGTTGTAAAAGGAAAATCACCTCTGCAAGACAATTTTCAATTACATTAGTTCCTAGAGTTATCTTTGGGTGACTCTCGTGTTTGTCAATGTCTACAATGATCAGTCCCTGTGCTGCCAGTTCGACTCTACCGATTTTAATGGTCACCTCTTTAAATCCAATCTGTGGCACGGGCTGACCATTGCTGGCGATGATACTCAAGTCGTCGTCAGGGTAGCGGGTGATATCTGAGTCATTCCAGTACTGCTTGAAGAGCACGTACGGGATAGTGGTGACCTGTGACCCGGTGTCCAATAGGGCACTCATAGGGATGCCATCCAGTACCACAGGCAAGACTGGACGTCCTCCCACATATCTGTCGCGCCAGTTCGATGGGCCTGATGATCTTTTTCCTGGGGGTTGGCCCTCTACCCCAGGTTGTGCCAGTTTAAAGGACAGTACCTTGCCATATGTCCGGGTTGATTGCAGCGGCGGCAGATGGGTTGTCCGTCCTCGTTGTATCGGTCGCTGGGTCTTCCTCTGGCCGGTGGGGTCCTCCTTGGTCGACGTCACGGGATGTCCTCCGGTCCGGATGCCAGCTGGATCTTCCCTGGAGTGGAAACCTGTAAAGACTGCACAGTTCGGGTTAGCGCAGCAACGCTTTTAGCTAGCTCTTGGACCTGATGGTGCAGGTCTGGAGCCAGGTCATTGTTCAAAGCCTGCGCATCAGCTCCCACAGGCCCTGCCGACAAGGGCGCCGCCTCCTGGTGGTAAGTGGTAGTGGGGCGTCTGTGGGTCACAACGCCACCTGGTGCTGGTTCTCGGAGCACCCGGATGGCTCTGTCCTTGAACTGTGCAAATCCCAGATGAGGGTCCTGTAAGGCCATTGCCCGCAACTGGGTTCGGTGGGCATTGCAATATAAACCCTCTATAAATTGTTCAGTAAACAGCCTGTCCTCGTCTCCCACGCCGTCAGGGTCGGTCTGCTTAATGGCTCTCAGGGCCTCTTGTAGGTTCAGGGCATAGTCCCTTATACTCTCATGTGCCCGCTGTTTGCACCCGTAGAATCTAAGCTTGATCTCGGCTGAGGTGCGGGTATCAAAGGTGTCCCTCAGCCGGGTTAGTATCTCTGCGACAGTCCTCCTCCCAGGTGGCCAGGACTTTACCTCCCTTTGGGCTGCCCCGGTTAATTGGGCCACCAGGATGCTCACTTTTTGCTCCTCTGTGAGGGGATACACCTGGAAGAGGCTATCCAGCTTTTCTCTAAAGTCATGCAGGGTATGTGACTCCCCTGAGTACTGGGGTAGCCAGGCTGCCCCCGGGATATAGGGCATGGTGAAAGGCATGACCGCAACAGCGGTGGCGCTGGCGGGGGTTGAAGCGGTGAAGCTCTCCTCCGTATCCGACATCCTTCTCCCCCCTAGTGGACCGTGGCCTACCTTGCGATGATCCTCTTCCGTAGGCCGCGGCTCCGCAGTGGATCGTCAGGGTTGAGGACCTTCCGTCGCGCTCCTGTGACGTCGGCGTCTGCTGGGCTCCTTCCAGGACCTTACGCAACGTCCGGACGTGAGGCGGGGCTTCAGTTCTCGCGCGCTTTCGGAGTCCACGCCCCTCTTCTTCCCGCGCGGCGTCCTCAAGATGGTGTCCAATGGCGGGAAAACTCCACGGCTGGCGGGAAGAAGGCAGAAGATGGCGCCGAATGGCGGGAAAACTCCACCGATGGCGGGAAGGAAGCGGAAGATGGCGCCGGATGGCGGGAATCTTCACCACAGGTAAGTTTGAACAGTCTTTTTCAGGCACGCAGTACCCGGTGGTTGCGGGCACGAGATCCTGCCGACTACGCCAAAAGTTGACGCACCCCTGGGCCTGTGTCGCGCAGCGTTGCGCACGCGGGAGCTTACCCGGAGCCGGATCTGTTGAGGGTTGTAGTCTCGTGGCGGTGACCCGGTCCGTGCCCAGGGAGTCAGACTAAGTGGCGCTGTATTAGCGGTAGATGTTGGACGACTACGCCACCCGTTGAATGCAGCGAAGGAGCTGCCGCTGCAGGGCAGACCGCTGAGGCCGGTGGTAGGATTGTGCAGCGTGATAGTATCACCCCCAACGGGAGGGGTATGGCCTCAGGGCAGCCGACGTGGATGATGGGGTAGCAGGAATCACTCAGAGACGATGCGGTGTAATTCAGGGTCTTTACTGGTGATAAAGATAGACCCTCCCGGAGTACTGGCTAGCGATCGGGGCCTGGTCAGTCCTTGAGCAGATGGGATCTCCCCTGGCCAGGCGGAGTTGTAGGCCTCCCAAACTGACTGTACTCTTCTGGCTACCTTGCTAGAGGCGGGTATAAGTAGCCCACGTCCCTGAGTGTACCGTGTGGTGCTCACCTGTATGGCCGGTGACTCGGGGCCTTCTAGTGGCGTCCGCTCCACGACGGCGGTGCTGGTCCCACGCGTGTGACCGTGCCTTCGGGTTTCTTGGCCAGAGGACCTGAAATCCCCTGCCGGGCGGTTTCTGCTGCTGGGTAAAGATTAGTCCCCACAGCCTCGGACTCCGGGTCCGGTGATAGCTTCTCAGTCAGGGCGAGCTCTGCAGCTGCCAGCCCCTGACTCCTTATAGCACTGCTCCCACAGAGCTCCTGATGTTCTTTTCCTATATCTGCTTCTCTTCTCTGTCTCTACTTCTTCTCTACTCACTCAGCCCTAGGTTTATATAGGGGAAGTTCTTCCCCTCCCAGGACTGGGCAGGAGGTGTGGCATGCACAGGATCCCTGACCAAGAGACCTCCCACCTGCTCTCAGACATAACATTGCTGTTACTGTGGAAACCAGACCCCTGGGGTGCCACAGATGGATAGATTATAGATAATAGATATATGGATGGATGGGCCTGTGTATAGATTTTGCAGCGCAGTCTGGTTTCAGTGTTCTTCATATTGTATTTTCGTGCCGGATATTTCGCATTTTGTCAGTAGGTGTGATGAACGCAGCGGCTGTACAGATGCCCGCGATTTGTCTGCTCTCCTCTCCCCGTAGCCGAGCCCTGCACCCCTCCAGTATAGATTAGGTCACTGCCCCCGTCTTTCTACCCTTCATATCTCTACATTCACATACTTGTCTGCATCTTATGTCCTGTCACAATTTCCTCGCTCTGAACTCAGCTGCAGAATATAAAAGACGCTGAAGGATCTAGAAAGGTCTAACATTTGATTGATGGGAAATCTGCCACTTTGGCCTCTTGTCCACAATGTGCCAAGTTCTGGGAATAGAGGAGATGGGAGAGGAGTTTGTTTCTCAATAACCAGAGCATGCACAGAGCGGAGAAGGGGCCAAAGCAAAAATAGGCCTTTTTCAAGTGCAGGTTCCTCCACCCCCTCCTGCTTCCATGGTAGGTTAATAGGGTCACCTCCTCTCTATCCCTTGTAGGAGCAAAGTTAGGAAAGTTAGCTTTTCCTCTGTTTGCAAAGTTGCATTACATGGACAGATCTGAGAAGCGAAAGATTTGCTGTGTGTATAAATCTGCCAACGGCACCTACATTTTGGGTTAATAGAGTCTAGATAACGTTTTTTGAGATGGTCAAAAATTATGAGTTTTTCAGGTGGTAACTTCAGGAAATGTTTCTTCTTGGAGTTTTTCTTTTCCTGCATTTTTTTTTGCAGAGACTTTTTGACAATGCGTTTTTCTTCTTTTTTTTTTTTTGTAGCCTTTTGATAGTGGACAGCGTTTAATTAAGAGCGTATTCCATCTGGAGCCGCTTCAAAGAACAGATATGCACCCTCTTTCTTCCTAACAGGCTTTTTCCAAAACTGGAAACAGAAAAAAAACTGCTCAAAAAAACGGGACATATGAACAGCAAAATGGTTTTACAATAGAAATGAATAGGAAGAGTTTTTTTGTTTTTTTTTTAAGCGATTTTTTTCTGCCATTTTTTTCAAGTATACCCATTCCAAAAAAACTCCTCAAAAACTCCATGTGCAAATGGCCTAAAGGCTGCATAGGTACTTATCAATCATAAGGAATGAGAGCGCAAACACTGACCGTCAGCCCCTTATCTCCCTGTGGTGAGATGCAAGGATGTACATGCACTGTAGAAGATGCCACTGTCGGTGCGCAGAGCGGCTTTTCTTATGGGGTCTAAGTCCTTGCAAGGCCAATAATATAACTTGTATAAAGGCTCGGACTGGACTACGGGAGTACCTGAGAATCCTCCGGTAGGCCCCTGTGCAGTGGTGCTGATGAGCAGCGTTATTGCACTTGATTTACTATTTGCTGAAAAAGTTATTATCTAATCGTACAAGCGAGCCAAACTAATTACATAGAAGCAAAGGTAAATGTGCGCACCATGTTTGCATGAAGCTGAGCAGTGGACCCTAGGAGTCAATGTTGTTGGTGGGCCTTTGCCAGCCAGTCCGACACTTCTTTGTATTTTAGGACTTGTCTGCTTTACACAAGGCTTTGTTAGAAAGAGATAGCGTTAATAAGTTTTAAAGCGGAGGGATAAATCTCTGCACCCCTCTTTATCTAAGAGGTAGAAAAAAAACCTGGGCCCCTGGGAGTGCCATGATGAGCGTCGCTGCGGGGAATTAAGCCTGTCGTGTCCCAGATTTGCAGGTAGGTGTCAGATAAAGGAGGCTGGCACCATGAAATCAGCTCCTGGATATCTCTCAGACACAGGCCCCGGGGTGTCCTCACATGATCCGCCTCAGATCACCCAGAAACATACTTCTGTAACTTGGACAACATACAGATTCCTGAACTGCGGGAGATTGATCTGACAGCTGCTCTCGGAAAATGTCGCTGTGGGATAAATGTCATTAGGGGCCATGATGCAGCGCTGAAGGCCTGGGGTATTACACACCCGGATTATCCGAGGTCAGGCTGCACACCGGCAATCAATCTACTGTCAGGATCTGCTGCTGAGTGTGGGCAGATCCCTCGGCCGACACCTATCCCTAACAAGAGAGAGAAGGATCCAACCTGTTTCTGATGGCCGACCATTTTATTCTCTGGGATATCGAACGCAGGAGTTCTCCGCAAAACCAAACTTTACCCTTTCCTCAAGAGTATTGGGGGGCTAATGTGTATGTGGAGGCTTTACGCAGCTGTAGATGTATATATGTATATTTCACATACAGTCATGATCAAAAGTGTCGGCACCTTGAAATTGTTCCAGAAAATTAAGTATTTCTCCCAGAGCAATATCACAATTACACACGTTTTGTTATTCACAGGTTTATTTCCTTTGTGTGTATCGGAACAACACAAAAAATAACAGAGAAACAAAAGGCAAATTGGACATAATTTCACACACAACCCCCAAAATGGGCCGGACAATATTGTTAGTACCCTGAACTTAATATTTGGTTGCTCCCTTTGGAAAAAATACCTGCAATCAGTCGCTTCCTATAACCATCAGCTTCTTCCTCCTCTCAGTCGGGATCTTGGACTCTTCTTACAATCGTTTCCAGGTCTCATATGTGAAGGCGTCTTCTCCCAACAGCAATTGTAAGATCTCTCCACAGGTGATCAATGGGATTTAGATCCGGACTCATTACAGCCACTTCAGAACTCTACAGCGCTTTGTTTCCATCCATTTTTGGGGGCTTATCGAAGTATGTTTGGGGTCATTGTCCTGCTGGAAGACTTAGGACGCAAACCCAGATTTTTGACACTGGGTGCTACTTTGTGACCCAAAATCATCTGGTAATCTTCAGATTTCATGATGCCTTGCACATAGTCAAGGTACCCAGTGCCAGAGGCAGAAAAACAACTCCAAAACATCTTTGACCCTCCACCATATCTGACTGTAGGTGCTGTGTTCTTTCCTTTGTAGGCCTCATTTAATTTTCGGTAAACAGTAGAATGATGTGCTTTACCAAAAAGCTCTATTTTGGTCACAAGAAGCTTTCCCAGAAGGATTTTGGATTACTCACGTACATTTTGGAAAACTGCAGTCCAGCTCTTTTATGTCTCTGTGTCAGCAGTGGGGTCCTCCTGGGTCTCCTGCCATAGCACTTCATTTCATTCACATGTAGATGGATAGTTCGCGCTGACACTGATGCGCCCTGAGCCTGCAGGACAGCTTGAATTTCTTTGGAATTTGATTGGGGCTTATCCACCATCCGGACTATCCTGCATTGCAACCTTTCATCAATTTTTCTCTGCCGTCCACATCCAGGGAGATTAGGTACAGTGACATGGGTTGTAAACTTCTTGATTTATGTTGCGCACTGTGGACAAATGAACATCAAGATCTCTGGAGATGGACTTGTAACCTTGAAATTGTTGATATTGTTCAGAAATTTTGGTTCTCAAATCCTCAGACAGTTCTCTTCTCTTCTTCCTGTTCTCCATGCTTAGTGTGGCACATACAGACATACAGTGCAAAGATTGAGTCAACTTTTCCCCCTTTTTATTCGGTTTCAGCTGTGATTTTCATATTGCCCATGACGCGCCCCCTGGGCCGTGGGGTACCCGGAGCCAGGCCAGTAGACGCTGGGGGTTGTAGTCACCGTGGCGGTGACCCGGTCCGTGACCCAGGGCAGTCAAACCAAGGGGTAGTCTGGGTATATAAGTGTTTAATGTCCGACTACGCCACCTGTGGAATGCGGTCAATAGGAACCGCCGCTGCAGAACAGTCCTCTGAAGCTGGTGGTATAGCAGCTAAGGTAGTGTAACTCCCCACAGGAAGAGTGTAGCTTCAGGGCAGCGTGCGTGGATGTTGGTGGTTATAGTGCAGGGAGTCAGTAATGAACACAGAGTCCGTATGATGCAGTCTCAGGTCTTTTACTCACAGTTGTAGCAGTTCCAGATACAGGCGCCAGTGCAAGGCCCACGGCGTCCTGTGTTCACGCAGTGAGGGGTTCAGCCGACCCTCAGGTAACTCCGGAGCATTTAACAGGACCCCCTTCTGTGTGTCCTCTCTCTGGCCTGCTCCCTGCACCTCACACCCAGTGGCACTTCTATCCGGTCTCCTCGGGCCTTGGCGGGCGACGTCTGTTCCGTCCCCTGGGTCCTATGCGGCTACCTTCTTAGTGTACTGGTGTGGACTTGTTGCCTGCGGTACTTGAAGTGCTGCAGCCTCCGGTTTCCTATATGGGCCTTGTAGCTCTGTGCTAGTTGAGGGACCGGTTCCCTTTATCTGGCCTGCCCCCCTACTTTCTAGTAGCGGCGGGCGTATGGGTGGCTTGTTGCACGGCCTGTACCCCTAGGGTCCCTTCGGTTCCTGGAGCCTTCCTGCTCCCACTCCTCTCTTCTCCTTCCAGGCTCAGGCCTCCTGGCTAGGCCCGCCTCTGGAGCAGAGCTCATACAGAGCCCCTGCTCCCTGTCTTCACCTCAGTCTGTCTGACTGGAACTGAACACTGACTCTCTAATCTAAGATGGCTCTCGTACTTATGCTCCTACTCAAGTGCTCCCAGGATCTACGTCCTCCACCCATCCACTACATAGTTCCCCCTCTCTAAGTGGTTCCTCCCCACTCCAGCCAGGGATCAGGGACTGTGCTCTCCCGTAGGAGCAATCTTGCCCTGTCCCCCAGAAATGTGGTGTAGTGGATGTAGTGTTAGGGTCCTGAGCCATACTCCTTCCTTACCTGAGAGTGAGGTACCACATCTCTGGGTGAGATGCAATACCTCTGTGGCGACCGAACTCTCGGGGGCGCCACACACCCCCCCTGGTAAAACACAGCACATCCGCGGGCTGGAACAGAGCAAAAGACAAATAGATTTTAAAGACATGCAAAATTTTTGAACGCGTTCACATATAAGATCATCAACGCAGTATATCTTCCCTTTATGGGAGGCAATTTCCTTTTAAACATTACTGTCAGCATAATAAAAATTTTCTTTCAATAAAACTCTTTTCAGTTGCATAAAAAACACATTTTCTCATAATAAACATTCTATCAGGTCACAGCATGATCTGCAACCAGATGTCCATTTCACTGAAACAAGGTGCAATTCTTGAGGGACCCGTCTAAAACCCTCCATGGAGGCCCTGGGGTGGCGGCAGGGCATTGATGATCCAGTGTTGGACCACGTCTTCAGCCACCTCCACGAGTTTTTGTTCTGTGGTCACTGAGTACAAAGATATAAAACCAATAGAGGGCACCTGAAGAGGTGCAACTATTTACAAGGAAGCGGATGCTCCCAGTCCTCAGCCGGTTAGTCTCTGGACCCTTTCCGGGTAGCTAAACAAACTGGTAAAAACACAAACGGTGAACCTGCAGTGTCTATGCTGCTGTACGGGTACTGGTTACTACTGGTAGTCCTTAGTAGTATTGCTCCCTCCGGGGAGGCTCTAGTTCATCATAAGCTGACCCAGCCGGGTCTTCAGCTTCATACTGGTAGAAGTCGCTCTCTTCTTCCACCTTGTGGACATTTAAGGCGTACCAGCCTCTGACTCCTTTGTGAAGGGTGTAGGTCACGGTGTCTCCGGGGTAGAGGTCCCTATCAGGGTGACCTGCTTTTAGGTGGGACTCCACGTCCCTCCTGTTGACGAACAGATCAATGTCCGTCTGCGGGTCCCGGATGAATCCCCACCCAGCATCCAAATTGAATTTTACTACGGTCCCTTCTTCCCTGGGACCGTGGGTGGCTTTGTTGGGCTGGCGGGCCCGGGTCTTTTCCTCCAAGTTCTGGGCCTCTAATTGCTCCCACCGCACGCGCCGTGAGCTGCGCTCCTTTTCGAATTTGACCAGCTGTCGGTGGCAGAACTCTTTGCGGCGGGCTGCGGCTGCTTTGGTCTCCTGGGAGAACCCCATCAGATCCTCCCCAGAATGTTCCCACTCAAACTGGGCCTCGTCTTCCGGTATTTGGGAGACGACGGCCGGCTGCGGAGCGGGTAGGAGCAAGGGCTGCTGGTCCTCCACCTCTGCGGACCAGTCCCACCAGCGGCGGTGGTACATCCACTCGGCTGGCCGGGGAGGCGGCTCCTGCAGGGGGCCCAGAAGCTGGCTGGATGCTTCCAAGATCTGGGGAGCATGCTGGGCGGACGCGCCCAGGACTTGTAGGCCTTGCGGCGGGGCCTGGAGAGGGCCGCTGCTGATGACGCTCGGGGTCAGAGGGCGCGGCTTTGGGCCTGGGCGCAGGCTGATGGTAGTAGCGCCTGGGGCTGAAGGACTTGATCTTGGGCCTGGGCGCGGGCTGGTGGTGGTAGCGCCTGGGGTTAGAGGACTTGGCTGCGGGGCTTGCTGCGGGGTCAGGAACAGGCCGGTGTCGGTAGCGCCCGGGATCGGCGGCTCCACCAGGGGGCCCAGGAGCTGGTCGACGCTGGCAGCGCCCGGGACAGGGAGACTCCTCCTACCTGCTCCCGCGGCCTCTTCTGCGTCACGCGTCGCATCCTGGCGCTGGTCGGGATCCGCGACGACTGGGGCACTGCCGGTGCTGGGCAGCGTCTTCTGCTGCCAGTCCGCCATCCTCTGCTCCATCTCCCGCTTCCATCCGGTGATGGCGTCGCGCTGGGCCTTCTCCATCCTCCGGCCCAGGTCTTCCATCCCGGAGCGGAGGAACTCTGAGTCCTCCTGGGGCAGCTTTGCCACGAGCTCCTACAGGGTGTAGGGTGCTGCAGGCTGCAGCAGGCCGCTGGCTGGGGCTCTAGTGCTGCCGTCCTCCATCTTCCCCTCCGGGTGTGGTCTGTCTAGACTGATCCAGACCACACCCTGTCTGCCAGTTTTCCTCTCTCCCCTCCCCTGCTGGGGGCGGTCCCAGGGCAATTTGCTGTGGTCCCATGGCAGCCTGCTGTCGGTCACTCTTATGGTCAGCCCCCCCACCTTGATGGACACACTTGCATACATGACCATTGCTGTTTGGGGCGGGTTCTGCATTTGGCGCCATTCTGGGGCCTGGCCCACGATGGGAGGTGGTTTCTTGTTGCCTTTTAGCTCGCACATAATGGCGTCCGTTCTTCTGGGGCGGGCGCCACATTCAGTACAGTGAAACAGTCTCTAGGCGCGCAATACCCGGTGATAACGGGTTGGTTGCATATCCTGCCGACTACGCCAAAGTTGACGCGCCCCCTGGGCCGTAGGGTACCCGGAGCCGGGCCGGTAGACGCTGGGGGTTGTAGTCACCGTGGCGGTGACCCGGTCCGTGACCCAGGGCGGTCAAACCAAGGGGTAGTCTGGGTATATAAGTGTTTAATGTCCGACTACGCCACCTGTGGAATGCGATCAATAGGAACCGCCGTTGCGCAACAGTCCACTGAAGCTGGTGGTATAGCAGCTAAGGTAGTGTAACTCCCCACAGGAAGAGTGTAGCTCCAGGGCAGCGTGCGTGGATGTTGGTGGTTATAGTGCAGGGAGTCAGTAATGAACACAGAGTCCGTATGATGCAGTGTCAGGTCTTTTACTCACAGTTGTAGCAGTTCCAGATACAGGCGCCAGTGCAAGGCCCACGGCGTCCTGTGTTCACGCAGTGAGGGGTTCAGCCGATCCTCAGGTAACTCCGGAGTATTTAGCAGGACCCCTTCTGTGTGTCCTTTCTCTGGCCTGCTCCCTGCACCTCACACCCAGTGGCACTTCTATCCGGTCTCCTCGGGCCTTGGCGGGAGACGTCTGTTCCGTCCCCTGGGTCCTATGCAGCTACCTTCTTAGTGTACTGGTGTGGACTTGTGGCCTGCGGTACTTGAAGTGCTGCAGCCTCCGGTTTCCTATATGGGCCTTGTAGCTCTGTGCTAGTTGAGGGACCGGTTGGGTGGCTTGCTGCACGGCCCGTACCCCTAGGGTCCCTTCGGTTCCTGGAGCCTTCCTGCTCCCACTCCTCTCTTCTCCTTCCAGGCTCAGGCCTCCTGGCTAGGCCCGCCTCTGGAGCAGAGCTCATACAGAGCCCCTGCTCCCAGTCTTCACCTCAGTCTGTTTGACTGGAACTGAACACTGACTCTCTAATCTAAGATGGCTCTTGTACTTATACTCCTACTCCAGTGCTCCGAGGATCTAAGTCCTCCACCCATCCACTACATAGTTTCCCCTCTCTAAGTGGTTCCTCCCCACTCCAGCCAGGGATCAGGGACTGTGCTCTCCTGTAGGAGCAATCTCGCCCTGTCCCCCGGAAATGTGTAGTGGATGTAGTGTTAGGGTCCTGAGCCATACTCCTTCCTTACCTGAGAGTGAGGTACCACATCTCTGGGTGAGATGCAATACCTCTGTGGCGACCGAACTCTCAGGGGCGCCACACCCACACCTGTTACTTGCCACCGGTGAGTTTAAACGAGCATCACATGCTTGAGACTAAGTCGTTTATTCACATTTTTGGAAAGGTACCAACAATTTTTTCCGGCCCATATTTGGGGTTTTGTGTGAAATTATGTTCAATTTGCCTTTTTTTTTTTTTTTTTCATTTTTTTGTGTTGTTCCAATACACACAAAGGACATAAACCTGTGTATAACAAAACATGTGGACTGACAACAATTTTCTGGGAGAAATACATAATTTTCTGGACAATATCAAGGGTTCCAACACTTTCGGCCATGACTGTACTTGTCAGCTCTCCTATAACATTCAGGAGGCTCCTGAAACAAGAATATGCAGATCTTCCAGATGCTCCAAAACCTTCTGGAAGGTTCTTGTTATGCTCCATCATCTCAGCCCCCCGTCTGCTTTGCACTTCCAATAAAGTGTGGAGGGGCAGTAAAATGGGATCAGGGGGCACAGCCTGGTAAAAGGAGCACGATCACGAAACCTCTACACAGCCACAGACCCTTTTGCTACAAATACATCCTGTGTGAACGTACTCTAATCTTTTTGATTGCATCCTTTCTAAATAAGTGGACTCTTCTTGTTGTGAAGTTTTCCTGGAGACCTTACATTGGTGTTGTTGGTTGCACTCATTAAATACTGTACATATAGTCAGATGTCTCTCCTCTCACATCATGCAGTCTCACATACAGAATAGCTGCAGCTGCATCTCCCCCCTTCTCCACTATTTGTTATTGCAGCAACATCTTCCTCACCATCCACCAGCCTAAAATTCACTTTGTATATAGAGTAGCACAATGAGGAAAGGTGAGAAGCATTGGGATGGAGCTGCAGTTTTCCTTCTTCCCAGGTTTTTGGTGAGAAGGAAGTGGAAGTAGCAGAAGAGGAGGCATTGTGTCGTTGCCCAGATCAGGTAGCCTAAATAGAGGGTGGCGTTGCCCTATAAACAGAACTGGTATTGTGAAGGAGTCTCCAGAATAGTAATGTGTGCTTTCTTCTAGTCTGCACTTTGAGTGGACGGAGGCACGGAGGAGGACGCCAGGTCCTGGGCTGTGACTAAGCTGAGTGCATCAATTTATGGCTTGTTTGTTTGCGACGGTTCAGTACAAATTCGAAATGCAGCCGAATAGCTAATGCGATATTAATGATGGCGGCATTTCCCGCCCTGCTTCACTGCACAGAGATGCGATCGCCACCCGGCTCCATATATGTATATATAATATACTGATAATATACACAAGTCTCACATTCCATCACTAATTCATCTGTGGAACCACTTACATTTTACTGTCATTTCAAGTGTGTGCATGTGAGGAATAACTCCATTCCTGACCATTATATGACTTGTGTCCTGCATTTTTCGCCAGTTTACTCCTCTGCGGGCGCTCTCTCTCTCTCTCTCTCTCTCTCTCTCTCTCTATAATTTTGAGTTGTCTCTCAGCTGGTGGGTGGAGAGTAATTACTATGATGTCTCACATACATAGTGCACATAAGATATGAGGGCAGGGTGCCACCAGGAATTTCAGGGCCCCATACTTAGAACATTTTCGGGCCCCCTTGATACTCCGCCCAGGCTCCACCCTTCGAACCTTCCACAGTCCCACCGCCCACTCTTGAAAAAACTCCACTTCTGCACCACGTCCTCACCAATCACACGTTAAAGGGAATCTGTCACCCCCCCTGGGACTTTTCTGACCTCTAATATGGGCATACAGGTGATAGAAATGTGAGTCTATACATACCTGTATGTCCCATATTAGAGGTTTGCTTGCTTTGAAATAGCTTTTTATTAAATTAGTTTTGACAAGCTTCCCGTCCGGGGGACGCAAAGAAATCTCCGCCTTTTAGCTTAATTTCCATATTCCCCCCTCCCCTGCATGTCACAGTGCCCTGTGACATGCAGTTCCCGTGGCCGGATCACACGCCTGCGCAATTTACCTTGTACGAAAGGCGCAGTAATCCCTGCTGTCTGAGAAGCCTTGTAGAGCAGGAAACTTGTGTGCAGGCGCCGGGAAGGCAGAGCGACTCATCGGCGCCTGAGCACAAGTTATTTATTTTTCTTTAAGGGAATGTTTTTCACATACAGTACAGACCAAAAGTTTGGACACACCTTCTCATTTAAAGATTTTTCTGTATTTTCATGACTATGAAAATTGTACATTCACACTGAAGGCATCAAAACTATGAATTACCACATGTGGAATTATATACTTAACAAAAAAGTGTGAAACAACTGAAAATATATCTTATATTCTAGGTTCTTCAAAGTAGCCACCTTTTGCTTTGATGACTGCTTTGCACACTCTTGGCATTCTCTTGATGAGCTTCAAGAGGTAGTCACCGGAAATGGTCTTCCAACAATCTTGTTGGCCCTTTTGCCTTCACTCTGCGGTCCAGCTCACCCCAAACCATCTCGATTGGGTTCAGGTCTGGTGACTGTGGAGGCCAGGTGATCTGGCGTAGCCCCCCATCACTCTTCTTCTTGGTCAAATAGCCCTTACTCAGCCTGGAGGTGTTTGGGGTCATTGTCCTGTTGAAAAATAAATGATGGTCCAACTAAACGCAAACCGGATGGAATAGCATGCCGCTGCAAGATGCTGTGGTAGTCATGCTGGTTCAGTATGCCTTCAATTTTGAATAAATCCCCAACAGTGTCACCAGCAAAGCACCCCCATACCATCACACCTCCTCCTCCATGCTTCACGGTGGGAACCAGGCATGTAGAGTCCATCCGTTCACCTTTTCTGCGTCACACAAAGACACGGTGGTTGGAACCAAAGATCTCAAATTTGGACTCATCAGACCAAAGCACAGATTTCCACTGGTCTAATGTCCATTCCTTGTGTTCTTTATCCCAGACAAGTCTCTTCTGCTTGTTGCCTGTCCTTAGCAGTGGTTTCCTAGCAGCTATTTTACCATGAAGGCCTGCTGCACAAAGTCTCCTCTTAACAGTTGTTGAAGAGATGTGTCTGCTGCTAGAACTCTGTGTGGCATTGACCTGGTCTCTAATCTGAGCTGCTGTTAACCTGCGATTTCTGAGGCTGGTGACTCAGATAAACTTATCCTCAGAAGCAGAGGTGACTCTTGGTCTTCCTTTCCTGGGGCGGTCCTCATGTGAGCCAGTTTCTTTGTAGTGCTTGATGGTTTTTGCAACTGCACTTGGGGACACTTTCAAAGTTTTCCCAATTTTTCGGGCTGACTGACTTTTATTTCTTAAAATAATAATTGCCACTCTTTTTTCTTTACTTAGCTGCTTTTTTCTTGCCATAATACAAATTCTAACAGTCTATTCAGTAGGACTATCAGCTGTGTATCCACCAGACTTCTGCACAACACAACTGATGGTCCCAGCCCCATTTATAAGGCAAGAAATCCCACTTATTAAACCTGACAGGGCATACCTGTGAAGTGAAAACCATTTCTGGTGACTACCTCTTGAAGCTCATCAAGAGAATGCCAAGAGTGTGCAAAGCAGTCATCAAAGCAAAAGGTGGCTACTTTGAAGAACCTAGAATATAAGACATATTTTCAGTTGTTTCACACTTTTTTGTTAAGTATATAATTCCACATGTGGTAATTCATAGTTTTGATGCCTTCAGTGTGAATGTACAATTTTCATAGTCATGAAAATACAGAAAAATCTTTAAATGAGAAGGTGAGTCCAAACTTTTGGTCTGTACTGTACACTTTTTAAAGTAATCAATAATCCTTCATACAAGGGACAAATACCGTCACACCATGGCCGGACCACATATTACCATAACATAGTGACCGAATAATACCACATGCAAGGAATACCGCCACACCGTGACCAGACCACATATTACCACAACATAGTGATCAAATAATACCACGTACAAGGGAGAAATACCGCCACACCATGACCAGAGCACATATTACCACCACATAGTGACCGAATAATACCGCATACAAGGGACAAATACCGTCACACCATAACAGGACCACATATTACTACCACATAGTGACTGAATAATACCACATACAAGGGAAAAATACTGCCACATCATGACCAGACCACTGACTAAATACTACAATACTGATCATTAATAAAAAAAAACCCACAATATTATTATTATCATAAGTGCCATAATACACAGGAGCTCTGTATATAGTGTACAGGTAATTCAGTGATTACCAGTGACATTATACACAGGAGCTCTGTATATAGTGTACAGGTAATTCAGTGATCACCAGTGATATTATACACAGGAGCTCTGTATGTATTATGCAGTGTATAGTGTAAGTGTACAGGTAATAAACTGACTTGCCAGTGACGTCTCTATTTGAAGTCCTTCATTTTCGCTTTGCTTCTTCATCCAGTGCAGATCGCCATCACTTCTTCCAGCCAGGAGTCGTCTCTGCAGAGAATAACACACTTATCTAGATCAGCTTACAGAGCACATTCCCCAATCTTTCCCCAACTTCTACACTATGCCAGATTAAGAAAAAAAGCGACAGTGTCGACCTGCACTGTAAGAGGACCCCCCCCCCCCCCACTGAAAACAGTATCCTCAAAAATAAAATACATCAGAGCAGTAAAAATATCCCTTAATTAGCCCCTACAGTAATAATGTCCTACATCCTGGCACCTTCCTGTACTAATGTCCCGTCCCCCATGTGTCTCATTCCTGGCCCCATGTGTCTCCATCCTGCTCCCATAAGTCCTCCCATCATGGCCCCATGTGTCTCCATCCTGCTCCCCTCATGTCTCCATCCTGTCCCCCCACATAACCTCTCATCCTGGCCCCACATGTCTCCATCATGATGAGGGGCTTCCGGACTTCGTGTTGTTAGCCATATACAGTACAGACCAAAAGTTTGGACACACCTTCTCATTTAAAGATTTTTCTGTATTTTCATGACTATGAAAATTGTACATTCACACTGAAGGCATCAAAACTATGAATTAACACATGTGGAATTATATACTTAACAAAAAAGTGTGAAACAACTGAAAATATGTCTTATATTCTAGGTTCTTCAAAGTAGCCACCTTTTGCTTTGATGACTGCTTTGCACACTCTTGGCATTCTCTTGATGAGCTTCAAGAGGTAGTCACCGGAAATGGTTTTCACTTCACAGGTGTGCCCTGTCAGGTTTAATAAGTGGGACTTCTTGCCTTATAAATGGGGTTGGGACCATCAGTTGTGTTGTGCAGAAGTCTGGTGGATACACAGCTGATAGTCCTACTGAATAGACTGTTAGAATTTGTTTTATGGCAAGAAAAAGCAGCAAAGTAAAGAAAAATGAGTGGCCATCATTACTTTAAGAAATGAAGGTCAGTCAGTGCGAAAAATTGGGAAAACTTTGAAAGTGTCCCCAAGTACAGTTGCAAAAACCATCAAGCGCTACAAAGAAACTGGCTCACATGAGGACCGCCCCAGGAAAGGAAGACCAAGAGTCACCTCTGCTTCTGAGGATAAGTTTATCCGAGTCACCAGCCTCAGAAATCGCAGGTTAACAGCAGCTCAGATTAGAGACCAGGTCAATGCCACACAGAGTTCTAGCAGCAGACACATCTCTACAACAACTGTTAAGAGGAGACTTTGTGCAGCAGGCCTTCATGGTAAAATAGCTGCTAGGAAACCACTGCTGAGGACAGGCAACAAGCAGAAGAGACTTGTTTGGGCTAAAGAACACAAGGAATGGACATTAGACCAGTGGAAATCTGTGCTTTGGTCTGATGAGTCCAAATTTGAGTTCTTTGGTTCCAACCACCGTGTCTTTGTGCGACGCAGAAAAGGTGAACGGATGGACTCTACATGCCTGGTTCCCACCGTGAAGCATGGAGGAGGAGGTGTGATGGTGTGGGGGGGCTTTGCTGGTGACACTGTTGGGGATTTATTCAAAATTGAAGGCATACTGAACCAGCATGGCTACCACAGCATCTTGCAGCGGCATGCTATTCCATCCGGTTTGCGTTTAGTTGGACCATCATTTATTTTTCAACAGGACAATGACCCCAAACACCTCCAGGCTGTGTAAGTGCTATTTGACCAAGAGGGAGAGTGATGGGGTACTACGCCAGATGACCAGGCCTCCACAGTCACCAGACCTGAACCCAATCGAGATGGTTTGGGGTGAGCTGGACCGCAGAGTGAAGGCAAAAGGGCCAACAAGTGCTAAGCATCTCTGGGAACTCCTTCAAGATTGCTGGAAGACCATTTCCGGTGACTACCTCTTGAAGCTCATCAAGAGAATGCCAAGAGTGTGCAAAGCAGTCATCAAAGCAAAAGGTGGCTACTTTGAAGAACCTAGAATATAAGACATATTTTCAGTTGTTTCACACTTTTTTGTTAAGTATATAATTCCACATGTGTTAATCATAGTTTTGATGCCTTCAGTGTGAATGTACAATTTTCATGGTTATGAAAATACAGAAAAATCTTTAAATGAGAAGGTGTGTCCAAACTTTTGGTCTGTACTGTATGTCCTCTCATCCTGGCCCCCCATATGTCTCCCCATATTGCGGATTTCAGTAGCAAAAAAAGTTTCTCCTTACCTGGCCGCCGTCCAGTGGTGTCTTGTTCTCTTCATCAACCATCTGAGGCGCGATCTCACCGGCGCGTGACAGTGACGTCATACGCCGCGACGTGCACGCTGTGACGTCGGCTGCCGGCCTCTGATTGGCTGGCAGTGCCTATTGCTGTGCCGGAAGCGGGTCCTGCATAGCAATAGAGTGCAACTGAATGTGTGTCTGAGGACGCATGTTCAGTTAGTGAGCGAGCGGCCGACTCCTGCCCCCCTCCTCACTGGGCGCCATACGCCAGTAAGGGCATGGTGACCCTGCATGATGGATTCCTGCTCCCCTGTCTCTATGTAACACAACTTCAGAAGAGGCAGCAGCATGGCAGACATTATACAGCTGTACTAAACACTGTAGCTGTGAATTCATCTCTGGGATGAGATAAAACACCAGAAAGAAGCAGCAGCATGGAAGACATTATATAGAAGTACTGAGTAGTGCAAATGTGAATCAAGCACAGTCGCTGAGATAAAACACTTACTAGAAAGCAGAAGCATGGAGGACATTACAAAGCAGTACTGAGCAGTGTGGCTGTGAATCCAGCTCTGATTGCTATAAAAAAAACACATTTATGCATAATTTGTCTCTCTTTAACATTTTCACCCTCTTCTGTCCCCTTTCGTCTCTATAAATGTTTATAGCCAGCTGTAATTTGATCCCTCAGTGAGCTGGCAGTCTGTTTTTTTTTTTCCCATGATAAGAGGTATTATTAATTTCTTATCTTTGCTTGTACTATTAATTTCTGAAACGTTATTGTAACGACAGCGACCATTTAAATGAATATGACATCTAAATTGTATCTTGCCTTTAGTTAGTGTGCAGTTAAAGAGAATCTATTGCTCCCTGGTATCAGCCATTTCTGGCTAAGTGGATGCTTACAGCTGGGTAGATAATTACAGTCTTTTATTATTTGATTTTGATTTTTAGTCATATCAGGTTGAAGAGGTGTGGAATGTAGGATAGGTAAAGGCAGTCTATTGCTCTCTGTTATCAGCCAGTCGAGCAGCTGACTATTGTGGGTGATCACTGCTTTATTTCATATCTTCTAAGCAGGGAACCTCCAGAGACATTTACTATATGTGTGTGTGATGTAAGTAGCTCCTCCTATAACCCTCCAGCACTGTTATCAGCTGCCACTTTAAGGGTATGTTCACACGGAGTCTTTTTGCTGGGTTTTGGGAGCAGAAACTTCAAATTATTGAGGAGTTTTGATTTTTTTTTTTTTTTTTGGAGGAGGATTTGCAGAGTTTTCGCTCCGTTTCTGTTCCAAAATCTCCCCAAAAAGGTCAGTGTGCACAGAGCCCAAGCCTTGCACCGCAGCAGATCGAGGCGCACGCTGGGCAGGACGTAAGGCTCTGAATAAGAGCGAATGAGGCAATCTGTGAAGACGTGTTCGTGATAGAAGACGTTTGGGCAGACACTCGGTGAACATGCGGCAGGCAGCGCTCCCTCCTCATCGCGCACAAGTGCACTGACCCATATACACGAAATCTGTAAGAACCATTATTCATTCAGAAAGGGATAATGGTCCTCAGCGCTCCGCTGCATATTCATGAGCCTGATTTGCATGTAATTAGCATCGGCTGAGGACGTCTTTCCTTAGACTCATTACTATAATTATTATTATTTGTCTAGATCCGGCTACATATGTCGTACGTCACGGAGCCGAGCGCAGCCAGACCGGCTATTTATAGAGAGGGTCCTGCCCACCGGTGCCCACCTCCACTTTTAGGAGTTTATTACACTTTATATTTTTGAGTCGTTCAATAGAAAGAATTTTGCTTTAATCACCATTTCTGACTTTAATATTTACTTCTCTATCACTTTTTTTTACATTTATAGAATTGGGATTGGTATGAGATATTGCAGGCGATTTATCGATGTCCCCCTTTACAGGGTTTTTTTTAGGGACAGCACATTGATGGCCTATATGATTAATGGGGGTTCAAGTCCCCTAATCAGCAGGACAAGGAGGGTGGGAATGCAATGCCCCCCCCCCGTCTGTATTCATCCAAGCACGGTGACAGCTCCATTTCATGGGATTACTTGGGTTAAAGGTTGTCAACCATGAGGCCATTTTCATTGTCTAAAAAAAAAAGAGCGTGTCAAATGCAGGAGAAATTACACACTTCTCAATAAATTTGCTGCAATTTGGACTGGAAAAAAAAGTCAGAAAATACAATTTAGAATTGCGGAAAAAAATACCCCATCTCCTATATATAACGTGGCGACCGTGCCCGCTCATTACATCTGCACCTACTTTATTCGTTCTAGTATAAGTGGTGCCAAGTTACATGATAATGTAGGGTCTGTATCCAACACTTTTCCTTAATATCCTTCCCGGTATGTGCCCACACTGTCTTATAGACGCCAGCGTGCCCGCATAGTTTTTGCTGTAGGTAGCCACACCCGGAAGTCGCCAGTCCTGACGCTTCTTTTCTGATGTCTTTTGCCATCTTCTTGCATCCCATGCGGAATCCACCAGGCGAATCGTCGTCTCGTCTCTAAACTTGAAGCAGTTAAAAGAAGTGACACAAGACGGATCACGAGCGCAGCACGTCTTATTGGCGTTACCGTACGTATTCTTATGACAGTTTTTTCAGGCGAAATCAACCAGAAAAAAGCCGCCGTGTGCACATACCCGAAGGGTTTGTTCATCTGAATTCTTTTTTTTTTTCCGTCGATGTTCTCCCGGTGTGGAAAGCAGACGGCACATGGACCCACCCCACCGTTAGTCTATCAGCTAGTTCTTACGAGAAGAATCGCAGCTCTTTCTGGTCTGGTCGGTTTTTTTTCGGATCAGACTAGGACATGTAAATAGTGGGCAGCTCCTGCTCTCATCCATTAAGTGGCTGCAAATAAATCCAATCACGTTGACAATTTTTTTTTACTCGTATGTGTGAAAAAAACGATTTCAATCGATATACGCCACTGTTTGGTCAATGTGGCAGCTTTTACCATCAGAGTTTCATCAGTTTATTTTGCATGCAAAAAAAAAAAAAAAAGAATCTGTTCTGAATCTTCTAGAAAACAGTCAGCGAAAACAAGATGGTGCACCGATGCCGTCCTCGCGATGGCCGATTTATTTTTTCACAGTCCCGTAGATTTGCTTTGGCAAGCTTGATCCGTGTCTCGTTTTTCATCCAGTAAAAATGGACAATTTGTATTGTCACTCATATGCCTCCATTTGACTTCTGTATGTCCATTTCTTCCATCTATATGGCATCCGTTTTTATACCCCAGCAATAACACAAGGCCAGATATAGTTTCCTATGTTGATTGTGACCATTGATCTGTAAAAAAAAAACAAATACCACATGGATGGTATCCGCATGGCATCGTTTTTTTAACACGCCCATTGAGTTCATAGCCAAGTCTGATCCTAAAACCGGATCACTCTAGTGCATGCCACGATTTTATTACATTGGTCCGTGTGTAAAAAGTCATGTGAACTATCCCATCAAGTTGCATTGCTGTCCGTATGTTATTAGTTTTGCACACAGACGTATAACACTTCTGAACGAGCCCTAAAAATGGACGTGTCTCTATCTATGCTTTAGTTTGCAAATGTACATAGCGAATGAAGTACATTGTTACAAACCCTCAGCTATGAAAGTAGGACTAAGTCAGGATGGGTTTTCATCCTCTGAATGAAAATAATTTTATTGCAAGCAGAGATCATGAGCATGGACAAGTCCTTTAAGAACCTAGTGATTGGAGCAGAACATGAGTGTTTTTTTTTTTATACTTTCCTTTATACTTACAGGTATAGGATAACTGCTGACCTCCAAATACAAAGACGGGCAATTAAATAAAACATTAATTAAGAAACTCAATTTTCTGTTTCCTTCATGAAATCCTTCAATTTTCCAAGCACAGCTCGTTAATTGTGTAATTACATTCACCGGAGGGACAGTGATGGCTCCTGTAATTTGAGTCAGTCCTACCTGTCCTCATAGAAACCATTAATCTTAATGAAACCAGAGCTCCGATATCATTAGATTTATAACTTTATTATTGTGAGTGACAACAAGTCAATTCCAACTCCAGGAGACCAGATAACTGGGGAATCTCCACACCCTCCGGTCTCTGGGTCCTCGGAGACGTCTTCATGGTTCCTGTGATTGTCTCCATCCATCGTTCATCATCATCATCATCATCCTCATATGGTCAGAAGCAGATAACCCTCCAATCTCTGCTCATAGACAACAGGCAGTGAAAAGTATCAAGTTCAGATGTAAACAACAATGTCATAAACAAATAGAAATGTCATAAACAAATAGAAATAGTTACAGCACCATGAAGGTTGTCACTGCTCTACAAAGAAAACGGATGGCACCTACGGTAAATCCTGCCGGAGTAGGTCCAGTCCTCAGTTATTAGTCCTAGATATGATGCCTTTCTCAGAAACGCTGCAGCGTTTCACAGTCAGACATACATAGCTGAAGTCATGCAGCCAGTGTCTGATATACGGATCAGGCAGCATGTATCAGATGTCAGGTTCCCTTTAAGACAGTAATGGAGTTGAATGGTGACATTTTGTCTCCCTAATGTCACCACTAGGGGGAGCTCCTACGTGCTCATCGTACATTCACCTCAACACTGTATATTGTGAGCTCCCCCTAGTGGTGTATCATTAAAGGTGTTTTCTCATTATTGATTTGCATCTCTCCTCTTTCTCATGGTTTCCTGTTTGCCGGGTGGTAGGAATCTGTGCGATCCTGATAATTGACCATTCGGGCCAGTAGTACAGGGAATTTAAAGCTCGCCGATCCAAGCTAGAAAGCTTAAGTGCTGCACTTACAAAGAGCTTGGAAGCACTCACTGCTTGTCTAGGCTACTGCTGATAGACTGCAGAGGTGGCTGGTAACCTAGGCAACGAGCTGTAAACTAATGAATTAATAATCCATTCATTCCTGAGGACGAAGAGGATTTTTAATAAGAGGTGAATTGCAAAGTTGCTTGTTTTTACACTTTGCAGTTTTACTCATTTATGATGAGAAAACCGATTTAATTTCTACAGTATATAGGAGAGCTGGAACTCTGTAAGAAAAATATACAGATATTTAATACAATTAATCAGTGTAGAATCATAAAGCTAGAATGGTAATTTTTGAAAATGTTTTTTTCACTTCATGCTACAATGTGGCATTGATTTTTTTTTTAATGTAAAGCGTGTGATTATCATTAATAGCAGCGCTCCATTGGCGGTGGCGGTGCGTCAGATCTCCGGGAATGGATTTCATTGTTGATGTCAGCAACCTTTGTTGCCACCTGAATTAATCTGCACTCATACCTGTGAAGAATATACATGAATGGAGGTGCTGCAAAATCCAATTTGAAGCTTTATCTACAGGAAAACTATTTTTTATCCACAATGGTCCCTGTCCGCACCCATGTAATGGACTCATTGTGTTACCAGTAGCTTTAATGTTCAGTGACTGGTGCTCCCTGAGTATTGGGATTGAGGATGAGCGACTCCGGCGCCTTCATTTATCTAGATCAAACTCCTGCCATAATTCAGTCACTTTCATTAAGTCTGTCCAATGCTGCAAAGTGGCTGGAGAGCACAAGTCCCAGCATTGTGATCACATTTATGTCTGGGAATTAAAAAAAAAAAATGTTATAAATAAAATCACAGCCACCTTCAAGGCTGGAAAGTTTATGCTTTGACCAAGCAAACTGCGGCCTCTGCTCACCCGGGAGGTCCAGCATTATAACACCGGCACCAAAGCGTAAATCGTCTCAGCGTGGAGGGATTAGACAAATACCCAGATCTATCACCCGGGGTGGGCGAGGAACGAAAAATCTCCTCTAATCCAATATTATTGTAAGGAGGTCATATCCAACTGTAAGACAATCTGGAGGAATCAAAAATATCCGCAGCGGAATAATCTGCTTAACTACTGATCTTTTTTTCTTGTGATACAATCTAATAAAGAGGAAGATTTGTTCACATGACGTACATATATATATATTCTTATACACCATGTATAAATGAGTGTGTGTATATATAGGCATTAGGGGAGACCAGTATAATAGTAGTTATATTCTTGTACATAGGGGGCAGTATTATCTACTATATAATTGTCTTATCCCTTCTGTCTGTCTATCTGTCTGTCTGTCCTGGAAATCCCGCGTCGCTCATTGGTCCGGCAGCGGCCAATCAGCGCCGCGGGATTTCTGAAAAAAGATGGCGGCCGTTAGCGGCTCATCTGGCGGACGGAGGTCAGCGGCGATGCAGCGGGGAGATGAGCGGCGCTAGCAGCACAACTACCCCGACCGGCGCCGCTGACCTCCATGCGGCTAACGTCAGAAGATCAGCGGCTTGGCCCGCTGATCTCCCGACAGCAAGTGTGAACGGAGGACCGGGGAGCGGCGCCGCCGGTCGGGATGCTTCTACTGCGAGCAGCCGCTCATCTCCCGGCTTCTCGCAGCAGAAGGAGCCGCACAGGCAGCGCCGCTCCCCGGTCCTCGCTAATACGGAGCCGCACAAGCAGCGCCGCTCCCGGCCCCACACTAATACCACGCTGATTGGTCACGGTGGCCGGCCGCGACCAATCAGCGAGATGGGTGGCAAATTTAAACGCTGCTCTGCTGATTGGTCGCGGTGGCCGGCCGTGACCAATCAGCGAGATGGGCGGTAAATTTAAACGCCGCTGTGCTGATTGGTCGCGGTGGCCGGCCGCGACCAATCAGCGAGATTGGCGCCAAATTTAAACAACGCTCTGCTGATTGGTCACGGCCGGCCACCACAACCAATCAGCGATTTTGGTGCCAATTTGAAACACCGCTCTGCTGATTGGTCGCGGTCGCCGGCCGCGACCAATGAGCAGTATTGGCGCTAAATTTAAACCCCGCTCTGCTGATTGGTCGCGACCGCCAGACGCGACCAATCAGCGAGATTGGCACCAAATTTAAACAGCGCTATGCTGATTGGTCGCGGACGCTGCCCGCGACCAATCAGTGATTTTGGTGCCACATTTAAACACTCTGTGCTGATTGGTCGCGTCTGGCGTCCGCGACCAATCAGCGAGATTGGCGCCATATTTAAACAACGCTCTGCTGATTGGTCGCGGACGCCAGACGCGACCAATCAGCGAGATTGGCGCCAAATTTAAACCCCGCTCTGCTGATTAGTCGCGACCGCCGGCTGTGACCAATCTGCGATATAGGTGCCAAATTTTACCACCGCATTGCTGATTGCGCCCGGTCGGCCGCATACATATTCTAGAATACCCGATACATTAGAATCGGGCCACCATCTAGTAGTAGTTATATTCTTGTACATAGGAGCAGTATTATAGTAGTTATATTCTTGTACATAGGAGCAGTATTATAGTAGTTATATTCTTGTACATAGGGAGCAGTATTATAGTAGTTATATTTTTGTACATAGGGGCAGTATTATAGTAGTTATATTCTTGTACATAGGAGCAGTATTATAGTAGTTATATTTTTGTACATAGGGAGCAGTATTATAGTAGTTATATTCTTGTACATAGGGGCAGTATTATAGTAGTTATATTCTTGTACATAGGAGCAGTATTATAGTAGTTATATTCTTGTACATAGGAGCAGTATTATAGTAGTTATATTCTTGTACATAGGAGCAGTATTATAGTAGTTATATTTTTGTACATAGGGAGCAGTATTATAGTAGTTATATTCTTGTACATAGGGGCAGTATTATAGTAGTTATATTCTTGTACATAGGGGCAGTATTATAGTAGTTATATTCTTGTGCATAGGGGAAGTATTATAGTAGTTATATTCTTGTACATATGAGCAGTATTATAGTAGTTATATTCTTGTACATAGGGAGCAGTATTATAGTAGTTATATTCTTGTACATAGGGAGCAGTATTATAGTAGTTATATTCTTGTACATAGGGGCAGTATTACAGTAGTTATATTCTTGTACATAGGAGCTGTATTATAGTAGTTATATTCTTGTACATAGGAGCAGTATTATAGTAGTTATATTTTTGTACATAGGGAGCAGTATTATAGTAGTTATATTCTTGTACATAGGGGCAGTATTATAGTAGTTATATTCTTGTACATAGGGGCAGTATTATAGTAGTTATATTCTTGTGCATAGGGGCAGTATTATAGTAGTTATATTCTTGTACATATGAGCAGTATTATAGTAGTTATATTCTTGTACATAGGAGCAGTATTATAGTAGTTATATTCTTGTACATAGGGGCAGTATTATAGTAGTTATATTCTTGTACATAGGGGCAGTATTATAGTAGTTATATTCTTGTGCATAGGGGCAGTATTATAGTAGTTATATTCTTGTACATAGGGGCAGTATTATAGTAGTTATATTCTTGTACATAGGGGCAGTATTATAGTAGTTATATTCTTGTACATATGAGCAGTATTATAGTAGTTATATTCTTGTACATAGGGAGCAGTATTATAGTAGTTATATTTTTGTACATAGGGAGCAGTATTATAGTAGTTATATTCTTGTACATAGGGGCAGTATTATAGTAGTTATATTCTTGTACATAGGAGCTGTATTATAGTAGTTATATTCTTGTACATAGGAGCAGTATTATAGTAGTTATATTTTTGTACATAGGGAGCAGTATTATAGTAGTTATATTCTTGTACATAGGGGCAGTATTATAGTAGTTATATTCTTGTACATAGGGGCAGTATTATAGTAGTTATATTCTTGTGCATAGGGGAAGTATTATAGTAGTTATATTCTTGTACATATGAGCAGTATTATAGTAGTTATATTCTTGTACATAGGGAGCAGTATTATAGTAGTTATATTCTTGTACATAGGGGCAGTATTATAGTAGTTATATTCTTGTACACATGAGCAGTATTATAGTAGTTATATTCTTGTACATAGGGAGCAGTATTATAGTAGTTATATTCTTGTACATAGGGAGCAGTATTATAGTAGTTATATTCTTGTACATAGGGGGCAGTATTATAGTAGTTATATTTTTGTACATAGGGAGCAATATTATAGTAGTTATATTCTTGTACATAGGGGCAGTATTATAGTAGTTATATTCTTGTACATAGGGGCAGTATTATAGTAGTTATATTCTTGTGCATAGGGGAAGTATTATAGTAGTTATATTCTTGTACATATGAGCAGTATTATAGTAGTTATATTCTTGTACATAGGGAGCAGTATTATAGTAGTTATATTCTTGTACATAGGGGCAGTATTATAGTAGTTATATTCTTGTACATAGGGGCAGTATTATAGTAGTTATATTCTTGTACATAGGGGCAGTATTATAGTAGTTATATTCTTGTACATAGGGGCAGTATTATAGTAGTTATATTCTTGTACATAGGGGCAGTATTATAGTAGTTATATTCTTGTACATAGGGGTAGTATTATAGTAGTTATATTCTTGTACATATGAGCAGTATTATAGTAGTTATATTCTTGTACATAGGGAGCAGTATTATAGTAGTTATATTCTTGTACATAGGGGCAGTATTATAGTAGTTATATTCTTGTACATAGGGGCAGTATTATAGTAGTTATATTCTTGTATATAGGGGGCAGTATTATAGTAGTTATATTCTTGTATATAGGGGGCAGTATTATAGTAGTTATATTCTTGTATATAGGGGACAGTATTATAGTAGTTATATTCTTGTACATAGGGGCAGTATTATAGTAGTTATATTCTTGTATATAGGGGCAGTATTATAGTAGTTATATTCTTGTATATAGGGGGCAGTATTATAGTAGTTATATTCTTGTACATAGGAGGCAGTATTATAGTAGTTATATTCTTGTACATAGGAGGCAGTATTATAGTAGTTATATTCTTGTACATAGGAGTAGTATTATAGTAGTTATATTCTTGTACATAGGAGCAGTATTATAGTAGTTATATTCTTGTACATAGGGGGCAGTATTATAGTAGTTATATTCTTGTACATAGGAGCAGTATTATAGTAGTTATATTCTTGTACATAGGGGGCAGTATTATAGTAGTTATATTCTTGTACATAGGAGCAGTATTATAGTAGTTATATTCTTGTACATAGGGGCAGTATTATAGTAGTTATATTCTTGTATATATGGAGCTGTATTATAGTAGTTATATTCTTGTACATAGGGGCAGTATTATAGTAGTTATATTCTTGTACATAGGGGCAGTATTAAAGTAATTATATTCTTGTATATAGGGGGCAGTATTATAGTAGTTATATTCTTGTACATAGGCGGCAGTATTATAGTAGTTATATTCTTGTATATAGGGGGCAGTATTATAGTAGTTATATTCTTGTACATAGGAGCAGTATTATAGTAGTTATATTCTTGTACATAGGAGCAGTATTATAGTAGTTATATTCTTGTACATAGGAGCAGTATTATAGTAGGTATATTCTTGTACATAGGGGGCAGTATTATAGTAGTTATATTCTTGTACATAGGGGGCAGTATTATAGTAGTTATATTCTTGTACATAGGAGCAGTATTATAGTAGTTATATTCTTATACATAGGGGCAGTATTATAGTAGTTATATTCTTGTACATAGGGGGCAGTATTATAGTAGTTATATTCTTGTACATAGGGGGCAGTATTATAGTAGTTATATTCTTGTACATAGGAGCAGTATTATAGTAGTTATATTCTTGTACATAGGGGCAGTATTATAGTAGTTATATTCTTGTACATAGGGGCAGTATTATAGTAGTTATATTCTTGTACATAGGGGCAGTATTATAGTAGTTATATTCTTGTACATAGGGGCAGTATTATAGTAGTTATATTCTTGTACATAGGGGCAGTATTATAGTAGTTATATTCTTGTATATAGGGGGCAGTATTATAGTAGTTATATTCTTGTACATAGGGGGCAGTATTATAGTAGTTATATTCTTGTACATAGGGGCAATATTATAGTAGTTATATTCTTGTATATAGGGGGCAGTATTATAGTAGTTATATTCTTGTATATAGGGGGCAGTATTATAGTAGTTATATTCTTGTATATAGGGGGCAGTATTATAGTAGTTATATTCTTGCATATAGGGGGCAGTATTATAGTAGTTATATTCTTGTATATAGGGGACAGTATTATAGTAGTTATATTCTTGTATATAGGAGCAGTATTATAGTAGTTATATTCTTGTACATAGAGAGCAGTATTATAGTAGTTATATTCTTGTATATAGGAGCAGTATTATAGTAGTTATATTCTTGTACATAGGGGGCAGTATTATAGTAGTTATATTCTTGTACATAGAGGCAGTATTATAGTAGTTATATTCTTGTACATAGGAGCAGTATTATAGTAATTATATTCTTGTACATAGGAGTAGTATTATAGTAGTTATATTCTTGTACATAGGAGTAGTATTATAGTAGTTATATTCTTGTACATAGGGGGCAGTATTATAGTAGTTATATTCTTGTACATAGGGGACAGTATTATAGTAGGTATATTCTTGTACATAGGAGCAGTATTATAGTAGTTATATTCTTGTACATAGGGGCAGTATTATAGTAGTTATATTCTTGTACATAGGAGCAGTATTATAGTAGTTATATTCTTGTACATAGGGGGCAGTATTATAGTAGTTATATTCTTGTACATAGGGGGCAGTATTATAGTAGTTATATTCTTGTACATAGGGGCAGTATTATAGTAGTTATATTCTTGTACATAGGAGCAGTATTATAGTAGTTATATTCTTGTACATAGGGGGCAGTATTATAGTAGTTATATTCTTGTACATAGGGGCAGTATTATAGTAGTTATATTCTTGTACATAGGAGCAGTATTATAGTAGTTATATTCTTGTACATAGGGGGCAGTATTATAGTAGTTATATTCTTGTACATAGGGGGCAGTATTATAGTAGTTATATTCTTGTACATAGGGGGCAGTATTATAGTAGTTATATTCTTGTATATAGAGGGGAGCATTTAGTATGTTCATCATGGTCGGTTTCAGGCTCAGCATATTTGAACACTTTCTAGCTGCAGCAGTGACACCTAGAGGTGGAGTCATGTAGTGCATTGTATTTGGAAATCAGTGAGATGGAGGAGAACAATCATAGCCTGACATGCATACATTATCTCATAATAACCATAAACTGCAAATGTCACATCTCATGATTTTGGTGTGAGGACATTAAGTGCTCATCATGGTCATGTTGTTGCCCAGCAGCGAGTTGTCTTCTGTTCGTGCTGACATTTGCTATAGGGAGATTTATGGGTTTTCCAGATGATACATATAATTCTGCTCTTCAGTGGTGTTCTGCTATAATGAAATGCACATTTATACAACATGGGTAAAATTAGATGTAAATTTATTAAAAAAATATTCAATATTCATAATAAATAAGTTACCCTGAGCAATGTCATCAAATCAGAACCGGGCGTCTTATCGTGATGCCGATGCTTCTTCCAGCAGAAATCCAGGGACTTTAATTTCGGGCATAAATGAGTAACCAAAATTTGTATATTTTATTTTTATTTTCCTGGTGTAAGATCCGTGATTTTTACACTTTTTATTGCGTTTGTGGTGCCCACTAACGAGAAGCGCTGGATTCATTAGGACGTCCTGCGAGGAAGTGAAGGAACACCAGGGGGCGCCATTATAAGCATAACTGCAAAATCCGGACACAGGAGCCATTCTAGGGCAAAAATAGAGTTTTACTCTAACAAAGTAAATGAATATTTCACAGCGGGGCGTTTGAGGTCATGCTTCTTAAAGGTAAAGTGTATTATTCTATATACACCCTTAGAAGAAGTTTTTCGGCTTCCTAAACAAATAGACCAAGTAGGGGAAGCTGCAAGAAATATTGATCGAAACGTTACTTGCCAATGATTGGCTAAAGTAGTCACTTAGTAATATATATTATAAACCTATATTTTGTGAGCTAAACACTCAAAAGAACCACTGACAAGGAACATATAAAACTAAAATAAACTTTATTAAATATAATATACTAAAATAATTGTTTTTATACACAGTGCAATCTATTAAAAAATGCACAGAGATGACATAAGAGAGGATATAGCAAGTATAAACAGGTTAAATGGCCCAAAATATAATTATAGTCCTAGCAGATTCTTTCCATAAGGTGGGTCATGACCTTATGATATCTAGATGAGATCTAAAAAAAAATGCTACCATCCAAATATAAGGCTTAAGTGTATCATCATGTATACCTCCATGTGATAAGGATATAATCATACAGTCAAATCCTAATACTCTCAAGACCTAATATATCGCCATATGGTTTGGTGTACCACCATATGGTCAAAGATATGAGCGTAATATAAGGAAGAACCTACCCATATTCGTGCTCAGTAGTGCGGGCCACCACCATAGTCCCCGACGCGCGTTTCGCACTTCCGGCTTTCTCAAGGGGAGTAGTCATTTGGGTAGTCGGCTACGTCTCCCCGACAGTAAATAAAGGCTCATGCAGCAATAATGACTTCCCAACTACTCACGTGGCTTCTGCAGTCAATCGCATACTGTATCTCACCCCCCACTCCCCAGTCCCAGTCTCTCGTAAAGGTTTATTTTACGTTTCGCTGTACTTTGCTTTACTGTAAATTGCTTTTTATAGGGATATTAAGCTGGAGAACAGTTACTTACAAAGGAAAGGGATTAATGGATTAAATGAAATGATAATTGCATGATAAGGAGGCCGCTTAGACGATGGGGATTTGTAGATCGTCCTCCTGGGGTCCAGTCTGAGATAGATAATGCACAATCACCACGTAGTGAAAAGTTCTGCAACTTCCTAAAATACTTTCTGTTCTCAAGATCTCTTCTTGCTTTCAGTAGATGGAGACCTTCCTAATAATAATCTGTCGTGATCCCATCCTGTACTCTGATCACAATAGGGATTTTGGATACATTGTGAAGGAAGAACGGCAGATCTACATCCACATTGTGGGGTACGGGTACGCCCCTGTATTTAGCAGTGAATCTGCTGACATGAGTTCGGCGGTTCGCTCGAGTTTGGCAGGAAATTCAATTCGCAATGAAGTTATCCTAATCAAATGCACATTCTTACCTTCGGCATCTAGACGTCGTCCTCGCAGGGGACGCCACAATTGCCGGGTGCCTGAAGACGCCAAAGATGGTACCATTGAATACCAAAGAAGACTCATGAGGATTATTTTTTTTAACAATTTTTTAGAATTTTCCAAACCCTTTTGAATCCCGGAAAATGACATTTTGCTGGATGTGCTCTAAAAAAAAAATTGTGAAAAATATTTTGTGAAATTCCAGGCAAATTTGATTTGCCTCAAAGTGATTCACTAATTCTAATATTTACAGAACCATTTTTGAATGTTGGTCTCACCTCCAGAAAGGGGGTCCCTTGACCCTATTCTGCCTGGCAAAGTGGCGTCCACATCCAGGCAGAGAAGATAGGTGTCCACGCATGTCTTGGGCTCGCTCCATTTCCTTCTATCAGAGTGACGGCTAAGCAGAGTTTCTCCAAATGATGAAGGGATTGTTGAAAATCCTCACTCAGTCCTATTAAAGTTAACAAAAATTAGCTCCCATTCTGCAACGCATAAGCCTATGCAGTGCTGGTTAAGGGTCCATACACAAAAGTTAACAAAAATCTGTGGGCTGCCACCCACCCACTTCCCACCAATCTCATGCCAACTCTCCACAAAACATCCAGAAGCGGAGACTTTCCTGACACCCGGGGAGCCTCAGAAGCCTCCAGCCACCTCCTGGGTACCAAACGTACAATAAAGCGTCATGGTAGAGGTATTTAGGAGTTTCGGCAGAGATATGAAGGTAGCTTGCCCAAAAAAAGTGAATGCGGCGGCATATAAAACCTGAATGCGGCATGCTTTGTACACTGTGGACTCTTCGCCCGGACGTGCAGAAGAAGTTGTCACTTATTGTCACGGGTGTGTCTGATGTAACGGACAGTCGCTCTGGATCTGGCTGCAGAAGGTCACTGTTTGGCATTGCAGACGCCTTCTTAATCCTTCTGATTTTTGGACCCAGCAGCAACCTCCCTCCTGCTCTGATTGACACACCCTGGTCTGGGTGTTTATAAACTCTCAGTCTGCTTCAGGGAGTTGCCGGTGATATTCTTATTTTCCCTTGTAAAGGCTTGGAGCAATAGCAGTCGGCTAGCTTCCTCTCTGGTGCCCTTGGAAGACTTTTGGTGTTATCTCTCTGGTGTCTGCTGAAGCTAAGTTTTCCCCTCTTTATTTGTCTCCCTTGTTGTCTTTAGTTTATAGTGGGGACTGACCAGTGCTCACCCCCCTCCCTATCTAGGGCCTAGCTCTATGGATTTACAGGGATTAGGTTTCCTGTTCGGCGATAGGTGCGGAACCAATATACGGACAGTAGGACAGGTAGGGTGATATTAGATCTGCCTAGGGGTCTCTACTCCCCCTTTTCCTAGCGTTTGGGCTACCCTCCCTCATCCCTTTGTGTTGCACTTAGTCTTTCCCACACTGTGCATGACACTTATGCATTAGAGCAATAAACTATGAAAGACCCTTTTTAATGGGTGGTGATGGGCAAACTTAGCTCCCAATATAGTGCCCTTTGCTTTTGAACTTTGAAGGTCCTCCCCATTGCCCCTTAGATATCTGGTGGGGAGTTGGGAATATAGACGTATCAGTGTCGAGGTGTTCGAGGGGATCGGTGACACATTTCACAGTTCTCTGCTGCCTGCGGTGGTCAGTCTGCCATTGTCACCCTCTCACCTGCAGGGGGCAGGCTGACCGGCTCCTCTGGCACACTGTGCAGTAATGACTTGATATTCGATGGTATCTAGAGCTCCACTTACATCTGCTTTCCGGTGTTCCTGTCCTAATAAAGCGGACACGAGATAAAGGAAATAGTTTTGTACCTTGTACATCAGATAAAGACTCCCGGTGCCCTGATACCGGACTAAATCCATAACCTAAAGTAACTCGGAAGATTTCTGATAAAAAACAGAGGAAAGTTTCAGGAAGATTAATGTCCCTGTAAGTCAGACCACAACTTCTACAAGGACGTCCTTCACGTTCCCATAGTCAAAGCGCAGCAAATTTAGGCATGTTGTGGATTATAAAAGGAAGGGATCTCTGTAAACCCTGGACCAAAGTGGGTGTCCTGGTCCAGATTGAGTGGTCCTGGGAGGCAGGACTTACTATAAATGCCCCTACTTCACTAACAAAGGTGTCTGTGAGACCCCCAATCACGAGACGTCACCTATCCTATATAAATGATCGGGGCAGAACACTTAAAAAAGTCTGCATGTTGCTGCCATTTCATCCCGGTATCGAATCTCTCTGTTGTCCCTTCTCAAGAGTTGACAAGTAGAATTTATGTCCTACAAAACAACCCAGCAGTGCTGTCCTTGGGCTCATGAATCAGGACACTCAGGATGAGCAGAGCCGCAGGGCCATCCCATAATGATAAGGATGCAATACATGGAATTTTAGGACATTACAAAAGTCAAATACATTTTCATAATGAGATGGATCCAATATATTAAAATATAATTGTCATCCGTATCCTGTGCCGCACCTGTGAGTGCCCAGCAGTCAGAGTGCCCCAGTCACATTGCAATTAACCCGGCACTGGTTACGGGGGGGGGGGGGGTAACAGAAAATGTGATCAGCTAATGAGTTATAATACAACCACCGGCTGTTAATAGCAGCAGACATCACACGTGGAGAACTGGCCGGGCCACCGAGAGACAGCAGGATGGGGAGGGGGGGACTGCTGGAGGGGCGCTATTTTTTGGAAGAAAGCAGCCATGTTTTTGTAATCTCATACATCCCCTTTAATGCTAGTTGAAATGCTTGAAATTGTTCCAGAAAATTAAGTATTTCTCCCAGAAAATTATTGCAATTCCACACATTTTGTTATACACAGGTTTATTTCCTTTGTGTTTATTGGAACAGCACTGAAAAAAAAAGGCAAATTGGACATAATTTCACACAAAAACCCCAAAATAAGCCGGATAAAAGTGTTTGCACCTTTCCAAAATTGCAGGTAAACCACTTTGTTTCAAGCGTGTGATGCTCGTTCACACTCACCTGTGGCAAGTAATAGGTGTGGGGCAATATGAAAATCACAGCTGAAACCGGATAAAAAGGGGAGAATTTGCCTTAATCGTTGCCTAGTGTGCCACACTAAGCATGGAGAACAGACAGAGGAGAAGAGAACTGTCTGAGGACTTGAGAACCAAAATTGATAAACAATATCAACAAATCTCAAGGTTACAAGTCCATCTCCAGAGATCTTGATGTTCCTTTGTCCACTTTGCTGACTGTTTTCTGGAACAGTTTTAAGGTTGCCAACATTTTCAGCCATGTCTGTGTAAATATATATACATATGTATATATATATATGCCAGGAGATTTTGAGCTAATAGAGGGGTCCTCTTTTCATGACCCCCATCTCTTGCTGCAGTAGAGAGATTTTACAAAGAGCATATCTCACTCTGGAGGACCCAGGCAGCTCATTAATGTGAATGGCCAAGGTGTAATGCTTCATTTCTCCTGTGGTGGCGACAAAGGGAAATTTAAACTACCAGGTTTCCCCACAGATCACAACTGATCGATCAGTGATCAGGGAGTGACGGGACCCTTTGAACAAGTACCGACCATCTCCTCCTTTAAGGGGGAAATGTTAGTTGTTTCTTACCCCCCCCAGATCTGAGGTTTGGGGTCCGGTGTTCCTCCTGCCTTAAGACAAGTAAACAGCAGTTTCCCATTGGTAAATACGGGAGTAATTAGCTGATCCGAGGCTCATGCATTGTTAATTATGGCGACATAATCTGCACGTTGGGGGACGCTCGGCATATGTTATCAGCTCTGTTTCTCTATCACTTATCACAAAATATGCAGATTGTATTTCTTTCTTTCTTTGTGCAGCTGCCAGTAATGTTCCCTCATTAAATCCGTAGGAATAGCCTGCGACGTGTTACACAAGAAAACCCACCGCTTTTCTGACAGCGAGAGGGCGAAGGGCGACATTAATTCTTCCTTCTCCTTATTCGGCAGCTCTTTTCACAAAGTTTGTTTTAAAGGGAACCTGTCAATTTCATATTTCATCTGATTTATATACTATACTTTGCATTTATGTTATATTCACCTCCAGCTCCACCTCAATACTGTTCTTCCTACCTTTTACTATTAGCAGCACATGTGCAATGCATTGGCCAGCAGAGGGCAACAGTGAGCACCGGAGAAAGCTCCTCCCAGGATTAAATGCGATCACAATCAGCAGTGACGGGAGGGACGTTCACAGTCAAATATTGGGCATTTCATTGATGTGATTTTTATCAAATATATCCTCCACGTCATTTTGGAAGGATGATTGCAGCATGGCTGTAAATATCAAATACATCTGGATTAGTCCTTTAAATTTCCGATCGCCGTATTAAAATGCTTTTTTTATGAGAAGGCCGCCCCTCTAATCGTCTAGGTCAGCTCTCTCTTCAAATAAATTGTATAAATGACTTTAATTTAAATTATTTGGGTCAAGTTGTTTGTTTACTCTCAGACGACGGAAGGAAAATTCGTCCTTTAACTATTGCATCGCCGGGCAGCGAGGAAAAAGCATTTGACTTCAATTGCAGCAGATACAAGATGAACGTTAATATGGAAAGCGGGACGCAGCCGATGCCTCATTGGCATGAATGTAGAGCAAATCTTACATTCTGACTATATTCCCTTAAAGGCGACGTCCACCTTCACTTCCTGCTGCTGCACAGATTTCCCAGCGGATCTAACATTTAAAAAAAAAAGAATAAAAGCATTTTTGCAGGAATTTGAGGATATGCCCTCATTTTATAATAAGAGGTGTCTGGGCCTCCCACTTATCTTGAGAATGATGGAGACGTAGCGCTAATTTATAAGGGGCCGGCAGCTCGCCCTCATTTGGCCAGGATCGCCGCTTCGTAGGAAACACGGCGTCTTTTTTCCAGTGGGTCCTCCCCGAAAAATGCCTGAATAAGCGGCCAGAAAACGCTCAGAAGAATGGGCACATGCATTTCTATGGAAAAATGACTTTAGACTTTTCAGCGTCTTTTAACCCCTTTAGGTTTCCAAAGATGTCAATTGGTCAAAGAAGTAACATGTCCATTCTTCAGGAGTTTTCCGATCTGAAGACGCTCCATACTTTACAATACAAGTCAAAGGGAAGGCTCAAATGATGACCCCCGGGCGTCTTTTTGAGCTTTTTCCCAGCTTATTTTCTTGAAAAATTGCTTAAAGGACTTAAAAAAAAAAAAAAAGATCCGGAAGAAACCAATAAAAAAGATGCCACAATTTAAAAAAAACAAACAAAACAAACACTGGTGGTCAAAAAAGACAACCAAATGGTCTTGTATGTCTTCCATTTTCTAATTATTGCTCCCACAGTTGATTTCTTCACACCAAGCTGCTCGCCTATTGCAGATTCAGTCTTCCAGCCTGGTGCAGGGCTGCAATGTTGTTTCTGGTGTCCTTCGACAGCTCTTTGGTCTTCACCATAGTGGAGTTTGGAGTGTGACTGTTTGAGGCTGCGGACAGGTGTCTTTTATACTGATAACAAGTTCAACCAGGTGCCAGTACTACAGGTAATGAGTGGAGGACAGAGGAGCCAGTACTACAGGTAATGAGTGGAGGACAGAGGAGCCAGTACTACAGGTAATGAGTGGAGGACAGAGGAGCCAGTACTACAGGTAATGAGTGGAGGAGAGAGGAGCCAGCACTACAGGTAATGAGTGGAGGACAGAGGAGCCAGCACTACAGGTAATGAGTGGAGGACAGAGGAGCCAGCACTACAGGTAATGAGTGGAGGACAGAGGAGCCAGCACTACAGGTAATGAGTGGAGGACAGAGGAGCCAGTACTACAGGTAATGAGTGGAGGACAGAGGAGTCAGTACTACAGGTAATGAGTGGAGGACAGAGGAGCCAGTACTACAGGTAATGAGTGGAGGACAGAGGAGCCAGTACTACAGGTAATGAGTGGAGGACAGAGGAGCCAGTACTACAGGTAATGAGTGGAGGACAAAGGAGCCAGTACTACAGGTAATGAGTGGAGGACAGAGGAGCCAGTACTACAGGTAATGAGTGGAGGACAGAGGAGCCAGTACTACAGGTAATGAGTGGAGGACAGAGGAGCCAGTACTACAGGTAATGAGTGGAGGACAGAGGAGCCAGTACTACAGGTAATGAGTGGAGGACAGAGGAGCCAGTACTACAGGTAATGAGTGGAGGACAGAGGAGCCAGCACTACAGGTAATGAGTGGAGGACAGAGGAGCCAGTACTACAGGTAATGAGTGGAGGACAGAGGAGCCAGTACTACAGGTAATGAGTGGAGGACAGAGGAGCCAGTACTACAGGTAACGAGTGGAGGACAGAGGAGCCTCGTAAAGAAGAAGTTACAGGTCTGTGAGAGACAGAAATCTTGCTTGTTTGTAATTGACCAAATTCTTATTTTCCACCAAAATTTGAAAAAAATTTCTTCCCAAATCAGACAATGTGATTATCAGGATTTGTTTTCTCATTTTGTCTCTCATAGTCGAGGTCGACCTATGATGTCAATTACAGGCCTCTCATCTTTTTAAGTGGGAGAACTTGCACAATTGGGGGCTGACTAAATACTTTTTTTCCCGCATTGTACATATATTATATATACGGAGGACAGAACGCAGATCAGTTAGTCATTAGGTAAGTTTACAGACTTTATACTCCGAGACAAGGCCGAGGTGTGGTGGTCCGGTGTCCACTGGTGGCAGATATAAGCCGGACCTCGGCTTGGACATAAAGCGTGTAAAGGTTTTGTTGTTGTGAATAATTGACACCGTCTCCTGATTTCTTCCATCGGCTGAGGCCACGTTCTCCTCCTGCATCTGCAGACCTGCAAGGAATAAAAGCCTGGCAATAAAGAGTCCTGCAGCTACAGGGGGATCAATAGGCAGAATCCCCCCGCGGCCGCAGCCTGGACAGCAATGAATTCACCAGCTTTTATTGTAACCAATTGCAATTCTAGTACATTTGTCAATCAATAAAACAATAGCGGTAACGGTTATTCCTGCCGGCGCAGCTCGTCTGAACAATATTTTGTTTTCTTTTTTTTTTCCTGGATACTAAGAGCCTTTTCCTTCTCCGTTTTTGTAAAATAAACCATATAATTGCTGAGGGTCAGAGGTCTGGAATTCGGATCTGGGGAGTTTTTTTTTTTCATCAGTCAAATCCAATTTTTCCCATTGTCTCGAAAATCTGATGAATCTATTTGCTCGTCTTTTATTTTTCCTGAGACACAGGAGCTTACAATCTGACTTGTTATGTTGCTTACCCTCCTTACAGGGGCAGGCCACTTGGACAGTAACTTTTTGGGAAAGATGTCCTGACAATGAAGCCGATCTTAGGATGACCCATCAATAAGCTGCCATCTGCGGGGGACCCCAGAAGGCGGCCTCCCTTTATCATCTGGAGGCTGTGACCTCTCGACCTCATATGATCCTACAGAATGATGTGATTGCGTGGGGTGCTGCAGAGCAGGACAAAGCAGTAAAAGGGGCACATGGCTAATCTAGTGCTCCAGCAATCAGTTTTCACCCAAGTATCTGAGCCTCATACTATACTGACACCTCCTGTTGTGTAGAAATCACTTCTCAGCAGTCATATTATCATCACAGATCACAGGGTTACAATGTCAAGTAGCAAATACTGTATAGATATCACAGGATCCACCATTTAGAATGGGTGATGTCACAGCTCACCTCCTCCCCTCCCTGCACAAGTCACAGAGCATGCCTGCAACATTCTCCCATAGGAGTCAATAGATGATATTCACAGCTCACCTCTCCCCCTCCTTGCACAATTACCTCTGCACAGGTCATAGAGCATGCCTGCAACACTCTCCCGTATAAGTTCATGGTCACAGCTCACCTCCTCCCCCTCCTTGCACAATTACCTCTGCACAGTCATGCCTGCAACACTCTCCCATATAAGTTCATGGTCACGGCTCACCTCCTCCCCCTCCTTGCACAATTACCTCTGCACAGGTCATAGAGCATGCCTGCAACACTCTCCCATATAAGTTCATGGTCACAGCTCACCTCCTCCCACTCCTTATACAATTACCTCTGCACAGGTCATAGAGCATGCGTGCATCACTCTCCTATAGAAGTCAATAGATGATATTTACAGCTCACCTCCTCCCCCTCCTTACAAAGTTACCTGTGTGTTCATGGTCACAACTCACCTCCCCCCATTACTTATACAATTACCTGTGCGTTCATGGTCACAGCTCACCTCCTCCCCCTCCTTACACAGTTACCTGTGCATTCATGGTCACAGCTCACCTCCTCCCCTTCCTTATACAATTACCTCTGCACAGGTCATGGATCATGCCTGCATCACTCTCCTATAGTAGTCGCTGCTGTGTATAGCAGAGATGTGTTATATACTGCAGGATACAGATGTGATGCAGAGCGCACGCTTCTTACCAAGGACCCCATGTGTTAATAGCTGCTTGGGTCCAGTTCAGATTACCCAGCCGTTAGCACTGATTTGTCAATGCGGCAGGGAGGTCAAATGGATTTTATCACAGTCAGGCCACAGCCCCACTATCAGTATTCGGTCAGTATTTTTTCCCAGGAGTGGGAGACAGAACCAGGAGTGGGTGATAAATGCAGAATTGGTGACTTGTTTCTATTCTACCTTTTCTCTGATTGTTCCTCACCTGGTTTTGGCTCCTGAGAAAAAATACTGACCGAATACTGACCAAATACTGATAGTGGGGCTATGACCTCACGCAGTATTTCGGTCAGGGAGGAGATCTCAGCTCCGTGCACCTAGCAGACTCATCACCGCGCCCGAGGCCGCAGCCTATAATAAAGTCACCACCAGAAATGAGGCTTTAATGAATCCGCTTCACTAGTCAAATATTATAATGTCCGAAGGAAGCGCCACGCTGGACTCAGCCCCCGGCGCGGGACCACCAGGTGCAAATTATCATAAACTTCTTCTATTATAACTGAATTTCTACCAAAAAGCAAATCTATTTTTATAAATACTTATATCTCCCGTCAGCTTTACATATAAATCTTCTATCGGTTTCTTGGGCTGTTTCTATAAGTCTTGGCTCCTCTGATCAATGCAGCAACTTACAAAACTGCCAATTATATGATTTATCCAAGATGATGTTTTCAGCCCCCCCAAAAATAGTCCAAATTTCCACCCACTAGGTCTCTCCCCCTACCTGCTGTGAAGTGCAATCCAAAGAGGTCGGGGTCACTGTACAGGGAGGAGGGGGTGGGCCTTTACAAGAAATAATGGGGGGGTCTTTGCCTCTCTGCCGTAAGTGGGGACACGACTGTCTCTGCTCCTGCTTTCCTGTCTGTCAAACTGCATAAAGGCATAACATAAAGGTAGGCTTTTATTTTGTGTAGGGCGAGCCACCCGACAATGGTAGGCTCAATACATACTACAAAGAGGAAAGTTCCAGCACCTGTAGTGCTGGCAGAATTCTAATGAAGAGGAACGCCTACTAAAAATCAGTGAATGGCTAGTTATAGGGCATGATAATTTGGATAGTTCATGAACAGGTTCAATGCATTCTAGTAAGAGGAAAGTTCCAGCATCTGTAGTGCTGGCAAAATGCTAATAAATAAATGAGTGGCAAGTTGTAGAGCATGATAATTTGGATAGTTCATGGACTTATTTTGAGTAAAACAAGCCACCCAACAGGCTCAGTGCATACTAGGAAGAGGAAAGTTCCAGCACCTGTAGTGCTGGCAGAATGCTAATAAATGAATGAGTGGAAAGTTGTAGAGCATGATAATTTGGATAGTTCATGGACTTATTAAGACTGATATGGGCACCAAAGCCACTATTGTGAAGTTTGTGGACATTAAGACCATGCTTTTGCTTTGGGACGCTTTAAATTCGTTGTGTAACCAAGACATCCCCCGTTATAACTGCAGTGCCCATGAAATGCACTGATCATAAGGGACTGGCTTGCTGTCAATGATTGGAAAATCATCGTTTACATCCAGAGGCTGAAAACCCTGCAGAGCTAAGACTTCTCACAGCTGAGGGTGTGCTACATTGTGTCTAGTCTAGGGTAAGATGTATCAGCCTGGAGTCCACACAGTATATCTCACTTCTGTAGACATGATATAATTGTAGCAAAGTGAGAATGATTGGCAGCAACAAGTACTGAGTACTGGTTAGACATAAAACACCGTGGAGCTCCCCCTAGTGGTGACCGAAGGCATAATACATTTAGGAATTAGCTCAGGTGATTTGGAGCTCAGTATCAGTTCGGATCCCATTTAAAATGAAGAAATTAGTCAGCAATGTTTAACCTGAAGACGATCATGGTGATGACAGGTGGACTTTCCCTTTAATTCTCAAAATCAACAAATCTGGACTTGATACAATATGAAACAAGAAAACAATGTGGACGTCATACTGCACATCCGAGGCTTGCAGAGGCTGCACCTGCGCTCAGTTCTGCGCTGCGCTCTACATGAAGCGTACCGACAGATCTGCTTCCTCCAGACAGTCAGATCGCTGCCCCCGGGAGAGCTGCTGTTGTCTCAGAGAAGCTGAGTGATTCCAGCCGTCGCCCTTCACCTTTCAGGGGATCCCCTGGGAGCACGATGTACCTCCACATCTACTAACAAACGGTGATAGCAGCTGAGCATCTACCTGATGCAGAGTGACATGCCCTGTCCACGATCCTGAGCCGCACCGAGCAGGAGAAGACACATAGGATATACAGCTCTCACACACATGGAATGGGGAGATAGAAAAAAAATCATCCAATAGAGTTACTAGTGAGAAAATGAGTGGTGGTGAGTGTATCCAACTCCTGGGGCTTAGATACAAGCTCCTGAATCCTGCAGAATACTGTCAGTTCACCTTTACCGTGTATGTGCCCTGTAGGAGAAGGCTATATATAGGTCTTACAATGCACAGTGCAATCCCTGAGAATACAACCTCTGTGCTCTCCTGTAATCAAAACTGACACATACATAGAAACCAATGCAAAAGAAAGATATTCTTAAAGCAAAAGCGCCTAATGATTGTAAGATGCGCCCCCCCCCCCAAAGTGTGTTCAGTGTGACGGGCAGAGAGGAATATCCTCAGCCCGAGGGTATGTGGACACGGCGTCTTTTTCTACCTATCTACCTAGTATCCGCCTGATAAAGAGCTGCAAAAGTGCCCCATAAAATGAACATTATCTTCCGTCTTATGTCACATCTTTTTGTAGCTAAAAGAAGTGGGATACTCACTTGAAAGTTCTCCTGAGCTTCCTTTGCTCCGTGTTCACATACCATGATAACAAACAGCACAGTGACTACTTTTCACCCTGTAAATAGGCACTGACTGATTACAAGTCTGCAGACGCCTGTGATGCGAAGTACAGGACGCAGCTTAATTTCACACATCCCTATGGTCACATTATTTTCAATCTTTTCTCGCGGAGCCATCATCTTTGTCCAGGCCATTTTCATTAGTTTGTTGTCGTTGTTTTTTTCCCGTTGAACCACAATTCATAAGCGACATCTGATCGTCATTAGTTGGTTCAGTAAATTTAAATAGAAAATTACTTTTGTCAGTTTCGAGTTATTAATGTGACTATTGTGAGGTTTTCTTACTTTAACAGAAGGGGACTACCATTTTTGTCCATGTATAACTCCATTCCTCTACCTCTCTTTAAAGGAGGACCCCCATCATCATCCAAAAAAATAATAAAGAGGTTGTCAGTTTGGTATTTTTGTACAGGGAGCCCTCCATTAAATGGGTTATGCAGGACCTATATTGAGGACCTATTCTCTGGATAGATATTAGGCTGGGGTCAAACCAGAATCAGGACGATTATGCTAATAACAGTGCGTCCGCACAGTGTGATCTCGTTTTCTCAGATAAAAAAAAAAAATTCTCCATCTTCTCCATTCTGTCAGTTCTTGGAAATCGGACTGCACTCAGATGTCATCCGAGTGCAGTCCGATGTATGATCTGATTATCGGATCCAACTTGGACATGCTGCAATTTTTCCTTGATCCAAGGAACAAAATCGGACATGTGCACGGTGACTACACCGATCTGATAGTCAATGACCTTTCCTGAGTTCTGGACAATCCTCCCTTTAAGCATGCCTAATCTGAAAGGAACGATAAAGAGAATAGCATGGACGGTCCTGATTGTTGATGCAATAAGCTACAATATCAGCCATTCGTGGGGTTGGTGGCAAACAGAAGTGGCATCTTCTTCCTACAATCAGCACGTTGATAGAAGTAGCCAACATGGGCCATATTAAACCTGCGCAGCCATCCAGCTCTGCAGACTCAGCGCTCCGCACCATGGGCTGGAGGTAAAATGCTAAAGTAAACCAGTAAAAGTCAGCAATCAGTGGACTGTCATATACTGGTGCGATCAGCTCTCCGGGGGGCTGATATCATTAGGCTTCCTCCTCGCAGGCATGAAGGAGCCGTCTCTCCGCCAATCTACGGGCTGATCTGAAAGCTGCCAGGAATTTAATGTCCGGTCCAGGTGTACGATAAGTCCCATGATGGCGGGTGCGTGAGCGCGGGCCGCCGGATCAATCTCCATATTTCCCATTGTACAGGAAACGACCTATCAGCGTTTATAAATGAACATCCATCCCCCCTCCGCGACCTGCATGATTTTCTTGCCAGAATTTGCAGCTTGAAGCCATTAGTAATACGGCAACTGGGGGAAAAAGGGCAAATATATTTTTATTCCTGATTTGTAGAAAATTGTTCTGTATCGCCGCCGTTAAGGTGAATGATGGACTGGAGAGGAGCTGAGCGCAGCACTGCGCAGAACAGAAGAGACACTTCTATAGAGAGATGAGACAGATCCTGGAGAATGAGCACTTGCACCGATCAGTGGATTTCCAGTTTCGAGCTGAAGACTATGAAGTTTTCAGGATGGTTTCCTGATTTAATCCGCTCTGCCCTTATTTTCAAGGAAATCACGTGCATTCATACCATAGAGGCTGCCCCCATGCCACAGCATTGGGGACCCCGGAGAGATGGCGTCCATTCCAGGCTGGTGTATAGGGGGTGTCCTTGCTCCTTTGCTGTGGGGACGCCACGGTGGTTGTTTTTCCCTTCAGTTTGGCGGCATGAGTGGAACCAAGCTACAAAAACTAAAGTTTCCTCTGAAATAAATTAAAGCTGACCCATCCCGCCGGGGAGAATGACGCCTGCAGCGAGCGGGCCCCAGAACTGCACTCAGTGAGCGGTGTCTTGTCACTCACTGAGCTGAGCGCAGCTCCGGGGCCCACTCGCTGCAGGAGTTATTTTCCCCAGCTCATCTGCTGATCGGTCTCATGGATTAGAGCAGGGGACACTTAGGACAGGTGAGTATAAGGATTTTTTTATTTTATTCTTATTTTTACAGTTAGACACTGCAGAAGCAGACACTACTACCCTCATCATTGTATAAACAGCAGCCAACATGTCAAATAACCAAAAAAAACAGGTTAGAATCCCGGATAACCGGTCCTTACCCAGACAGCCTACTCACAGCATATATAAAGCCAAACAGAGACTAGGAGTATAAATGGCTTACAAAAGAAGATTGTTTATTACTAGATAAATATACAGTACAAAAATACATTTTAAATATCATAAATGTAGAAGGGGAAAAAAAGTGCAAAGTGCCTAAACCAAGGTCCCCAAAAGTTCACTGCATCCCATCCCAAATGCTGAGGAGGTTGCGGCCATCAAAATTTCAAGCTACACTCACCACTGCAGTAGTGGCCCAAATGGATGTGGGAAAACCCCACTTGCCAGATAGCAAACAGTATATACTTACCGCAAAGTGGATGGGAACGCAGGGAAACGTGCGTCAAGGTGCAGTGAAATTTTGGGGACCTTGGTTTAGGCACTTTGCACTATTTTTCCCCTTCTCCTACATTTGATATTTGAAATGTATTTTTGTACTGTATATTTATCTATTAATAAACAATCTTCTTTTGTAAGCCATTTATACTCCTAGTCTCTGTTTGGTTTTATACCCTCATCATTGTCCCTGCTGGTGCTGATTTCTGCGCAAGCAGGGGACAATGATGAGGACAGCGTTCAGCACCGACGCTTGGGAACAGCGCTTACTTTGCAGCGTGTAAAAAAAAGAAAAAAATGGACATGTCAGCGAGTTTTGCTCATGGACACACGGTCTGTGAAAACACACTGACATGTGACATGTGCGCAGACCTACGTGTGTCAGTGTCTCCAGTACGTGTGGAAACTATCACCACACGTACAGTAGATACTGACTTGTGAAAGAGCCCTTATGGTGATAAAGTGGAAACCCCTTTATAATGTTCACACCCTGACACTTTATTGGTGTGACTCCCCCTCCTCGCTTCAGGACACCAGAGTCTCCAACAAGCGATAAGAGGTTCAGGTTCATTATAAAGCATCATAACCCCACTTTTCTGCGTTTGATGGGGTCTTCTGGCTCATGGACCCACAAAGGTGCTATCTTCCGTTATGGAGCAATGTCAGGTGGACTTCCATGTTAAGTGATTTGCTGTATATTAATACGAAATATAGACATAGTAATAAAAAATTCGACATATTTTGGGGACGGGGTAAGGACTTCACTATGGCGGATTGCCAGTTAATAACATCCACACAACACAATAGATTCTTCCCCCTTGAAGTCCACGACTCGGCCGTCACTGAAGAAAGAGGAAACTTTCTTTTGTGGAAAGTAGAACAGCGACTTCTGTAACGCGGAGGGAAGTTTCGTCGGCGCAGCCAAGGTCACCGTGCAGCGGGCGTCTAATGATCCTGGCAGCGCGCGGGAAAGCAGCAGCGGAGGAAACGCTTCGCACGATTAATCTTTTCACACCTGACATTTCTGGTAAAATTCTGATTGCACGGCTCTGAGTATCGGAGTGAAATGGGGACCTAGAAACACATGAATCCATTAATATTGTCATGTTGTAGACATAAGCAAACAGTTGACTAAAATTTTGGAGGGGAATAGAATTTTATTTTTCAATTTTTTTTTATCCAACATCAACCAAAAGTTTGGATTTCCATCCAAAAAGTAACATCAGTACTAGTAAATCGGAAGTTAGGCTGCGTTCACACGTCGCTGTGTTGCTTTTTTTTTTTTTTTTGCAGCAATTTTCAAAACTCGTAGCAAAAAGATTCAGTTTGATCATTGCAAAAAAAAAAAAAACTCACCGGGGCTACAATGTGTGGACGCAGCTCACAAGTGGCGGCAAAAGTTTGGTCATTAGTTTTATTTTGTTATTTTGTTGCAGCAGTCATTTTTACATTGACAAAAGAAACTGCCGCCGTATTGGTTGTCACATGTTCTTGCTCTCTAAGTTTTCGACAGGTTGATATCCATTTTCTTATATATGAGCCAGCATGGCCAATATAGGAGGGCAGAGCTGAGGAGCCACAATAAGTGCAAGTCGGTGGCCATATAATCCAATCAGACTGCTCTGATGGGACTGAGCTGCGGCATCGGGCACAACCGCTGGGTCTGGAACAACTGGCATTTGTGGTCCAGACCGATAATCGTTGGGGTCAGAGTTAACCTTGCACCTATTGATAGGTTATTCTAAGGATAATCCCTGCATGGAGGCTGCTGCAAAACCTCTTTCCCATCAGAAGAACCATTCTGATTGTGGAAAAAAAAAAAGTAAGACAGGATTTCTCGGGGATTGGATCAGACTCTTCATAACAATGGCCGGCAGTTCTTGAAAACATCAGCTAAAAAGAGGCTTCTACAGCCAGACTTGGCACAAGCCTCTCCACTCAGTAGGTTCAAAGGACACCCTGGTTTTCATCCTTCCATCCCAGTAAAGGGATGTGGCCTTCACTGCCGAGGCCCCTGGGTGGTATGCATGGAGTAGCTGCTGGCCAGCGGAACAATTCAGATGGGTGTCCAGCAGAGTAGTGTAGGTAGACTAGCCTGTTCAGAAAATAAGAGGTCAGTCCAAATATGAGGTCTCCACCTGGAGAATATTTATTATTTATTTAACAACATTTTGCTTGATCTTGAGCCATGACGACTTGATGGATGAAAGATCTGTAGGAAAATCGATCTAGTTAGGTCCACCAGGGTCTTCTCCACCGTCTCAAGCCATCGGATTGCTGGTCGTCTTCTTCGTCTTGTTCCTTCTATTCTTCCGACCACAATGTCCTTCTCCAGTGATTACTCTTTTCGTATGATGTGTCCAAAGTAGACAAGTCGTACCTTGGTGATCATTTCCCCGAGTGACATGTCTGGCTTGATTTGTTCGTTCTTCTTGCCATCCATGGTATTCTCCATCCTTCTCCAGCACCACATTTCGAAGACATCGAAGGAGGAGATTATGCAACCCAATAACTGCCAATTGGCAGACGTCCCCATTGAGTGCCATGCACGTCCTGCCATTGGCCCACTGACCGGCCCCAGCAGTTGGCAGGGCCATCATTGACACCTTCAGTATTCACAGTTGTGGGGTGAACTGGGCAAGATGGGAGAACACTCTTCTAGAGAAGTCTACAGCAATGCGTACGTGGTGCCCAACCGCTTCCTCCGCTGTCTGGGGGGCCTACAGCATTAGAGCGGTGGCATCTGTTAGTGGGGAAAAGTAAGTTCATAACCCACATATTTCCCCGGATCACACGCTCCTTACATGGCGCCCACGTTCGTCTTCATGGAGACCCAGTGAAGCTAATCTGTGTCCCTGCCGCGTCTCCTCATCGCTATCCTCACGGGCAAGAAGTGAACGCCGCATTGATTTATTTCCTAATCTGAGGATCATCATCTCTGATTTATTGTCTTTGCTTTGTCACAATGGGTCGTTTTCCTCCCTTCAATGTGTCACAATGGATTGCTTGGCGCTCGCAGCTTGTTACAAATTGCACTGTCTTTTCCTGCTTGCCCTGACTGTTACACAATGGCTGCCTCTGCGGCTAATCCCCGGCACGGCCGTGTAATGTTTTATCTCGTGTACTTATTGATGTGCCTTGTAGAATCGAATTTCTCAGCTTAACTGTGCAAAGCTATTTAACATGCCCGGAATTATGAAGTGCGAACACTGGCGGGCGGAGGGACATGTGCCCCCTTTTTTATGGGACTCATTCACCTAATAGGAATTTCTTGCATCTTCTATTGAGTTTTACAAGATGATTTTGGAAAATAGTGAAGAATAAGCGAAGGTCGTCATCTGGTCTCGTCTTTGTACTATTGCCTCCCCCCAAAACATGGCGTTGGTGGATTTTAACAGTCATAGTGTAATTGATTTTGATCCAATATATTAGAGGCATTTCCAGTAAATTAAACACAATTATTGTAGAATAAAAAAGTTCTGCAAGTTTGGAATCTAATTTGTATTTTAAAAAAAAAAAGCACAATTTTCAAGCCCTCTGCTTCTTGTCACTAAATGGGAACATTGTCACTCTCACCCGGAGCTGGAAAACCTGACGTCCAACTCACACATGTGCAGTGCTTGTTACAGGAGAAAGCTCCGATACACTGTAACAAGCACTGCAGCTGTGTCCAGTCAACGTATTAGAGGGTATTCTGGTTTAGACACAATATCAGGTACTATTATAGGGTGTGGACTTCAACCACTAGGACCCCCACAGATCAACAGAATTGGGGTCCGATTCATTGTTGCCTTTGGCCGCTCCCAGGAGGAGTGAACGGAGCGCAGATCTCCCAGTTTTTTTTACTTGTTTGTAAACACAAATTTTCATTCATTAACAGAATGCAGAGCTCTTCATAATGGTTCAGATTCAGAAGTCACAGGGGCACATTTACTTAAAGCAGATCAGTCACCAGATTTCACAATACAAGTTACGTATATTTTTATATAGATATCTTAGACCTGATACAACTGGTGTACTTATGTTGATAATCCATGTTAGACTGATTCATAATCATAATGAAATTTTAAACTTGATCTCTGCTCACGTAGCCCAATTAATGGCTTCTCAATGCCCCTCCTCTCTGCAACTGAATCTTCACCCAAGTAGACTGACAGCTCCTTATTCTCCCTCCTCTCTGCTGCTAAATCTCTGCCCACGTAGGCTGATTGGCAGCTCCTCAGTGTCCCTCCTTCCTGCTGTTGCTTAGTCTCTGCCCACCTAGCCTGACTGACTGCTCCTCAGTTTCCTTCCTCCCTGCTGTTGCTTAGTCTCTGCCCATCTAGCCTGATTGACAGCTCCTCAGTGTCCCTCCTTCCTGCTGTTGCTTAGTCTCTGCCCACCTAGCCTGATTGACAGCTCCTCAGTGTCCCTCCTCCCTGCTGCTGAATCTCTATCCACCTAGCCTGATTGACAGCTCCTCAGTGTCCCTCCTCCCTGCTGCTGAATCTCTATCCACCTAGCCTGATTGACAGCTCCTCAGTGTCCTTCTTCCCTGCTGCTGAATCTCTATCCACCTAGCCTGATTGACAGCTCCTCAGTGTCCCTCCTCCCTGCTGCTGAATCTCTATCCACCTAGCCTGATTGACAGCTCCTCAGTGTCCCTCCTTCCTGCTGTTGCTTAGTCTCTGCCCACCTAGCCTGATTGACAGCTCCTAAGTGTCCCTCCTTCCTGCTGTTGCTTAGTCTCTGCCCACCTAGCCTGACTGACAGCTCCTCAGTGTCCCTCCTTCCTGCTGTTGCTTAGTCTCTGCCCACCTAGCCTGATTGACAGCTCCTCAGTGTCCCTCCTCCCTGCTGCTGAATCTCTATCCACCTAGCCTGATTGACAGCTCCTCAGTGTCCCTCTTCCCTGCTGCTGAATCTCTATCCACCTAGCCTGATTGACAGCTCCTCAGTGTCCCTCCTCCCTGCTGCTGAATCTCTATCCACCTAGCCTGATTGACAGCTCCTCAGTGTCCCGCCTTCCTGCTGTTGCTTAGTCTCTGCCCACCTAGCCTGATTGACAGCTCCTAAGTGTCCCTCCTTCCTGCTGTTGCTTAGTCTCTGCCCACCTAGCCTGACTGACAGCTCCTCAGTGTCCCTCCTTCCTGCTGTTGCTTAGTCTCTGCCCACCTAGCCTGATTGACAGCTCCTAAGTGTCCCTCCTTCCTGCTGTTGCTTAGTCTCTGCCCACCTAGCCTGACTGACAGCTCCTCAGTGTCCCTCCTTCCTGCTGTTGCTTAGTCTCTGCCCACCTAGCCTGATTGACAGCTCCTCAGTGTCCCTCCTCCCTGTTGCTGAATCTCTATCCACCTAGCCTGATTGACAGCTCCTCAGTGTCCATCCTCCCTGCTGTTGCTTAGTCTCTGCTCACCCAACCTGATTTTACTGTTCTTTACTTGTTTTAGTAAGTTGAAGATTTTTTCGTTTTACAATGGTTAAACTTAAGGGGTTGAGACATTGCCAAAAATTATGTTTCTCTACAGTTTCTTTACAGGGACCAGCTCCTATGTGCATATACCCGTGGTCATAGGAGGCGCTGCTATATAGTAGACTGCTTCTGAGTGCTGCACAGCCTTGTTGTAGGTTTCTTCAACAGAGATAATAATGTAAGAAATAATGCAGCTTCAGCGTGTGAAACAAACAGGACAAGGGGGAATATGCAGGAAAGGAATTGTAAATTGTTATCTAGCTGTGCACTGACAGGGGGGCTTTTGTGGGGTGGGGGGCATTGCAGGGCGGACATTGGCTTTGAGCTTTTTACATAAGATAACCACACTAGATCTTGAGCTCGGCTGCTCTCACGTTTCAGGAAGGTATCACAGACGTCAGTCACTGCCGGCTCCTCCGCAGAGCGCTGGGTCCTGGAGGTTGATTGACAGCTCTGCTTAGCTGGTGTGCCTCACCTGCTGTACCGCACGTTGTTTTGACAGGTGACCTCCAATGACCCCCTTACAATAAATCACTGAGGGTTTAGCAACATGAAGTCTATCTGTAATGTGCTGGAAAAAAAAATTATCTTGCAGAAATTGACGTTTTTTTGCAAAAATTTGTGGCTGAATATGAAAAATGACACTTCTTTTCCCGAGTACCGCTGCCACTTTGCTCTAGTGGTTGGTGGCAATGCCATCATCGGTACATCATCATTACATTGCCTTTATATACTGAGGTCATGGGTTCAGAGGTGCAGAGAAAGTAACAAAAAAAAAAAAATGTAAGTGGAAAAATGATAAACAATTAAATATTCCTAAATGCTGCAAAAAAATATACTCATTTAATATGTAAAATGTCTCTTATGGAGTCGGTGCACAATTACGAGCCACAAATTCTTTAAAAGTTATCGAAGAAGCCACAATAACTAAAACATCGGACGTCTCCGAACATAAAATAATTCAGATCTCGGTATCCACTTATATGTGCCGGCTGAAGAAATGCACAGACACATAAAACAGTACAAAATGTCTCTCTAGCCCCTATATAGATGGATGGGGGGAGGTTATAGCTGATAGCAGGTAAAATAAAGAGTTCAGGGTCAGAGAGGCTAAAACCGGCCCTCATCTTCTCTGCCCCAAGTAAGGCAGAAGTAAGACTCTGTTTTATCAATAATTTGCTGCTTATTCTAAACTCGAATCATAAGTAAACTCCCTAATGGGTAATCTAATAGTAATTACCTACAAGCCGGAATCTATATATCTGCCGAGGAAACAAAGACGGATTAAAGAGGAGCTTAGACATCCACAATGCAAGATCTGTGTCTGATACACCAGCGTAAGACCGATACAGGGACACAACACGATGGGGAACGGATTGTGAGGTCTCATTGTAACGTACTGTTCTTCATCTATCACAACCAAGAAGAGGAGCAAAGACAAGACACAGGATATTATATAGTAGATTGCCTAGTCCATGTTGTCAAACTCATTACAAACTAGGACTGAGCTACATCCTGTATTATACTCCAGAGCTGCACTCACTATTCTGCTGGTGCAGTCACTGTGTACATACATTACATTACATTACTGATCCTGAGTTACATCCTGTATTATACTCCAGAGCTGCACTCACTATTCTGCTGGTGCAGTCACTGTGTACATACATTACATTACTGATCCTGAGTTACCTCCTGTATTATACTCCAGAGCTGCACTCACTATTCTGCTGGTGGAGTCACTGTGTACATACATTACATTGCTGATCCTGTACTGATCCTGAGTTACATCCTGTATTATACTCCAGAGCTGCACTCCCTATTCTGCTGGTGGAGTCACTGTGTACATACATTACATTACTGATCCTGTACTGATCATGAGCTACATCCTGTATTATACTCCAGAGCTGCACTCGCTATTCTGATGGTGGAGTCACTGTGTACATACATTACATTACTGATCCTGAGTTACATCCTGTATTATACTCCAGAGCTGCACTCACTATTCTGCTGGTGCAGTCACTGTGTACATACATTACATTACTGATCCTGAGTTACCTCCTGTATTATACTCCAGAGCTGCACTCACTATTCTGCTGGTGCAATCACTGTACATACATTACATTACTGATCCTGAGTTACATCCTGTATTATACTCCAGAGCTGCACTCACTATTCTGCTGGTGCAGTCACTGTGTAAATACATTACATTACTGATTCTGAGTTACATCCTGTATTATACTCCAGAGCTTCACTCACTATTCTGCTGGTGCAGTCACTGTGTACATACATTACATTACTGATCCTGAGTTATATCCTGTATTATACTCCAGAGCTGCACTCACTATTCTGCTGGTGCAGTCACTGTGTAAATACATTACATTACTGATCCTGAGTTATATCCTGTATTATACTCCAGAGCTGCACTCACTATTCTGCTGGTGCAGTCACTGTGTACATACATTACTGATCCTGAGTTATATCCTGTATTATACTCCAGAGCTGCACTCACTATTCTGCTGGTGCAGTCTCTGTGTACATACATTACTGATCCTGAGTTATATCCTGTATTATACCCCAGAGCTGCACTCACTATTCTGCTGGTGCAGTCACTGTGTACATACATTGCATTACTGATCCTGAGTTACCTCCTGTATTATACTCCAGAGCTGCACTCACTATTCTTCTGGTGCAGTCACTGTGTACATACATTACTGATCCTGAGTTACATCCTGTATTATACTCCAGAGCTGCACTCACTATTCTGCTGGTGCAGTCACTGTGTACATACATTACATTACTGATCCTGAGTTACCTCCTGTATTATACTCCAGAGCTGCACTCACTATTCTGCTGGTGCAGTCACTGTGTACATACATTACATTACTGATCCTGAGTTATATCCTGTATTATACTCCAGAGCTGCACTCACTATTCTGCTGGTGCAGTCACTGTGTACATACATTACATTACTGATCCTGAGTTACATCCTGTATTATACTCCAGAGCTGTACTCACTATTCTGCTGGTGCAGTCACTGTGTACATACATTACATTACTGATCCTGAGTTATATCCTGTATTATACTCCAGAGCTGCACTCACTATTCTGCTGGTGGAGTCTTTGTCACAGAATATAATCTTATGGCCCCTATTCTCCCACCTTTATGGCTATACTACTACTGGTATTAAAGGTTTTTTTCCGATCTCCTGATGAGTCTGCAGTCGCTCTGATTGAAGCTTGCAGAATCCCATGCACTTGCTTCAGTTCAGATGTATGGAGATTTCCTGCAGAATATCTTTGACCACACTGTATGATTGTGATTATATAAGCATGGCCCACACAGAGTTAACGGCGAGCTCAGCCCCGGGGACGGCAGCAGAATCTTATTTCTTCATTTGGCCCCTGCAGAGTGTGGAGCAGGAGTTGGCAGAGCGCAGGAGATGAGGCTGGCAGTTCACACAGGCCCCTGGCAGAGCTCCATGGGATTGTGCAGACTTCAGTATGAGATGATGAATTGCTGCCTACTCACCCCTGACCTTGGCAGAAGCCGAGCGGTCCTAGTGCTGCTGGATGCACTGGGTTTATTCTCTTTTACATCTTGAAAGAGCTTAACGAGAGCTGTAATGAGATTATTAGCATTGTCTCTGATGAGGCATCTGTGCTGCCGAGGAGCCGGTGTGGCGTGCGCTGCTGATTCTGCTGACTTATGACTTGGATTATATTTGCTTAACAGCATTTTAATTTCATACCTAGGTTTAATATTTGGGTCGCAGATTTAGTTAAACATTTCTTGTGCAATCAGCTGAAATGATGTTATCATGCCTATTAAAATGACATCTAAGGGTCCAGCTAGAACTGCAGCATTACCTACTGATAGGAATCACATTGTAATGTATGTCCACCTATTAAAAATGCACTTTTTTTTTTTGCAATAAACCCTTATGATAGTTGTAGCTTTGTTTTACTGCAAATCTCCTGCTGAGTTGAATAATAAAATTCTTGCTGCCTTCAGCCACCACTAGAGGGAGCATTGGCGCTGACTGCATACACAGTGTATAGTAATGTCCTCAGCGCCATCTAGTGGTAGAATAATATATGGAAGCATTCAGGCAACTTTGCAGAGATTTATTTTACTTAAATTGGATATATTTTGGCTCCAGATAATTTTTGCACCAGGGTTTCTTTAAATATTTTTGACTGCTTGGCTTTTACAGCCTCTAAAAATGATATTTTCTGACAGCAAAGTCTGCGACTCTTACCTCTCTTTTCTTGAACCATCTTCAAAGCTGAGTCCAGTCTCCTCTCTATATCGGCTGCACAAACCTCACCCTAGAAAGGGGCAGCACCCACCTGAGAAGCTTGAATCCGCACTTGGGGGATTGATGTTTTCTGGGCCCCATAGGAGCGATTTGCCCCTTTAAAATCCACGGTCCTGAACATATTTAAAGATATTCAGGGTTTTACAAACTGATCCCGACTTCCCTCTTACAAGATTTCAGGCCCCAGATATAAGCTTTGATTCCACCATAAATTCAGCAATATCTCTAAGACTGAGATATTCCCTCTATAAACCAGAGAGTAACTGTATGGAACATCAGACTCCGCTCCTGGTGTCTTTCACCCCCTGCTGGATCAGGATGATATACTTTACAGCCAAAGAAATTGAAACAATAAATGTAAGGAGTAAATTGTCTAGTTTTGCAGCACATTATGCCGGTGATTTCTCACTGCTTCCTCCATAGTGGAAGCAAAAGTACAAATCCTAAATATCTGAGACAGAACCGTCTGTGGCAAGTTCCTGCAGGACTGTGCAGGGTAAATGCAGTCCCACAGGAGGTAAAGTCCCTGCATTCACATCCACATCTGGGAGACTGCAGGAGCTGTCCAGAGCTGCGGTGCTGAAATCCTGGTTACTACTAGTCAGAAAGCAAATCTCAAGACTGAACACCATTCAGTAACCCCAAGAAATCTGAGAACAGGTAGCAGCAGCTTGACAGGTAATGCTGGGAGTTGTAGTCTCACATCAGCTGCAGTGCGGCAGCTTGCTGGTGACTGTTCTTAGACATGTCAGGAAAACTGATTGGTCTTCTAAGTCTGTATCCAGCTTTGCTTCCTGACTAGTGACCAGGATTTCAGCACCGCGGCTCTGGACGGCTCCTGCAGTTTCCCAGATGTAGATGTGAATCCTTTTTTTCATGCCTGTCTAGAAGAAGCGTACACCGGATGCGACATTTCATTAAAAGGCAAATCAGCTGCCGGGCGCCACCACAAGAAGTGTCCGTCAGTCAAGGACTGGAGAAAAGTTTTGTCATAATCCACAAACCCTCTTGGTAAAACTTTGCCCACTTCTCAAAAAGTTGGTGACTGGCATAAAAACTCTTAAAAGTTGCAAAAGTTGCACAATCATTTTCATAATTTCAAACCATTGTATTGCAGAATTTTGGCAAAAACTGCTTGATGAGCTGCCTCCATGGGCTTTACCTCTCGTGTGATTACAATTACCCAGAATCTAAACTATTAAATTGACAACACGGTGTCCCACATCCTCTTGTGTTTAGGGTATGAGCCTCGCAGTTCTCTAATATACAGAATAGGAATCTCTTAGAGAAACACAGATACACGGTTATGCTGATCGCAGCACAGGGGAGGGCGCTATATAACACCCAGAATCCAGACTGATACATTTCACATACACTGATACATTGTAGCAAGCGTCATCTTCCTCTATTGCAGAGTTACTGACCCAGGCGCTTCACACGGCCCCGTATGTGACAGTTCTCTTTCCTCGGATGTCGTGTTTTATAGCGTTCTGTAAATCTCTCGCTCATTAGTTTTTTCTCCGAGGGCATCAAACGCTGTTTGTTACTTCCATTAAGTGGCAACAGTCTTTAAAAACCCAGAAGAACGATGTCAGGCCGGCGACTTGGGAAGGAAGCGGCCTTCTGATGGTTGATACTCATGATGAGAGTAGAAAGACATGGCCGCCTCCACTACAATGCAGCACCACCCTTGTCATGTAAAGGAGGCTAAGCTGCAATACCAGATATAGCCTATGGACAAAAGTGGCGCTGTGTGCTGAGTCCACAAGACCACCAATGACTGTGATCCAACGAGACCACTGGACTGGAATAGGTACTGAGTCCCTAGATCCCACCCAATGACTAAACCCAGGGGCACATGTCCGACTATCGCATCCTGAGTACAGACGGCAATGTCCGCACTGGTCAGGGGTCGCCTGAGCTGAACTGAACAGCTACATGGCCATATAGAAGACCAGGAGGCCCGCGGCCGGTCCGGACATTGCAGTTCATACTCGGACTGTGTGAAATCGTCCTTTATTGTGTATTTCGTGTATTGAGAGAAGCTTCTGTAGAGATTCAGGAGGAAGGAACCAAAAGCAAAAATCAGAACTCCTAATATTATTATAGAAACCAGCAATACACCCGTTATATAAAGAAGCAAAAAGCAGAACTGATGATATTATAGAAAAGAGCAGGAAACCGAACGACACTGAACACCGCAACATTACAAGAGGATTTGGTTCTGGCACATTTCAGAAATGCTCTCCGACAGACCCCCGAGTGTTGCCCCTCCGGCTCCGCACCGTCCCCAGTAACACATTCCCAGCAAAGCTTACAAATTTCACGTCGGCAAAAAACTTCACACCGAGGTGTTACGACGGCTTCTATTTATAACGGAAAGGCAGATTAGCCGGCGAAATCCTCCATTCACGTCACAAGGCGCCTTCACTTCATCTCATTTTCAGCTTTATTTTACAGAAACACTTTCAGATCTGCTTCATATCTGCAGCGCGGCGGCGGCATCTGATGCCCCTTAATTTGATTAGACACTGTGAGCCCGACTCATTATAAGATCTGGGGTATTCAGACTCCTTTACTGCTACAATTGGGTCCAGCCTTTGCTACAGGGTGGTGAGAACAAGAAATAAGGGGAACAGATGCCAAGTCCTCCTGTCCTGGGTGCGTAGAGGGGATGTTGTCACTCACAGATTATTCCCCCATAGGCTCAGCTATGCTGTATAAGTCAGCAGCCCTGTGTTATTATGTGCACCCCCTGGAGTAATGGCAATGATTATGCAGCCATGGTCATTATATTTGCAGCCGTAGTCGTTCTTCCTCATCCCCAGGACTGTTCAGGGGTCACATATACAAGTCCCGTCAGTGCACGGCAATAAACACCTTCCAGACTTGTCTCCATGGCTGGTTGTAAGTCATAAGCTGAGACTCGCTGTTGATGGCATCCTCCTCGGAGCAAACGATGCGCCTCAAATACACAACAGAAGCCTGTATTTAATCAGTGGCCATAAAGAAGGAAATGATTTGCCTTGGCGCAAAACGCAGGGGGCTCCTTATTCATTTATCTGAGACGGCTGGGCTGGACGTGTTTTGGCTGCAGTGTCAATTCATCTTTGGAAGGAGCAAAGCGCTTGTGAAATGTGCGGGGAGCCGGGGACCAGGATTGATTGCCAAGTGTGTGACAAGCGGAGAGGCTGAGGCTAAACTGCGATAATATAGAATATAGGTGATGCTTGGCCGGGAAATAGTGAGGGGAGAGCAGGTCAGGCCGACAGCGATGGCGACAATTCATAGCTGCCTGAAGGGGATGATGGAAGGTAGGAAGCGCAAGTCAGAAACAAAGTACTGCTCTGCCGGCCGAGGATAGAGGCTTGCTGTAAAAAGTTTTATTGGAAGTTTTAGAACTTTTAGAGCTGTGAAGCCGACACTAAGACTTACTGACGTAAAGCCGTTCCATCCTGACATCACTAAGCCCCTACTTTGTCACTGTTTCAGGTCTACATATTATCTAGGAGCTCCGCTAGCCATCAGTGAATGAAAGCAATCACAGGTTACATTCTGAGGCCTGAAACCTGTGTGCAATAAATGGTAGATGTAAAACCTCCCTGCCCTGGACCACCATAGACTTTTCCGTTATTTCTGATCTATCATTATTTAGGCATGATATTGCGGTAACATTTGGACACTGATTAGTACGTCTATATGAATTGTGGTAGATGTGGGAGATGTATAGCAGGAGGGCGTCATCCTGACTGAAATAAAACAGAAATGTTGAAATTTTTGCACATTAAAAAAGAAAAACTGAAATATCCCACGGTCATAAGTATTCAGACCCTTTGCTCAGTATTGAGTAGAAGCCCCCTTTTGAGCTAGTACAGCCATGAGTCTTCTTGGTAATGATGTAACAAGTTTTTCACACCTGGATTTGGGGATCCTCTGCCATTCTTCCTTGCAGATCCTCTCCAGTTCTGTCAGGTTGGATGGTGAACATTGGTGGACAGCCATTTTCAGGTCTCTCCAGAGATGCTCAATTGGGTTTAGGTCAGGGCTCTGGCTGGGCCAGTCAAGAATGGTCACAGAGTTGCTCTGAAGCCGCTCCTTTGTTATTTTAGCTGTGTGCTTAGGGTCCTTGTCTTGTTGGAAGGTGAAACTTTGGCCAAGTCTGAGGTCCAGAGCACTCTGGAAGAGGTTTTCATCCAGGATATCTCTGTACTTGGCCGCATTCATGTTTCCTTCAGTTGCAACCAGTCGTCATGTCCCTGCAGCTGAAAAACACCCCCATAGCATGATGCTGCCTCCACCATGTTTCACTGTTGGGATTGTATTGGGCAGGTGATGAGCAGTGCCTGGTTTTCTCCACACATGCCGCTTAGAATTATCACCAAAAAGTTCTATCTTCGTCTCATCAGACCAGAGAATCTTATTTCTCATAGTCTGGGAGTCCTTCATGTGTTTTTGAGCAAACTCTATGCGGGCTTTTATATGTCTTGCACTGAGGAGAGGCTTCCGTCGGGCCACTCTGCCATAAAGGCCCGACTGGTGGAGGGCTGCAGTGATAGTTGACTTTGTGGGACTTTCTCCCATCCACAGTGATCTTGGGGTTCTTCTTTACCTCTCTCACCAAGGCTCTTCTCCCACGTTTGCTCAGTATATATATACACCTTACATAGTCTATATACTATAGACGCATTGAGCATGTCCTATCCTAATCCTCAAAATCAGATCAGAACAGGACATTCTCTGACCCTCACGGATCTGATTCTAAGATCCGTTCTTTTCATGGATGTGTGAATGGATCTATAAAACTCTACGAGTCCGTGTGCTGTCTAATAAAAAGATCTGGCAGCACACGAACATTTCACACAAATGTGAGAATGTGACCTAAGGGATTTTACAGATAACATTATCACTCCAAGTCACACAGTGCAGATACAGAATAATATTTACATCCAGGCACTTACCGCAGACGTGTCATCTGATTAGAGTCGGTTTCTGCTGCTTCTTCTCCATCTGGTCAGACCTTCATGTCGACATCTCCCAGCCACGACTCGTCTTGTCACGATGATCTCCAGCCTAGATAATAACAAGGTTACATATATTGTATATATACAAGCGTCTCCCCCACACTTTGGAGGTGGAAGAAGACGTTATCAGGTAATGAGCATCCTCCGTTCTCCCCCATCACCCCCATCATTTCTCTCCTCCATCACCCTCATCATTTCTCTCCCCCATCAACCTTCATCATTTCTCTCCCCCCATTACCCCCATCATTGCTCTCTCCCATCACCACTATCATTGCTCTCCCCATCACTTCTCTTCCCCAATCACTCTCATCATTTCTCTCACCCATCATCCCCATCATTGCTCTCCCCCCATCACCCTCATAATTTCTCTCCCGCATCACCCTCATCATTTCTCTACCCCATCACCCCTATCATTGCTCTCCCCCATCATTGCTCTCCCCCATCACCCCCATCATTGCTCTCCCCCATCACCCTTATTATTTCTCTCCCCCCATCACCCCCATCATTGCTCCCCCCCTCACCCCCATCATGTCTCTCCCCCATCACACCCATCATTTTTCTCCCCCCATCACCCCCTTTATTGCTTTCCCCCCATGACTTCTCTCCCCCCGTCACCCCCATCATTGCTCTCCCCTCATCATCCCCCATCATTGCTTTCCCCCATCATCCTCATCATTGCTGTCCCCCCATCATTGCTCTCCCCATCATCCTCATCATTACTGCCCCCCATCACTGCTCTCCCCCATCATAGCTCTCCCCGCATCACTGCTGTCCCCCCATCACCCTCATCATTTCTGTCCCCCCATCATTGCTCTCCCCATCATCCTCATCATTACTGCCCCCCCATCACTGCTCTCCCCCATCATAGCTCTCCCCCATCATTGCTTTCCCCCATCATCCTCATCATTGCTGTCCCCCCATCATTGCTCTCCCCATCATCCTCATCATTACTGCCCCCCATCACTGCTCTCCCCCCATCACTGCTGTCCCCCCATCACCCTCATCATTGCTGTCCCCCATCATTACCCCAGTGTATTTGATAAAATAAAATAAAAAAACAACTTACCTCTCAGCCCGCTCCCCTGCAGCATCGTCCTCACCAGCCACTTTCTCCCTGACAAAGGCGCGCGCTGCTTGATGACGTCATCAAGCAGCGCGCGTCTGTGTCACACAGAAAGCGCGGGCGGGCAGGAAGCAGAGGAATGGAAGCATGTGACCCAGAGAAGCAGGAGGATCGAGAGGCAGTCAGCACCCATACTGCTCAGGAACCAGTACCAGGCTCTCACGCAGGAGAACCATGAAGAAATACAGCAAAATAAGACTTTGCCAGCAATGAATAACCTTGTAAGCCCTCAGAATCCTCCTGGATGGAGAAAGAAGAATGTTGTGAAGAAAAAATGGAGAGTGGTGGTCATGGGGGATTCCCTGTTAAGAGGAACAGAGGCCGCTATCTGCAGACCAGACATAACCTCAAGAGAAATGTGCTGTCTTCCAGGAGCAAAAATTAAAGATGTGTCTGACAGGATATCAAGACTCTTCAGACCTAGAGATCACTACCCATTCCTGCTAATACATGTGGGGACAAATGACACCGCAAGAAAGGACCTGGAAACCATCTGCAGTGACTTTGAAGACTTAGGCAAGAAAGTGAAAGAATTGGGAGCGCAGGTGGTCTTCTCATCCATCCTCCCAGTGGATGGCCATGGAACAATGAGGTGGAATAAGATTCTACAGGTGAACAACTGGCTACGTCGATGGTGCCGTCAACAAGGATTTGGATTTCTGGATCACGGAATGAATTACCTATATGATGGACTACTTGCTAGAGATGGGGTGCACCTTACGAAGACTGGAAAACATGTATTTGGAAGTCGCCTTGCTGCACTCATCAGGAGAGCTTTAAACTAGAACAATGTGGGAAGGGAAGCAAAAGGCCAGAAAAAGCCATACAGCTGACAAATACTATTGAGATCTCTGCTACTGGAAGTGGAAAGGAAGAACAAAGACAAAACAATTTAAATAATAAAAATATGGGAGGAAGAGAAACCAATCACAAACAAAATGTTTTTATACAAATGCACAAAGCATGGGCAACAAACAAGGAGAATTAGAACTACTAATGCAGGAAAAGGAATATGATGTCATTGGAATCACTGAAACTTGGTGGGACGATACACATGATTGGAATAAAAGGCTAAAAGGATACAACTTATTTGCAAGAAACAGACTTGATAAACGAGGAGGAGGTGTCGCATTGTATGTTAGAAAAGCATATATCTGCACAGAGATTGAAGCTTCAGAGACTGGGAGTTCTGTGGAAACTGTTTGGGTAAGAATACAAGGAGAGAACAACGGAAAGGACACCATTGTAGGCATTTACTACAGGCCACCTGGGCAAGCTGAAGATATGGATGAACTCTTTATGTATCAAATGACCAAGTTCTCCAAAAAATATGACGTAGTGGTCATGGGAGATTTCAACTATCCAGACATTTGTTGGGAATCTCTCTCAAGTAAAACTAACAGGTCAAGCAAATTCTTATCCTCTCTTGCTGACAACTTTATCTTCCAAAAGGTAGGGGAGAAAACAAGGGGATCTGCTACTTTGGATCTAATCCTTATAAACAGGGATGAAATGGTTGAGGAGGTAAAGGTGGCTGGGACCCTAGGAGGCAGCGATCATGCTATTATAGAATTTTCGATAACTAGAGGAGGAAGACATGTGAAGACTCAAACTTCAAGGTTAGATTTTAGAAAGGCAGATTTTAAGAGACTCAGAAAGAGAATAGGAGGGATCCAATGGCTGGATGTCCTTAAGGACAAAAATGTCCAGGAAGGATGGGAAATTTTTAAAAATGAGATTCTCAAAGCACAATCGTTAACAATCCCGAAAAGTAGGAAGAATGGGAAGCATTTAAGGAAACCAGGATGGATGAACACAGAACTTAAACACATGCTAAAAAGAAAGAAAGAAATGTTTATTAAATGGAAAGAGGGAGGCATATCTAAGGAAGATTATAATGCAGTCTGCAGATCCTGTAGGGCACGTATCAGGTTAGCTAAAGCTGACAATGAATTAAGGCTTGCAAGAGATGTCAAAAGCAACAAAAAAGGATTTTGGGGGTATGTCAAAAGTAAAAGAAAAGTCAAAGATGCTATAGGATTTTTACAGGATGAAAATGGAGAAATGGTAAGAGAGGATGTTGAGAAGGCCGAACTTTTTAATTCCTATTTTGCATCTGTTTTCTCTCAGAAAGAAAATGTATCATCAACTGATCTTCACTGTCGTTTTAAAGGAATAGAAGAATCCAAATTATCTGTAAACAGAAAGATTGTGAGGGAATATTTAGCTAACATAAATGAGTTCAAGTCTCCAGGTCCAGATGAATTACACCCCAGAGTACTGAAGGAGATCGTAGAAAAAATTTTAGAACCACTCTCCATAATCTTTGAAAATTCTTGGAGAACAGGAGAAGTCCCAGAAGACTGGAGAAGAGCAAATGTTGTTCCTATCTTCAAAAAGGGGAAGAAGGTGGACCCAGGGAACTATAGGCCGGTGAGTCTGACTTCTATACCAGGAAAGATCTTTGAACAAATTATTAAACAACATGTATGTAAGTACATGGATAAGAATGAAGTGATTAACCAGAGTCAGCATGGGTTTGTAACTAACAAGTCATGTCAGACTAACTTAATTTCCTTCTATGACAGAATCACTGACTGGGTGGATCAGGGAAATGCTGTAGATATAGTATATCTTGACTTCAGCAAAGCATTTGACAAAGTATCTCACACCATCCTTATTGAAAAAATGACCAAGTATGCAATGGACCAGGCAACTGTTAGGTGGATTCATAACTGGCTTAGTGATCGGACTCAAAGGGTGGTTGTAAATGGCTTCACATCCAGCTGGATGAATGTCTCAAGTGGGGTACCACAGGGCTCCGTCCTGGGACCTGTATTGTTCAACATCTTTATCAATGATTTAGATGAAGGAATTGAGGGTAAACTGATTAAATTTGCTGATGACACAAAGCTAGGAGGGATAGCTAATACTAGAGAAGAGAGAGAGAGGATTCAAAAAGACCTAAATAAACTGGAGCAGTGGGCAGCAAACAACAGAATGGTTTTTAACAGGGAAAAATGCAAAGTACTACATCTGGGCAATAAAAATGAAAAAAGCATATACAGAATGGGAGGAATAGAGCTAAGCAACAGTACATGTGAAAAAGACTTAGGTATACTAATAGATCATAGACTGAACATGAGTCAACAGTGCGATGCAGCAGCAAAAAAGGCAAATACAATTCTGGGATGTATTAACAGAAGCATACAGTCTAGATCACGTGAAGTCATTATCGGACTTTACTCCTCTTTGGTCAGACCTCATCTGGAATACTGTGTACAGTTTTGGGCACCACATTTTAAAAAAGACATAGACAAACTGGAGCAAGTTCAGAGAAGAGCAACCAGAATGGTGACTGGTCTGCAAACCATGTCCTATGAGGAACGGTTGCAGGATTTGGGAATGTTTAGCTTGCAAAAAAGAAGACTGAGAGGAGACTTAATAGCTGTCTACAAATATGTCAAGGGCTGTCACATTGTAGAAGGATCATCTTTATTCTCATTTGCACAAGGAAAGACTAGAAGCAATGGGATGAAACTGAATGGGAGGAGACACAGATTAGATATTAGAAAAAACTTTTTGACAGTGAGGGTGATCAATGAGTGGAACAGGCTGCCACGAGAGGTGGTGAGTTCCCCTTCAATGGACGTCTTCAAACAGAGGCTGGACAGACATCTGTTTGAGATGATTTAGTGAATCCTGCTTTGAGCAGGGGGTTGGACCAGATGACCCAGGAGGTCCCTTCCAACTCTACATTCTATGATTCTATGACGGATCCCTGCAGCTCCGTTGCCACTTTCTCCTATAGGCAGCAGAGCTGCAGGGATCGCCGCACAGGATGAGGGCAATCCGGACATGGGCCCCCCTGGGGCTCCGAGAAACTGGCCAGATTGCCCTCATTATTATCCACCCTGCAAGGCCCCCTTGCACCGCCGGGCCCCGGTGCAGTTTCACCGGCGGTATGTCCGCCCCTGATATTATTATTTAGGAATTGTTTGCCAGTTTTTTTGAGTGGTAGCATGTGTGGCGGAAATATGGCAGTGTTCTATGAGTACTATTTGGTAGTACTATTTGGACACTGTATAGCGGCATTATTATTTAAGCATTGTTTAGCAGTTTTGTGAGTGGTAGCATGTGTGGGAGATGTACAGCAGTGTTCTGTAAGTACTATTTTCTAGCATTGTTTGGATACTGTATGGTAGTATTATGTAGGTACTGCTTGGCAGCATTAGTTTATCCCTCAATGACAGTGCTGAGTATGGCAGTGATATTCTCCTTTGCCTTGCTGCATTCTGCTACCAGTGAATAATATCTGTGCTTCTATATTTTTTTAAGTTTCTTTTATTACCATCTTTCCCAAACAGCGATGAATAATATAACCATGGAGAACAAATGGCGGCCACAACCACACACTGTACATAGAGATGGAGACACATGGAAACATTGTGACTATTAGATATAAGAATGTTCAGGAGTTTCTGTCTTTGATTGTCAAGACCCCCAAATCTTTAGAAATGTCTGTGGCTTCCCCTACTATACTATAGTGTTCTTTCCCATGGGATTATTGCATTGACCGAACTAATCCAGGACTGTAGCGGTGGCTGGTAATATTCTGGCAAGGATTAAGGTTTCATATAGGAATATCCTTATGATGAGGCCATGTTTCCTTCTCAAGTATACAACGAAGTGTGCTTATATATTAGAATTAAGTCAGTGGCGCTCTAAAGATGATGAGGGGTGAGGGGAGACCTAATTTGTTTGTTGCCAGAACATTATTTTCAGTAAAACTGTCCCTGCAAAAATGAATTGGTCTTTCACCTCTGGGCCCTATACAGGGGCATTCCCAGCAATCATGGGGCCCCTTAGTGGCTGCTATTAGCATTTTGCCATTGGCCCTATGCAATGGTTTACACTAAACCCAAACCCCCTCGTGATCAGCTCGCTGCCCAAACCATGATCCCCCTTTATTTGGGATCTTTACCGCCATGCACCATGGTACGTGTATATCAAAGGCACATGGGAATGATGGACTCTGGGTGATGGTCCTTATTTATATGCTACATGTTTCAAGCCTCTTAGAAGAAAAAAAGCGATCAGGGTCACCCAAAAGAGTATTTCTTAGTATAAAAGATAAATTTTATTGTATAAATATAAAATGCAAAATGCAATACACATGCTTAGCAAAAATGGTGCAAATACACACACTATAAAAAATCCATCGTAATGTAGGACCGACGGGGTCCGTACTGTGAGAGTCACTGTCATTAAGTGACCCACATAACCATATTAAAGTCCAAGTAAGTATACAAGTATTTAAAGATGTCCAGGAAAATGACATTGATCTATAATAGAGAGTTCATTAAATAGTCACCAAATAGTTAAACATCAAAATATCAGCAATAGATAAATGTATGAACAATTAGTTCATACCTGGACCTAGGACCATATGGTGGGGGAGCTCACAGAGAGGCCACGCGTCCACCCCAACGCGCGTTTCGGCGCTGCCTTCTTCATGTTTCAAGCCTGTGGATGCGACGCCGAGATTACACGTGCAGGGAATGATTTGCATAAATTACCCATCAAGAGGCAAGAGACAAATGAGCCGAGAATTACTGAGAAAGCGCAAGGGGTGAAGTCTGCAGGCAGGGTCTGTAGAGGAGACGCGCAGGGTCAGATGTGCAGAGAAGAGGAAGACATTCATTATCTTACATTAGACTCAGAGCCGGCTCTCACCACCTTGTCAGTACGATCAGCGCCATGCTCAGATGGACAGCGCCAGGGAAAATAAGGACAGAACTGGGACTGTTGGACGGGATATTATATGTGTGTGTCCTACCATGAACTGATCTGACCAGGGATGGATACTGAGGCGCCACATACATGGATCTGTATGGATACAGTCTACCAATGCTTGTAGCAAATGTCTCCAATCTCATTCCAGAGATGACGACAAATCTCAGCTCTCCTCTCTCATCTCCTTCTTATCCTGACTGATTAGGCTTCTGGCTAAATGGAGTCCGAGACTAAAACAAGTCTGTGTCTCTGTGAGATGCAGTCTGTTGTACAGCAGGTGAAACTTCCTGCAACAATGTAGATCTCTGTAATAAAACCACATCCTTGTTTTTCTGCATATTAATCACTTCATGTGAACTCACAAGTTATGAAAGAAGGTTCCCTAGCAGCACAGAGGATTTTAGGAGTGAAATGTGGGTGACAGTGACCTGTCAGTAAGTCATAGGGTGAGAGTTAGGGAGGATCCATTATTATGAGAATGGGGCCCCATTTTGCACCGCTGTAAATAAAGAGGGAGCCACGAATCTGGGACCCTCTCAATGGGAGCACACTTTGCCCACCTATATTAAAAACCCTCATAGAAGTAAATAGAGAGTCGCCCATGCGGGGTCACATCTCCATACACAGAGGGGCAGCACCTGCATGGATCAGACATTATGGAGGCAATGTCCACAGTATTTCTGGAGACTAAGGATGACATTGATAGGTCTATATCATACATGTCAAACTCTGGTCCCCGCTGGGTGGTTTTATTTGGCCCGCGACACCAGAACCACCACCCTTATGTGAGGCCATTATACTGTATGGAGGACTATGTGGGGCCCATTATACTGTATGGAGGACTATGTGGGGGCCATTATTCTGTATGGAGGATTATGTGGGGCCCATTATTCTGTATGGAGGACTGTGTGAGGCCATTATACTGTATGGAGGACTATGTGGGCCCATTATTCTGTATGGAGGATTATGTGGGGCCCATTATTCTGTATGGAGGATTATGTGGGGCCCATTATTCTGTATGGAGGACTATGTGGGGCCCATTATACTGTATGGAGGACTATGTGGGGCCATTATACTGTATGGAGGACTATGTGGAGCCCATTATACTGTATGGAGGACTATGTGGGGGCCATTATTCTGTATGGAGGATTATGTGGGGCCCATTATTCTGTATGGAGGACTGTGTGAGGCCATTATACTGTATGGAGGACTATGTGGGCCCATTATTCTGTATGGAGGATTATGTGGGGCCCATTATTCTGTATGGAGGATTATGTGGGGCCCATTATTCTGTATGGAGGATTATGTGGGGCCCATTATACTGTATGGAGGATTATGTGGGGCTCATTATACTGAATGGAGGACTATGTGGGGCCCATTATACTGTATGGAGGATTATGTGGGGCTCATTATTCTGTATGGAGGGCTATGTAGAGCCATAATACTGTATGGAGGACTATATGGGTTCCATTATTCTGTATGGAGGACTATGTGGGGCCCATTATACTGAATGGAGGACTATGTGGGGCCCATTATACTGTATGGAGGACTATGTGGGGACCATTATACTGTATGGAGAACTATGTGGGGCCCATTATACTGTATGGAGGACTATGTGAGGCCCATTATTCTGTATGGAGGATTATGTTGCGCCCATTATACTGTATGGAGGACTATGTGGGGCCCATTATACTGTATGGAGGATTATGTAGGGCTTATTATACTGAATGGAGGACTATGTGGGGCCCATTATACTGTATAGAGGATTATGTGGGGCCCATTATTCTGTATGGTGGGCTATGTGGAGCCATAATACTGCATAGAGGACTATGTGGGGCCTATTATTCTGTATGGAGGACTATGTGGGGCCCATTATACTGAATGGAGGACTATGTGGGGCCCATTATACTGAATGGAGGACTATGTGTGGCCCATTATACTGTATGGAGGACTATGTGGGGACCATTATACTGTATGGAGAACTATGTGGGGCCCATTATACTGTATGGAGGATTATGTTGCGCCCATTATACTGTATGGAGGACTATGTGGGGCCCATTATACTGTATGGAGGATTATGTAGGGCTTATTATACTGAATGGAGGACTATGTGGGGCCCATTATACTGTATAGAGGATTATGTGGGGCCCATTATTCTGTATGGTGGGCTATGTGGAGCCATAATACTGCATAGAGGACTATGTGGGGCCTATTATTCTGTATGGAGGACTATGTGGGGCCCATTATACTGAATGGAGGACTATGTGGGGCCCATTATACTGAATGGAGGACTATGTGGGGCCCATTATACTGTATGGAGGACTATGTGGGGCCCATTATACTGTATGGAGGACTGTGTGGGCCCATTATTCTGTATGGAGGACTATGTGGGGGCCATTATTCTGTATGGAGGACTATGTGGGGCCATTATACTGTATGGAGGACTATGTGGGGCCCATTATACTGTATGGAGGACTATGTGGGACCATTATTCTGTATGGAGGACTATGTGGGGCCATTATACTGTATGGAGGACTATTTGGGGCCCATTGTACTGTATGGAGGACTATGTGGGGCCCATTATACTGTATGGAGGACTATGTGGGGCCCATTATACTGTATGGAGGACTATGTGGGCCCATTATTCTGTATGGAGGACTATGTGGGGCCCATTATTCTGTATGGAGGACTATGTGGGGCCATTATACTGTATGTAGGACTATGTGGGGTACATTATACTGTATGGAGGACTATGTGGGGCCCATTATACTGTATGGAGGACTATGTGGGGTCATTATTCTGTATGGAGGACTATGTGGGGCCATTATTCTGTATGGAGGGCTATGTGGGGTCATTATACTATATGGAGGACTGTGTGGGGCCATTATTCTCTATGGAGGATTATAGGGTCCATTATACTGTATGGAGGACTATGTGGGGCCCATTATACTGAATGGAGGACTATGTGGGGCCCATTATACTGAATGGAGGACTATGTGGGGCCCATTATACTGAATGGAGGACTATGTGGGCCCATTATTCTGTATGGAGGACTATGTGGGGCCATTATACTGTATGGAGGACTATGTGGAACCATTATTCTGTATGTAGGACTATGTGGGGCCATTATACTGTATGGAGGACTATGTGGGGCCCATTATATTGAATGGAGGACTATGTGGGGCCCATTATACTGTATGGAGGACTATGTGGGGCCCATTATACTGTATGGAGGACTATGTGGGCCCATTATTCTGTATGGAGGACTATGTGGGGTACATTATTCTGTATGGAGGACTATGTGGGGCTCATTATTCTATTTGGAGGACTATGTGGGGCCCATTATACTGTATGGAGGATTATAGGGTCCATTATACTGTATTGAGGACTACGTGGGGCCCATTTTTCTGTATGGAGGACTATGTGGGGTCATTATACTATATGGAGGACTATGTGGGCCCATTATTCTGTATGGAGGAGTATGTGGGGCCATTATTCTGTATGAAGCACTATGTGGGGCCCATTATACTGTAAGGGTGACTATGTGGGGGCCATTATTCTGTATGGAGAACTATGCGGGGCCCATTATACTGTAAGGGTGACTATGTGGGGGCCATTATACTGTATGGAGGACTATGTGGGGCCCATTATACTGTAAGGGGGACTATGTGGGGGCCATTATTCTGTATGGAGGACTATGTGGGGTCATTATACTATATGGAGGACTATGTGGGGCCATGAATCTGTATGAAGGATTATGTGGGGCCCATTATTCTGTATGGAGGACTATGTGGGGCCCATTATTCTGTATGGAGGGCTATGTGGGGTCATTATACTATATGGAGTGCTGTGTGAAGCCATTATTCTCTATGGAGGATTATAGGGTCCATTATACTGTATGGAGGACTATGTGGGGCCCATTATTCTGTATGGAGGACTATGTGGGACCATTAATCTGTATGAAGGATTATGTGGGGCCCATTATTCTGTATGGAGGACTATGTGGGGCCCATTATTCTGTATGGAGGACTATGTGTGGTCATTATTCTGTATGGAGGACTATGTGAGGCCATTATACTGTATGGAGGACTATGTGGGGCCATTAATCTGTGTGAAGGATTATGTGGGGCCTATTATTCTGTATGGAGGACTATGTGGGGCCCATTATTCTGTATGGAGGGCTATGTGGGGTCATTATACTATATGAAGGACTGTGTGGGGCCATTATTCTCTATGGAGGATTATAGGGTCCATTATACTCTACGGAGGACTATGTGGGGCCCATTATTCTGTATGGAGGACTATGTGGGGTCATTATTCTGTATGGAGGACTATGTGGGGCCATTATTCTGTATGGAGGACTATGTGGAGTACATTATACTGTATGGAGAACTATGTGGGGCCCATTATTCTGTATGGAGGACTATGTGGGGCCCATTATACTGTATGGAGGACTATGTGGGGCCCATTATACTGTATGGTGGACTATGTGGGGCCCATTATACTGTATGGAGGACTATGTGGGGTCATTATTCTGTATGGAGGACTATGTGGGGCCCATTATACTGTATGGAGGACTATGTGGGGTCATTATTCTGTATGGAGGACTATGTGGGGCCATTATTCTGTATGGAGGACTATGTGGGGTACATTATACTGTATGGAGGACTATGTGGGGCGCATTATACTGTATGGAGGACTATGTGGGGCCCATTATACTCTATGGAGGACTATGTGGGGCCATTATTCTGTATGGAGGACTATGTGGGGTACATTATACTGTATGGGGGACTATGTGAGGCCCATTATTCTGTATGGAGGATTATGTGGGGCCCATTATACTGTATGGAGGATTATGTGGGGCCCATTATACTGTATGGAGGATTATGTGGGGCCCATTATACTGTATGGAGGACTATGTGGGGCCATTATTCTGTATAGAGGACTATGTGGGGCCCATTATTCTGTATGGAGGACTATGTGGGGTCTATTATACTGAATGAAGGACTATGTGGGGCCCATTATACTGTATGGAGGACTATGTTGGTTCATTATACTGTATGGAGGACTATGTGAGGCCATTATACTGTATGGAGGACTATGTGGGGCCCATTATACTGTATCGAGGTCTATGTGGGGCCCATTATTCTATATGGAGGACTATGTGGGGCCCATTATACTGTATGGAGGACTATGTGTGAACCATTATACTGTATGGAGGACTATGTGGGGCCCATTATACTGTATGGAGGACTATGTGGGACCCATTATTCTATATGGAGGACTATGTGGGGCCCATTATACTGTATGGAGGACTATGTGGGGCCCATTATACTGTATGGAGGACTATGTGGGAACCATTATACTGTATGGAGGACTATGTGGGGCCCATTATTCTGTATGAAGGACTATGTGGGGCCATTATTCTGTATGGAGGACTATGTGAGGCCCATTATACTGTATGGAGGACTATGTGGGGCCATTATACTGTATGGAGGACTATGTGGGGCCCATTATACTGTATGGAGGATTATGTGGGGCCCATTATACTGTATGGAGGACTATGTGGGAACCATTATACTGTATGGAGGACTATGTGCGGCCCATTATTCTGTATGGAGGACTATGTGGGGCCCATTATACTGTATGGAGGACTATGTGCGGCCCATTATTCTGTATGGAGGACTATGTGGGGCCCATTATTCTGTATGGAGGACTATGTGAGGCCATTATTGCTTAAGGAGGACTATGTGGGGCTTATTGTTCTGTACGGAGGACTATGTGGGGCTCATTATTCAGTATGGAGGACTATGTGGGGCCATTATACTGTATGGAGGGCTATGTGGAGCCATTATACTGTATGGAGGACTATGTGGGGCCATTATACTGTATGGAGGATTATGTGGGGCCCATTATTCTGTATGGAGGACTATGTGGGGCTCATTATTCTGTATGGAGGACTATGTGGGGCCATTATACTGTATGGAGGATTATGTGGGGCCCATTATTCTGTATGGAGGATTATGTGGGGCCCATTATTCTGTATGGAGGACTATGTGGGAACCATTATACTGTATGGAGGACTATGTGCGGCCCATTATTCTGTATGGAGGACTATGTAGGGCCCATTATACTGTATGGAGGACTATGTGCGGCCCTTTATTCTGTATGGAGGACTATTTGGGGCCCATTATTCTGTATGGAGGACTATGTGAGGCCATTATTGCTTAAGGAGGACTATGTGGGGCTCATTATTCTGTACGGAGGACTTTGTGGGGCTCATTATTCTGTATGGAGGACTATGTGGGGCCATTATACTGTATGGAGGATTATGTGGGGCCCATTATTCTGTACTAGATGGTGGCCCGATTCGAACGCATCGGGTATTCTAGAATAGGTATGCGGCCGACGGGGCGCAATTAGCAGAGCGGCGTTTAAATTTGGCGCCAAAATCGCTGATTAGTCGCGGCTGATGGCCGCGACCTATCAGCAGAGCGTTGTTTAAATTTTGCGCCAATACTGCCGATTGATCTCGGCCAGTGACCGCGATCAATCAGCAGAGCGTTGTTTAAATTATGCGCCAATCTCGCTGATTGGACGCGTCAGGCGTCCACGACCAATCAGCAGAGCGTTGTTTAAATTTGGCGCCAAGCTCGCTGATTGGTCGCGGCTGGCGTCCGCGACCAATTAGCACTGCAGTGTTTAAATGTGGCGGCAAGATCGGTGATTGGTCGCGGCCGCTATTTAAATGTGGCGCCCAAATCGGTGATTTGTCGCGGGCAGCGGCCGCGACCAATCAGCAGAGCGGTGTTTAACTTTAGCGCCAAGATCACTGATTGGTCGCGTGCGGAGAGTGCGACCAATCAGCGAATCGTATTGGTGAGGAGCGGGGAGCGGAATCGTATTAGTGAGGACCGGGGAGCGCCGCTGCCTGTGCTGCTACTTTCGCTGCGAGAACCCGGGACATGAGCGGGCGCTCGCAGCAGAAGTATCCCGACCCGCAGCGCCGCTCCCCGGTCTTCCCTTCACACCCTAGCCGCTGATGTCCCCACAGTATCCGCATGGTGTTACAAAGGTCCGGACATTTGTGTTAAAAATCGCTGATTGGTCGCTGGCGCTGCCCGCGACCAATCACCAATTTGGGCGCCAAATTTAATTATCGGCCGCGACCAATCACCGATCTTGGCTCCACATTTAAACACCGCTGTGCTGATTGGTCGCGGACGCTGGGCGCGACCAATCACCGATTTTGGCGCCACATTTAAATAGCGTCCGCGACCAATCAGTACAGCGGTGTTTAAATGTGGAGCCAAGATCGGTGATTGGTCGCGGCCGATAATTAAATTTGGTGCCCAAATCGGTGATTGGTCGCGGGCACCGCCAGCGACCAATCAGCGATTTTTAACACAAATGTCCGGATCTTTGTAACACCATGCGGATACTGTGGGGACATCAGCGGCTAGGGTGTGAAGGGAGGACCGGGGAGCGTCTCTGCGGATCGGGATACTTCTGCTGCGAGCGCCCGCTCATGTCCCGGGTTCTCGCAGCGGAAGTATCTGCACAGGCAACGCCGCTGACATCCATGCGGCTAGGGTGTGAAGGGAGGACCGGGGAGCGGCGCTGACATCCAATTGGTCGCGGCCGCTATTTAAATGTGCCGCACAAATCGGTGATTGGTCGCGGTCTTGGCCCGCGACCAATCACTGATCTTGCGGCTAAAGTTAACCACTACTGTGCTGATTGGTCGCGGCCGATATTTAAATTTGGCGCCCAAATCGGTGATTGGTCGCGGGCAGCGTCCGCGATCAATCAGCACAGCGGTATTTAACTTTTGCGCTAAGATCAGTGATTGGTTGGGTCCGAAGACCGCGACCAATCATCGAATCGTCTTGGTGAGGACCGGGGAGCGGCGCTGCCTGTGCGGCTACTTCCGCTGCGAGAACCCGGGACATGAGCGACTGCTCGCAGCAGAAGTATCTCGACCCGCACCGCCTCTCCCCGGTCGTCCCTTCACACCCTAGCCGCTGATCTCCCCACAGTATCCGCATGGTGTTACAAAGGTCCGGACATTTGTGTTAAAAATCGCTGATTGGTCGCTGGCGGTGCCCGCGACCAATCACCGATTTGGGCGCCAAATTTAAATATCGGCCGCGATCAATCACCGATCTTGGCTCCACATTTAAACACCGCTGTGCTGATTGGTCGCCGACGCTGGGCGCGACCAATCACCGATTTTGGCGTCACATTTAAATAGCGTCCGCGACCAATCTGTACAGCGGTGTTTAAATGTGGAGCCAAGATCGGTGATTGGTCGCGGCCGATATTTAAATTTGGCGCCCAAATCGGTGATTGGTCGCGGGCACCGCCAGCGACCAATCAGCGATTTTTAACACAAATGTCCGGATCTTTGTAACACCATGCGGATACTGTGGGGACATCAGCGGCTAGGGTGTGAAGGGAAGACCGGGGAGCGGCGCTGCGGGTCGGGATACTTCTGCTGCGAGCAGTCGCTCATCTCCAGGCTTCTCGCAGCGGAAGTAGCCACACAGGCAGCGGCGCTCCCCGGTCCTCACTAATACGATTCCGCTCCCTGCTCCTCACCAATAGGATTCGCTGATTGGTCGCGCTCTCCGCACGCGACCAATCAGTGATCTTGGCGCTAAAGTTAAACACCGCTCTGCTGATTGGTCGCTGGCGCTGCCCGTGACCAATCACCGATTTGGGCGCCACATTTAAATAGCGGCCGCGACCAATCAGTACAGCGGTGTTTAAATGTGGAGCCAAGATCGGTGATTGGTCGCGGCCGATATTTAAATTTGGCGCCCAAATCGGTGATTGGTCGCGGGCACCGCCAGCGACCAATCAGCGATATTTAGCACAAATGTCCGGATCTTTGTAACACCATGCGGATACTATGGGGACATCAGCGGCTAGGGTGTGAAGGGAGGACCGGGGAGCGACGCTGCGGGTCGGGATACTTCTGCTGTGAGCGCCCGCTCATGTCCCGGGTTCTCGCAGCGGAAGTATCCGCACAGGCAGCGCCGCTGATATCCATGCGGCTAGGGTGTGAAGGGAGGACCGGGGAGCGGCGCTGACATCCAATTGGTCGCAGCCGCTATTTAAATGTGCCGCACAAATCGGTGATTGGTCGCGGTCTTGGCTCGCGACCAATCACCGATCTTGGCTCCACATTTAAACACCGCTGTGCTGATTGGTCGCGGCCGATATTTAAATTTGGCGCCCAAATCGGTGATTGGTCGCGGGCAGCGTCCGCGACCAATCAGCACAGTGGTATTTAACTTTTGCTCTAAGATCAGTGATTGGTCGGGTCCGAAGACCGCGACCAATCATCGAATCGTCTTGGTGAGGATCGGGGAGCGGCGCTGCCTGTGCGGCTACTTCCACTGCGAGAACCCGGGACATGAGCGGGCGCTCGCAGCAGAAGTATCCCGACCCGCAGCGCCGCTCCCCGGTCCTCCCTTCCGCATGGATGTCAGCGACGCCGGCGGTCCTTCCGCTGCTACCGGCCGGGACATGAGCGCCTCGCGTCGCTCATCTCCCGGCTGCATTTCCGTCCCGCAGATGGGTCCGGCGGTCGGGGTCCTTCTGCTGGTACCGGCCGGGAGATGAGCACCTCGCGGCGCTCATCTCCTGGCTGCATCGCCGCTGAGCTCCGTGCCACAGATGAGCCGCTAACGGCCGCCATCTTTTTTCTGAAATCCCGTGGCGCTGATTGGCCGCTGCCGGACCAATGAGCGACACGGGATTTCCTGGACAGACAGACAGACAGACAGACAGACAGACGGGATAAGACAATTATATAGTAGATGGAGGATTATGTGGGGCCCATTATTCTGTATGGAGGACTATATGGAGCCCATTAAATTTTATAATGGTTGGCTGCGACCTTGTCTAAGTTTTTCATTTTGGCCCTCTGTGTGTGTGTGTGTGTGTATGTGGTGCATATGAAGAATCTCATGCAGCTTCATTGTACATGATATTTCTACAGTTCAGTGTAGGAGGGGGCTGCACACTGCCGTCTCCTGTACCAGGACGCCCACCACATGCTGTATACAATGCGCCGCTCCGGTATGATGTGTCCTTGAATTGATTTCTATGGCTTTGTCTTGAGCTGCTGCTTATAGGCGCAGAGTACAAGAGCAGAAACCTGTAGTATCCCTCTGGCTGCACGGAGGCTGAGCGCAGCACCTGTGTGCCGTGCCTACATCATATTTCCGCCCGTTATATAGCAGAAATCATGCATATTTTACTAACAGTTTGCATTACTCCTGAAGAGCGCCACTCACTAGTATCAGAGTCCCCGGAAATATTGCATTATGGATGGATAGTAGGTAGAAACAGAAATGTTATCAGCAGCTTCAAAGGGTTTTTTCCAGTTTAAGTAAATAATTAATTGCATACGTGAAAAGTTCTACAACTTTCTTTACCAATTTCAATATATAGCTACAGTATACTCTTATATACTGGGGCCCCAAACCCTGTACACAGCTTGTCCTGCTCTCAGATGGCTTGTTACATTTGTATCCAGTTCTATCATTTCCTGTCACTGTAACCTGGGCACAAGTTACAGTGGATCTTCTTCACTAAAAATGTACCGTATCGTGTATACAGCATCTAAACACTATTAGTTTCTATGGTAACAGACTACAAACAAACCATGTGTAGTCTGATCCTGCAGTCATGCGAGTTAATCATTTCAGGCTTATTTATCGCCCCCATATTCATTACTACTTCTCCCCCTGTAAAATTAAATGTAGCACCCAATGAAGGAAGGAAGACCATAGGAATAAGTGGTGTCACCTGAACAGGAGCTCCATGATGACGCTCTCTTGGTTGGACAGTTCACTAGGGAACCCCTGAGGATGCCCTTGGTTCACAAGAAGCAACCTGTATTGCCCTAGACCACCAGGGAATATAAAATGAACCCATTCACTACCATAGAACATTAGGAAATTTACTAATAATCCTTTCAAACCCCTAGCCATCCAGAGGATTTACATATAGCAGGGAATTTTCAAAAAGATGAGAAAAAGTGTCTATAAATGGCAAACAAGGGTGTTTAACTTTGCTTGTTCCTTGTGACCCACTTTTTTTTATATGATCTGTCCTGATCACTTCATTTTGGCAGCAAAATATTGATCTTTTCATGTTGCAGTTCAATCCCCAAGGAAGGAAGGATGCAAGTGATCCTAAAGATATTGTAAAATTTGCTACACAATTTTACAGCGATCTGAGCATGGCTTCATGTCTCCATGGAACTCGCAGGACCAGTTTGAGAGTTGCAATGGCTTACAGGCGATTTCAGGGGGCCATACAGGGGGTATACTATTGCACCCAGTAATTAAAGGGAAATGACGGATTCCCCTAAGTGGTATTTTTGTAGTGCGCTCTCTTCTCTGCCACTCTCTCTTCACCAGGATGAAACCATACTGATGAGAATAAAGCAGATTGTTCCTCGCTCAGGTCTGGAAGCAGCAGATTTCCAGATGGAGGGGGTCACGGGCTGACATGGCGAGGGCCGCCACCTCATGAGCCGTGCGTTTTAAAGTTCACGTTAGCAGTTACAAGTGATAAGAAGTGACTGCGGAGAAGCGCCACACTCAGCTGGTGATCCCTTCCCAAATAGCACAGAGCCCTTCAGGTAGAATGAAATGTCAGGCGTGGGGCGGAGGGGGCGCGGGGTGCACCCTACATGTCACATTCATTACTTACCGTCTACCTGCCGGCCACGAAAATATCTCCTCTCCTGCATCACAAGGCCACCGACGTCTTACTCATAGGCCACTTAACCCTCTCGTAGCACATGTAGAATCGGATGGAGAGGGGGTCTCTACACCATAGGATCAGTGGGAGACTCACCACTGGGAAACCCACCATAGAGAAAAGAGGCTGGGGGGCCTTCACCTGCACCACCCTAACCCAGATCCAGCTCGCTGGTCTGTACTGGGGGCTGTCTCAAAAAATGGCAGAAGGGGGCGACGTGCTGTATTCTGTGCTGGGTTATATACAGTCGATCATAGTAACGTAGGTGCCATCAATGCTGATAGAAAGGCCACAATAAGGATATACAGCATGCTGGTATAACCCGGGCATCTTCTATATATAACTATGTACAGCTGGTATAACCCGGGCATCTTCTATATATAACTATGTACAGCTGGTATAACCCGGGCATCTTCTATATATAACTATGTACAGCTGGTATAACCCGGGCATCTTCTATATATAACTATGTACAGCTGGTATAACCCGGGCATCTTCTATATATAACTATGTACAGCTGGTATAACCCGGGCATCTTCTATATATAACTATGTACAGCTGGTATAACCTGGGTATCTCCTGTATATAATTATATATGTACAGCTGATATAACCTGGGTATCTCCTGTATATAATTATATATGTACAGCTGTTATAACCTGGGCATCTCCTGTATGTAATTATATATGTGCAGCTGGTATAACCTGGGCATCTCCTGTATATAATTATATATGTACAGCTGGTATAATCTGGGCATCTCCTGCATATAATTATATATATACAGCTAATATAACCTGGGTATCTCCTGTATATAATTATATATGTACAGCTGATATAACCTGGGTATCCTCTGTATAGAATTATATATGTACAGCTGGTATAACCTGGGCATCTCCTGTATATAATTATATATGTACAGCCGGTATAACCTGGGCATCTCCTGTATATAATTATATATGTACAGCTGGTATAACCTGTGTATCTCCTGTATATAATTATATATATACAGCTAATATAACCTGGGTATCTCCTGTATATAATTATATATGTACAGCTGGTATAACCTGGGCATCTCCTGTATATAATGATATATGTACAGCTGGTTTAACCTGGGCATCTCCTGTATATAATTATATATGTACAGCTGATATAACCTGGGTATCCTCTGTATAGAATTATATATGTACAGCTGTTATAAGCTGGGCATCTTCTGTATATGATGATATATGCAAAGCTGGTGTAACCTGGGCATCTACTGTATATGATGATATATGTACAGGTGGTATAACCTGGGTATCTCCTGTATATGATGATATATGTACAGCTGGTATAACCTGGGAATCTCCTGTATATAATTATATATGCACAGCTGGTATAACCTGGGCATCTCGTGTATATAATGATATATGTACAGCTGGTATAACCTGGGTATCTCCTGTATATAATTATATATGTACAGCTAGTATAACCTGGGCATCTCCTGTATATGATGATATATGTACAGCTGGTATAACTTGGGCATCTCCTGTATATGATGATATATGTACAGCTGGTATAACCTGGGCATCTCCTGTATATAATTATATATGTACAGCTGGTATAACCTGGGCATCTCCTGTATATGATGATATATGTAAAGCTGGTATAACCTGGGCATCTCCTATATATGATGATATATGTACAGCTGGTATAACCTGGGCCGTGTTCTCATTATGGACAGTCTCTCTGTCTTTGGTGTGCAGCTGTCACTTTCGTCTTGTATGAGGACAGTTCTATATGTCAGCCCCATCCCGGGGGTCTCGCGGCCGTTTTCCCCTCTGCACTTGTGACCACTTAGGTCTGTAGATCCAGTAGTAATTATTGGGACGGCAGCTTCCAGTAGAAGCAGAAAACACATTAATCTCAGCAGGAGCCTTCAGGTCGCAGCATCTGAGTCACGGTTCTGCCCTCCCAGCGGAGCTGCACAATCCATCCACAATCCATCCAAAATCCAGCCACAATCCAGCCACATCCACAATCCAGCCGCAATCCATCCACAATCCAGCCACAATCCAGCCACATCCACAATCCAGCCGCAATCCAGCTGCAATCCATCCACAATCCATCCACAATCCAGCCACAGTCCAGCCACAATCCAGCCACATCCACAATCCAGCCACAATCCAGCCACAATCCAGCCACAATCCAGCCACATCCACAATCCAGCCACAATCCATCCACAATCCATCCACAATCCATCCTCAATCCATCCACAATCCAGCCACAGTCCAGCCACAATCCATCCACAATCCAGCCACAATCCAGCCACAATCCATCCTCAATCCATCCTCAATCCAGCCACAGTCCAGCCACAGCCCAGCCACAATCCATCACAATCCATGCACAATCCATGCACAATCCATCCACAATCCATACTCAATCCATCCACAATCCATCCTCAATCCATCCACAATCCAGCCACAGTCCAGCCACAATCCATCACAATCCATGCACAATCCATGCACAATCCATCCACAATCCATCCTCAATCCATCCACAATCCATTGTCAATCCATCCACAATCCAGCCACAATCCATCCACAATCCAGCCACAATCCAGACACAATCCATCCACAATCCATCCACAATCCATCTACAATCCATCCACAATCCAGCCACAATCCAACCACAATCCAGCCACAATCCAACCACAATCCAGCCACAATCCAGCCACAATCCATCCACAATCCAGCCACAATCCAGCCACAATCCATCCACAATCCATCCACAATCCATCTACAATCCATCCACAATCCAGCCACAATCCAACCACAATCCAGCCACAATCCAACCACAATCCAGCCACAATCCAGCCACAGTCCAGCCACAATCCATCCACAATCCATCCTCAATCCATCCACAATCCAGCCGCAATCCAGCCGCAATCCAGCCGCAATCCAGCCACAATCCATCCACAATCCAGCCGCAATCCAGCCGCAATCCATCCACAATCCATCCACAATCCAGCCACAATCCAGCCACAATCCATCCACAGTCCAGCCACAATCCAGCCACAGTCCGTCCACAGTCCAGCCACAATCCATCCACAATCCATCCACAGTACGTCCACAATCCATCCACAATCCGTCCACAATCCGTCCACAGTCCATCCACAGTCCAGCTGCAGTCCAGTCGCAATCCAGCCGCAATCCATCCGCAATCCAGCTGCAATCCATCCGCAATCCAACCACAGTCCATCCTCAATACAGCCACAATCCAGCCACAGTCCAGCCACAGTCCAGCCACAGTCCAGCCACAGTCCATCCACGGTCCATCCACGGTCCATCCACAGTCCATCCACAGTCCAGCCACAGTCCATCCACAATCCATCCACAATACAGCCACAGTCCAGCCACAGTCCAGCCACAGTCCAGCCACAGTCCATCCACAATCCATCCACAGTCCAGCCACAATCCAGCCACAATCCAGCCACAATCCAGCCACAATCCAGCCACAATCCAGCCACATCCACAATCCATCCACAATCCAGCCACATCCACAATCCAGCCACAATCCATCCACAATCCATCCACAATCCAGCCACAGTCCAGCCACAATCCATCCACAATCCAGCCATAATCCATCCACAATCCATGCACAATCCATCCTCAATCCATGCACAATCCAGCCACAATCCAGGCACATCCACAATCCAGCCACAATCCAGCCACAATCCATCCACAATCCATCCACAATCCATCCTCAATCCAGCCACAATCCAGCCACATCCACAATCCAGCCACAATCCATCCATAATCCATCCACAATCCATCCTCAATCCAGCCACGATCCAGCCACAATCCATTCACAATCCAGCCACAATCCAGCCACAGTCCAGCCACAGTCCATCCGCAGTCCATCCACAGTCCATCCACAGTCCAGCCACAGTCCAGCCACAGTCCAGCCACAATCCATCCACAATCCAGCCACAATCCATCCACAATCCAGCCATCCACAATCAAGCCACAATCCAGCCACAATCCATCCACAATCCATCCACAATCATCCACAATCCAGCCACAGTCCAGCCACAGTCCAGCCATCCACAATCCATACACAATCCAGCCACAGTCCAGCCATCCACAATCCAGCCACAATCCAGCCACAATCCAGCCACAATCCAGCCACAGTCCAGCCACAGTCCAGCCACAGTCCATCCACAATCCATCCACAATCCAGCCACAGTCCAGCCACAACCCAGCCAAAATCCATCTACAATCCAGCCACAATCCAGCCACAATCCAACCACAATCCAGCCACAGTCCAGCCACAATCCATCCACAATCCATCCTCAATCCATCCACAATCCAGCCGCAATCCAGCCGCAATCCAGCCACAATCCATCCACAATCCAGCCGCAATCCAGCCGCAATCCAGCCGCAATCCAGCCACAATCCATCCACAATCCAGCCACAATCCAGCCACAATCCAGCCACAATCCGTCCACAGTCCGTCCACAGTCCGTCCACAATCCATCCACAATCCGTCCACAATCCGTCCACAATCCGTCCACAATCCGTCCACAGTCCATCCACAGTCCAGACTGTGAATGGACTGTGGATGGACTGTGGCTGGATTGTGGCTGGATTGTGGCTGGATTGTGGCTGGATTGTGGCTGGATCGTGGATGGATCGTGGCTGGACTGTGGCTGGACTGTGGCTGGACTGTGGCTGGACTGTGGCTGGACTGTGGCTGGATTGTGGCTGGATTGTGGCTGGATTGTGGATCGACTGCGGATGGACTGCGGATGGATTGCGGATGGATTGCGGCTGGAATGCGGCTGGACTGTGCATGGACTGTGGCTGGATTGTGGCTGGACTGTGTCTGGACTGTGGCTGGACTGTGGCTGGACTGTGGCTGGACTGTGGATGGACTGTGGCTGGATTGTGGCTGGAATGTGGCTGGAATGTGGCTGAATTGTGGCTGGATCGTGGCTGGATCGTGGCTGGATCGTGGCTGGATCGTGGCTGGACTGTGGCTGGATTGCAGCTGGATTGTGCATGGTTTGTGGCTGGATTGTGGCTGGATTGTGGCTGGACTGTGGATGGACTGTGCATGGACTGTGCATGGACTGTGGATGGACTGTGGCTGGATTGTGGCTGGATTGTGGCTGGAATGTGGCTGGAATGTGGCTGGAATGTGGCTGGAATGTGGCTGGATTGTGGCTGGATTGTGGCTGGATTGTGGCTGGATTGTGGCTGGATTGCGGATGGATTACGGCTGGATTGCAGCTGGATTGTGCATGGATTGTGGCTGGATTGCGGCTGGATTGCGGCTGGATTGTGGATGTGGCTGGATTGTGGATGGATTGTGGATGTGGCTGGATTGTGGCTGGATTGTGGCTGGATTGTGGATGTGGCTTGATTGTGGCTGGATTGTGGCTGGATTGTGGCTGGATTGTGGCTGGATTGCGGCTGGATTGCGGCTGGATTGCGGCTGGATTGCGGCTGGATTGTGGCTGGATTGTGGCTGGATTGTGGCTGGATTGTGGCTGGATTGTGGCTGGATTGCGGCTGGATTGCGACTGGATTGCGGCTGGATTGTGGATGTGGCTGGATTGTGGCTGGATTGTGGCTGGATTGTGGCTGGATTGTGGATGGATTGTGGATGGATTGTGACTGGATTGTGCAGCTCCGCTGGGAGGGCAGAACCGTGACTTAGATGCTGCGACCTGAAGGCTCCTGCTGAGATTAATGTGTTTTCTGCTTCTACTGGAAGCTGCCGTCCCAATAATTACTACTGGATCTACAGACCTAAGTGGTCACAAGTGCAGAGGGGAAAACGGCCGCGAGACCCCCGGGATGGGGCTGACATATAGAACTGTCCTCATACAAGACGAAAGTGACAGCTGCACACCAAAGACAGAGAGACTGTCCATAATGAGAACACGGCCCAGGTTATACCAGCTGTACATATATCATCATATATAGGAGATGCTCAGGTTTTACCAGCCACAATCCATGCACGATCCATCCACGATCCATCCACAATCCATCTACAATCCAGCCACAATCCAGCCACAATCCAGCCACAATCCATCCACAATCCATACACAATCCATGCACAATCCATGCACAGTCCAGCCACAGTCCAGCCACAGTCCATCCACAATCCATCCACAATCCATCCACAATCCATCCACAATCCATACACAATCCATGCACAATCCATGCACAGTCCAGCCACAGTCCATCCACAATCCATCCACAATCCATCCACAATCCAGCCACAGTCCAGCCACAATCCAGCCACAGTCCATCCACAATCCATCCACAATCCATCCACAATACAGCCACAGTCCATCCACAGTCCATCCACAGTCCAGCCACAGTCCAGCCACAATCCAGCCACAATCCAGCCACAGTCCATCCACAGTCCATCCACAATCCAGCCACAGTCCAGCCACAATCCATCCACAATCCATCCACAATCCATCCACAGTCCATCTACAGTCCAGCCACAGTCCATCCACAGTCCAGCCACAATCCATCCACAGTCCATCCACAGTCCAGCCACAGTCCAGCCACAATCCATCCACAGTCCATCCACAATCCAGCCACAATCCATCCACAGTCCATCCACAGTCCAGCCACAATCCAGCCACAGTCCAGCCACAGTCCAGCCACAGTCCAGCCACAGTCCAGCCACAGTCCAGCCACAATCCAGCCACAATCCATCCACAGTCCAGCCACAGTCCAGCCACAGTCCAGCCACAGTCCAGCCATAATCCATCCACAGTCCATCCACAGTCCAGCCACAATCCATCCACAATCCATCCACAGTCCAGACACAATCCATCCACAGTCCAGCCACAGTCCAGCCACAGTCCATCCACAATCCATCCACAATCCATCCACAGTCCAGCCACAGTCCAGCCACAATCCATCCACAATCCATCCACAATCCATCCACAGTCCAGACACAATCCATCCACAGTCCAGCCACAATCCATCCACAATCCATCCACAGTCCATCCACAGTCCAGCCAGAGTCCAGCCACAATCCATCCACAATCCATCCACAATCCATCCACAGTCCATCCACAGTCCATCCACAGTCCAGCCAGAGTCCAGCCACAATCCATCCACAATCCATCCACAGTCCAGCCACAGTCCAGCCACAGTCCAGCCACAGTCCAGCCACAATCCATCCACAGTCCATCCACAATCCATCCACAATCCATCCACAATCCATCCACAGTCCATCCACAGTCCATCCACAGTCCATCCACAGTCCATCCACAATCCATCCACAATCCATCCACAATCCATCCACAGTCCATCCACAGTCCATCCACAGTCCAGCCACAGTCCAGCCACAATCCAGCCACAGTCCAGCCACAGTCCAGCCACAGTCCAGCCACAATCCATCCACAGTCCATCCACAATCCATCCACAGTCCATCCACAGTCCATCCACAGTCCATCCACAGTCCAGCTAGAATCCAGCCACAATCCATCCGCACCTCAGACATCATTTTGCTCTTGACGTCTAATTAAACCTTCTTTTCACGGTGCGGTTCTGCGCTGGCGGGCGGTGGAGGTTATTACATACGTGCACTGGGATTATTTCCTCTCCTCTCCTGGCTCCCATTTACTTAATGATCAGAAATTGTAGGAAGCGACAATCAGGCAGCGTCAATACTGAGTCAATAGCTCTCAGCATTCAGCTGCCTGCAGGACGGTGTGTGGTGTAATAACCCTGATCATAAAGCTTCATACGGGGAGGGAGAACAGGGCTGCGGGGAAATACCAACTGCACCCACATAGCTGAGACAAAGGGTTCTCTGCACACCGCCATGCCATCCACCACAGGACAGGGGGCTCTGCACACTGCATGCCATCCACCACAGGACAGGGGGCTCTGCACACCGCCATGCCATCCACCACAGGACAGGGGGCTCTGCACACCGCCATGCCATACACCACAGGAGAGGGGGCTCTGCACACTGCCATGCCATCCACCACAGGACAGGGGGCTCTGCACACCGCCATGCCATCCACCACAGGACAGGGTGCTCTGCACACTGCCATGCCATCCACCACAGGACAGGGGGCTCTGCACACCGCCATGCCATCCACCACAGGAAAGGGGGCTCTGCACACCGCCATGCCATCCACCACAGGAGGGGGGGCTCTGCACACCGCCATGCCATCCACCACAGGAGAGGGGGCTCTGCACACCGCCATGCCATCCACCACAGGAGAGGGGGCTCTGCACAACGCCATGCCATCCACCACAGGACAGGGGGCTCTGCACACCGCCATGCCATCCACCACAGGACAGGGGGCTCTGCACACCGCCATGCCATCCACCACAGGACAGAGGGCTCTGCACCTAGCACCTCATCTATAGAGACCCCAGACAAGACCCCCAACAATACAGACCTAGCACCTCATCTATAGAGACACTAGACCAGGCCCCATTAATACAGACCCCAGACCTACCACCTCATCTATAGCGACCCCAGACCAGACCCCATCAATACAGACCTAGCGCCTCATCTGCAGAGACCCCAGACCCCATCAATACAGTCCCCAGACCTAGCGCTTCATCTACAGAGACCCCCGGCCCCATCAATACAGACATCAGACCTAGCGCTTCATCTGTAGAGACCCCAGACCAGACCCCATCAATACAGTCCCCAGACCTAGCGCCTCATCTATAGAGACCCCAAACCAGACGCCTATTAATACTGACCACAGACCTAGCTCCTTTTCTACAGAGACCCCAGACCAGAACCCATCAATACAGACCTAGCTCCTTATCTACAGAGACCCCAGGCCCCATCAATACAGACATCAGACCTAGCGCTTCATCTATAGAGACCCCAGACCAGGCCCCATCAATACAGACTACAGACCTAGCCCCTCACCTACAGAGACTCCAAACCAGATCCTTCCTTACTTCATCTTCATACCTCAGACCAACCCCCTCAAATTCTTTTTCGACTTCATCCCACCATCTTCAATTCCTATTGTTCAGACCCAAGACCAGATCCCCGATCTATACTAATCTAGGTGCGACCCCCCCCCCTTCATCTACAAAGACCAATACCAGCCCCCAAATTTACAGGCTCCTGACCTAACACACATCTATATGGACCCCAGACCCGACCCCTCCTTTCAATGTATCCCATAGCCTCCACAACACTTGTTCAAACTCCAGGCCTTCCTACAAAACCTGGTCAGACCCAAAACCAAACCCTGTCCTGTTAATACTGACCCAGGCTATACCCCATTTATACAAGCCAAGGTCCAATCCCCATTTAATGAGACCCCAGGCCTAACCACCCTCATCTATACAGACCCCAGACTCAACCTCACTTTCTACATATCCCGTATATCAAATCATTAACTAGTTCTCCCATCTATACTAACGGGGGCCAAACTCCCCATCTGTAAAGACCTCAGATGTGACCCCCTATCTATACAGACCAGAGACCCCTCCTTTTTATATACCCATACCACCCCCAGTCCCCATGTTCTCCCTACATTTTGTGTAGACCCCAGTGATGCACAAAGTAGCTGCATCCTGTTGCTGGCGCCAAGTCTGATGATACATCATGTGGCACCAAGGATTCCGCAACGCCCCCTTCTGGAAAATGTCATCAGTGCCCTCTATATCTGATATATTTTGGAGGTCTGTGCCACCGCCGCTTTTTTTAGGAGCCTGCTGGCTATTAGGAGGTGTAGAGGTAACAGTGGCCGCAGGTTCTGGTGCCCTGGTGCCTCGGTCAGAGTTTATGGATCCATCTCAAAGAGATTCCCCCAGTTGTATTTTTATACATGATTTATTCTTCAATTTTTATGTAGCTATTGATTATTTTTATACTTATGGTTTTCTTACTCCAGCAATCTTTCTCCATGGCGAGAGTCCAAAGAAACTCCCAGACTGGTAGATTTATTCTACAATCACTTATTCATTTGTAAGGGGGTCCTATAATACATTATGCCCCCTTATGTGGCCACGTAGGGATTGTCAATCATCCACCGTGTCCGGCCAGGAGGAAAAACTATTAGCAAAACTTATATTCCTAGTGACTTTAGAATATTTCCTGCTTACGACCTCGGTAGTGCCCAGTAATTGCCCAAGTGCCATAGAATTAGAAATCTTCTTTAATGGTATCCAAACTAAGCAGTGGTGAAACGCGCGTCAGGTCCATGGGTGGGCGAGCTGATCGTGTCTATACATGACGGAACCTTCTTTGGTGTTCATTTCTGTAAATATTTCCCTTATCTTCTAACTACTGTTTACTAATTTACATACTAGAAGGGATTCATTATTATGTTCTGCAATGGCTAATTAATTGTACACAATTACATGCACTATTAGATTAATTAAGAATATAGGATGATAGTTCATGATCATTTTTGATGGTGCATTCATGTACTTGTGAAGCTTTTCTGATTAGCTCACCTAGCAATTTTTAGGTGTCTATGTCTGTTTTCGGTGTTTCCTTAAATTACTTTGTATATACACTTTTATCTATGTAATAAAATTAATAACTTTTTATTAAGATATTTGTTGCATTTTGTTCCTGGCACACTCCCCTTCCCTAAGATATTTGTTGTATTTTGTTCCTGGCACACTCCCCTTCCCTAAGATATTTGTTGTATTTTGTTCCTGGCACACTCCCCTTCCCTAAGATATTTGTTGTATTTTGTTCCTGGCACACTCCCCTTCCCTAAGATATTTGTTGTATTTTGTTCCTGGCACACTCCCCCTCCCTAAGATATTTGTTGTATTTTGTTCCTGGCACACTCCCCCTCCCTAAGATATTTGTTGTATTTTGTTCCTGGCACACTCCCCTTCCCTAAGATATTTGTTGCATTTTGTTCCTGGCACACTCCCCTTCCCTAAGATATTTGTTGTATTTTGTTCCTGGCACACTCCCCTTCCCTAAGATATTTGTTGTATTTTGTTCCTGGCACACTCCCCTTCCCTAAGATATTTGTTGTATTTTGTTCCTGGCACACTCCCCCTCCCTAAGATATTTGTTGTATTTTGTTCCTGGCACACTCCCCCTCCCTAAGATATTTGTTGTATTTTGTTCCTGGCACACTCCCCTTCCCTAAGATATTTGTTGTATTTTGTTCCTTGCACACTCCCCTTCCCTAAGATATTTGTTGTATTTTGTTCCTGGCACACTCCCCTTCCCTAAGATATTTGTTGTATTTTGTTCCTGGAACACTCCCCCCTCCCTAAGATATTTGTTGTATTTTGTTCCTGGCACACTCCCCCTCCCTAAGATATTTGTTGTATTTTGTTCCTGGCACACTCCCCTTCCCTAAGATATTTGTTGTATTTTGTTCCTGGCACACTCCCCCTCCCTAAGATATTTGTTGTATTTTGTTCCTGGCACACTCCCCCTCCCTAAGATATTTGTTGTATTTTGTTCCTTGCACACTCCCCCTCCCTAAGATATTTGTTGTATTTTGTTCCTGGCACACTCCCCCTCCCTAAGATATTTGTTGTATTTTGTTCCTGGCACACTCCCCTTCCCTAAGATATTTGTTGTATTTTGTTCCTGGCACACTCCCCCTCCCTAAGATATTTGTTGTATTTTGTTCCTGGCACACTCCCCCTCCCCCTGTTTTTTTGGTATTTACCCCTGTGCCCTATGGGGAACTGTAACTAATCTGGGTTATCCGAGATGTATTGGTAAAGTGCCCAGTAATTGCCCAAGTGCCATAGAATTAGAAATCTTCTTTAATTGTGTTTCCAAAAGTGGAACGATGGGCAGAAAAAGGAGTGAGGGTTGTGAATATCTCTATAGGTCCTGATACACTTCCATATTTCTGTCACGGGTGTATCAAGTGTGACAGACAGTTGCTCTGGATCCGGCTGTAGAAGGTCACTGCTCTTGGCATTGCAGACGCCTGATCATCTCATCTCTGTAGTGTAGTGATATCCTGCTTCCTTTAGGACCCAGCAACGACCTCCACCTTCTGCTGCTAATTGACACACCCTTGCTTGGTAGTTAAAAACTCTCAGTGTCTCCAGAGAGTCGCCGGTGATAGTTCTATGTTCCTCTGTCCATGCCTGAAGTACTAGTAATCAGCTAGTTTCTTCTTGGACTTCCCTTGGAGGACAGTTGTCGTTATCTCTCTGGTGTCTTCTCATTCTAAGTGTACCCCCTTTGTTTGTTTGCCTTGTTGTCTTTAGTTACAGTGGGGCCCGATTAGTGTTGATCTCTATCTAGGGCCTAGTTCAAGGGACATTCAGGGCTTAGGTTTCCTGCTCGGCGATAGGTGCGGAACCTATATAGGGACGATATCAGATCTGCCTAGGGGTCTCCACTCCCCCTTTCCCTAGTTGTTCGGCTCCCCTCCCCCTCTTCCTGTCGTTGTACACTTTTTCCTTCCCTCACCGTGCGTGACATTTTCACTTTGAAGACTATTTTTTTCCCTTCTTCTCCAGGTCTCACATTTAAGTTCATTTCATCAAATTCTGCCATGTGCTGCTTTACATGACTGATGTCCTTGGGGGGATTTGTGCCCATATTATGCAGCTTGTTCAGTGATCGGTTACAGAGATGGCCCGGGGCCGTCCCTCAGCCGTGCTTTATATATACGCCGGGAACAGGAAAATGTGTCAAATCCAAGCAGACAAATGGGCCGAGGTGCTGTGTAATAATCCTCACCTAATATACCACATTGCATTAGTCTGGGGTGGGCTGAGCGAGGCGGGCATTTATGCCACACCCACAGACGCCATGCTACCCACTGTGGGTCATCACAGTGTAAGGAATGACTGCGGCCGTCGTCTCTAGAGATGAGCGTTGTTCGACTAGAACTGTTCGCCAATCTCAAATTCGAGCTGTTTTGGGCGGTGTTCGAGTTGTTCGACGAACCCGAACGATTTGCAAAAAATTCGGCTGTTCGAGGTTATGTTCGATAACTGTTCGTGCACCAAAAGCGTGTCCTGCATGTCTGGTGCTATTTAGAGCACCAATCTTCAGAATTGTGTGTTTATTTCAATTAAAGGACTTTATTCTGGGTGTTTGTGTTTTTTTAAATACTTTACTAGAAATTCATGGTGGTCATGTCTAACATTGGCGTGACCCCATGAAATTCGGGCTTAGGGCCAGCTGATAATGCCAAGCTGGCCTTAACCCCTTTATTACCCAGTGAGCCACCGCACCAGGGCCCTGGATGAGTTGGGTACAGCGCCAGAAGATGGCGCTTCTATGAACGCGCCATTTTCTGGGGCGGCTGCGGACTGCAATTTGCAGCGGGTGGGGCCCAGAAAGCTTGGGTCTCCCTGCGCTGCGGATTCCAGCTCCCAGCTGCCTTGTTGTACCTGGCTGGGCACAAAAATAGGGCGAAGCCCCACGCATTTTTTTTTTAAATTATTTCAGGAAATTCATGAAATAATGAAAAAAAAATTGATGTGGGGCTTCGCCCTATTTTTGTGTCCAGCCAGGTACAACTAGGCAGCTGGGGGCTGGAATCTGCAGCGCAGGGAGACCCAAGCTTTCTGGGCCCCACCCGCTGCAAATTGCAGTCCGCAGCCGCCCCGGAAAATGGCGCGTTCATAGAAGCGCCATCTTCTGGCGCTGTACCCAACTCATCCAGGGCCCTGGTGCGGTGGCTCACTGGGTAATAAAGGGGTTAAGGCCAGCTTGGCATTATCAGCTGGTCCTAAGCCCGAAATTCATGGGGTCACGCCAATATTAGACATGACCACCATGAATTTCTTGTAAAGTATTTAAAAAAAACACAAACACCCAGAAAAAAGTCCTTTAATTGAAATAAACACACAATTCTTTATTGTTCTAAATTAAACCATACTTACCGCCACGCCCATTCCAGCTGAAGCCAATGATCTCCTGCAATAAAAGTAAAATAATAAAGCAACATCATCCTTACCTTTCCATGGCTCCCACGACAGCTTCAGCTCTGCTACATCGAGATGACAGGCTGGACCGCAACAGAACGCTGCCATCCAGCCTGTCATCCCGCAGACACTGAGAAGCGCAGGCATGCTTGCGCTACTCAGTGTCTGGCTGTGACGGCATCCAGATGAGCGGAGGTCATGTCCAATGAACTCGGCTCACCTCATGCACGTCACTGACAGCGTGGGAAAATTCTCACGCTGAAGCACTGAGTGCAGGAGAATTCTCCCACGCTGTCAGTGACGTACATGAGGTGAGCCGAGTTCATTGTCGGCTCATCTGGATGCCGTCACAGTCAGACACTGAGGAGCGCAAGCATGCCTGCGCTTCTCAGTGTCTGCGGGATGACAGGCTGGATGGCAGCGTTCTGCTGCGGTCCAGCCTGTCATCTCGATGTAGCAGAGCTGAAGCTGTCGTGGGAACCATGGAAAGGTAAGGATGAGGTTGCTTTATTATTTTTCTTTTATTGCAGGAGATCGTTGGCTTCAGCTGGAATGGGCGTGATGGTAAGTATGGTTTAATTTAGAACAAAAAAGAATTGTGTCTTTATTTCAATTAAAGGACTTTATTCTGGGTGTTTGTGTTTTTTTTTTAACTTTGACTATGGGGTTAGTAATGGGGGTGTCTTATAGACGCCTCTCCATTACTAACCTGGGCTTGATGTCAGCTGGCATTATAAGCTGACATCAACCCCAGCCCTATTACCCCCTGCCACCGCACCAGGGCAGTGGGAAGAGCGAGGCTAAGTGCCAGAATTGGCGCATCCTATGGATGCGCCATTTCTGGGGCGGCTGACGGCTGGTGTTTCTAGCCTGGGAGGGGGCCAATATTCATGGCTCCCTTCCTGGGCTATTAATATCAGCCCCCAGCTGTCTGCCTAGCCTTTGCTAGCTATTAAATTAGGGGGGACCCCACGTCATTTTTTTGGGGGGGTCCTCCATTTTAATAGCTAGTAAAGGCTAGGTATTCAGCTGGGGGCTGATATTAGTAGCCTGGGAAGCTCCGTGGGTATTACCCCCTTCCCAGGCTTCAAACATCTGCCCCAGCTGTCTGCTTAACCTCCGCTAGAGCCTAAAATTAAGGGGAACCCCACGCCAATTTTTTTTAATAATAAATCCTTTATTTTAATACTAAATGACAAGTACAGTAACCAACACTATCACTGTACTTATTATATATGTGACTGACATGTTTCTATCTATCTAATCTATGTGTGAAGCTCTATTCTGTCTGTTATAAATTGTCGGGTACCGCTGCTGAATTGCCGGCCGGCTTTTTTAAAGAGACGGTGCACGAAAACACTATTATATTTTTTAATAAATCCTTTACACTAAATGACAAGTACAATAAGCAACACTGTCACTGTACTTCATATATATGTGACTGACATGTTTCTAGCTATCTAATCTATGTGTGATGCTCTATTCCTTCATGTCTAAATTGTCGGGTACCGGTGTATGCCGCTGATGAATTGCCGGCCGGCTTTTTTAAAGAAAGCGTCTTCTGAGCAGTTTGTGAGCTTTTGGACACCTTTGCAGGTGTTTTCTATGTGTTCCTATGTGTTTTTGTTTGCCTGCCATTGGTTTTAACGGTGTTCGACGGTGTTCTAAGGTGTTCGACGAACAGTTCGACGAACAGTTCCTCGAACATCCCGGTGTTCGACGAACCGAACCGAACCCGAACACTACGGGGGTGGCTCAACACTAGTCGTCTCTTCCTGCGGTCGGTGTTTCTCTGCTTAGGATGACAGTGACGTGTGAGTACAACATGGCGGATTGTGATAGTGGAGGCGATGTACACACAGGACCAGTCACAGACACACGGCTACCATTTGGGGTGGGATTACCTAACAGAACAATAGGTGCTGGGACGCAGAAAATTCACATGAATGTTACCATCAGCCACTTCAGGAGCCAAAAATGATCGTATCGCGCATGGCTGTGGTTACGGATTATGGGTCCAGTATTTTGTGATGCAAAAGTAAACGTGTGTGTACACGGACGAACGCCAGCAGAGATGTCGCATAACTAGTATGAGAATTTGCTTCTTTCAGCAGGAAATGGGTTTCTGTGTTTTTTCTTGTGGCCCATCCTATAGAATGAGTGTGGGTGAATGAAGGGGTTAAGCCTTGCCCTTTGGCGCCGTGTGCTTGCAGGGCAGCCCGATCATTGTTCCATGAGTGATTCTGAGCTTTGGTCGTTCGTCCCCAGGAGAAATTATTACAATTTGTTTCATAATTGAATTAGCCGACATTATGCAAACAACGGCGCGGAGAGAGACGCCGGAGGAGCCGTATCATCCGCCATTACTCAGTGTTTGCACAGCTTGAGGAAGTGGAGAAAATACTGAGATCTAGGAGGAAGCCTTAAAGACACGGTGACGTATGAATATACCCAGATGTCCGAAAGACGCTTTCACCTACAGTACAGACCAAAAGTTTGGACACACCTTCTCATTTAAAGATTTTTCTGTATTTTCATGACTATGAAAATTGTACATTCACACTGAAGGCATCAAAACTATGAATTACCACATGTGGAATTATATACTTAACAAAAAAGTGTGAAACAACTGAAAATATGTCTTATATTTTAGGTTCTTCAAAGTAGCCACCTTTTGCTTTGATGACTGCTTTGCACACTCTTGGCATTCTCCTGATGAGCTTCAAGAGGTAGTCACCAGAAATGGTTTTCACTTCTCAGGTGTGCCCTGTCAGGTTTAATAAGTGGGATTTCTTGCCTTATAAATGGGGTTGGGACCATCAGTTGTGTTGTGCAGAAGTCTGGTGGATACACAGCTGATAGTCCTACTGAATAGACTGTTAGAATTTGTATTATGGCAAGAAAAAAGCAGCTAAGTAAAGAAAAACGAGTGGCCATCATTACTTTAAGAAATGAAGGTCAGTCAGTCCGAAAAATTGGGAAAACTTTGAAAGTGTCCACAAGTGCAGTTGCAAAAACCATCAAGCGCTACAAAGAAACTGGCTCACATGAGGACCGCCCCAGGAAAGGAAGACCAAGAGTCACCTCTGCTTCTGAGGATAAGTTGATCCGAGTCACCTGCCTCAGAAATCACAGGTTAGCAGCAGCTCAGATTAGAGACCAGGTCAATGCCACACAGAGTTCTAGCAGCAGACACATCTCTACAACAACTGTTAAGAGGAGACTTTGTGCAGCAGGCCTTCATGGTAAAATAGCTGCTAGGAAACCACTGCTAAGGACAGGCAACAAGCAGAAGAGACTTGTTTGGGCTAAAGAACACAAGGAATGGACATTAGACCAGTGGAAATCTGTGCTTTGGTCTGATGAGTCCAAATTTGAGATCTTTGGTTCCAACCACCGTGTCTTTGTGCGACGCAGAAAAGGTGAACGGATGGACTCTACATGCCTGGTTCCCACCGTGAAGCATGGAGGAGGAGGTGTGATGGTGTGGGGGGGCTTTGCTGGTGACACTGTTGGGGATTTATTCATAATTGAAGGCATACTGAACCAGCATGGCTACCACAGCATCTTGCAGCGGCATGCTATTCCATCCGGTTTGCGTTTAGTTGGACCATCATTTATTTTTCAACAGGACAATGACCCCAAACAACCTCCAGGTTGTGTAAGGGCTATTTGACCAAGAAGGAGAGTGATGGGGGGCTACGCCAGATGACCTGGCCTCCACAGCCACCAGACCTGAACCCAATCGAGATGGTTTGGGGTGAGCTGGACCGCAGAGTGAAGGCAAAAGGGCCAACAAGTGCTAAGCATCTCTGGGAACTCCTTCAAGATTGTTGGAAGACCATTTCCGGTGACTACCTCTTGAAGCTCATCAAGAGAATGCCAAGAGTGTGCAAAGCAGTCATCAAAGCAAAAGGTGGCTACTTTGAAGAACCTAGAATATAAGACATATTTTCAGTTGTTTCACACTTTTTTGTTAAGTATATAATTCCACATGTGGTAATTCATAGTTTTGATGCCTTCAGTGTGAATGTACAATTTTCATAGTCATGAAAATACAGAAAAATCTTTAAAAGAGAAGGTGTGTCCAAACTTTTGGTCTGTACTGTATGTGCAATGAACACCACAGCCCACCCTTCATCCAACATGAGCCGCACCAGCGTCCTCTTACCATATGATATACTGAAAGGCGTTGGCATGCTTTTATTTTTACTCAATTGGAAAGTGCAATTATTCAGAGACATAAAGTAGAAAAGTATGAAAAAAAACAATGTTTATAAGTGTAAATACTTCTTTGAGTTACATCCTGTATTATACTCCAGAGCGGCACTCACTATTCTGCTGGTGCAGTCACTGTGTTCATACATTACTGATCCTGAGTTACATCCTGTATTATACTCCAGAGCTGCACTCACTATTCTGCTGGTGCAGTCACTGAGTACATACATTACATTACTGATCCTGAGTTACATCCTGTATTATACTGCAGAGCTGCACTCACTATTCTGCTGGTGCAGTCACTGTGTACATACATTACATTACTGATCCTGAGTTACATCCTGTATTATACTCCAGAGCTGCACTCACTATTCTGCTGATGCAGTCACTGTGTACATACATTACATTACTGATCCTGAGTTACATCCTGTATTATACTCCAGAGCTGCACTCACTATTCTGCTGGTGCAGTTACTGAGTACATACATTACATTACTGATCCTGAGTTACATCCTGTATTATACTGCAGAGCTGCACTCACTATTCTGCTGGTGCAGTCACTGTGTACATACATTACATTACTGATCCTGAGTTACATCCTGTATTATACTCCAGAGCTGCACTCACTATTCTGCTGGTGCAGTCACTGTGTACATACATTACATTACTGATCCCGAGTTACATCCTGTATTATACTCCAGAGCTGCACTCACTATTCTGCTGGTGCAGTCACTGTGTACATACATTACATTACTGATCCTGAGTTACATCCTGTATTATACTCCAGAGCTGCACTCACTATTCTGCTGGTGCAGTCACTGTGTACATACATTACATTACTGATCCTGAGTTACATCCTGTATTATACTCCAGAGCTGCACTCACTATTCTGCTGGTGCAGTCACTGTGTACATACATTACATTACTGATCCTGAGTTACATCCTGTATTATACTGCAGAGCTGCACTCACTATTCTGCTGGTGCAGTCACTGTGTACATACATTACATTACTGATCCTGAGTTACATCCTGTATTATACTCCAGAGCTGCACTCACTATTCTGCTGGTGCAGTCACTGTGTACATACATTACATTACTGATCCCGAGTTACATCCTGTATTATACTCCAGAGCTGCACTCACTATTCTGCTGGTGCAGTCACTGTGTACATACATTACATTACTTATACTGTACTGACCCTGAGTTACATCCTGTATTATACTCCAGAGCTGCACTCACTATTCTGCTGGTGCAGTCACTGTGTACATACATTACATTACTGATCCCGAGTTACATCCTGTATTATACTCCAGAGCTGCACTCACTATTCTGCTGGTGCAGTCACTGTGTACATACATTACATTACTTATCCTGTACTGATCCTGAGTTACATCCTGTATTATACTCCAGAGCTGCACTCACTATTCTGCTGGTGCAGTCACTGTGTACATACATTACATTACTGATCCTGAGTTACATCCTGTATTATACTCCAGAGCAGCACTCACTATTCTGCTGGTGCAGTCACTGTGTACATACATTACATTACTTATACTGTACTGATCCTGAGTTACATCCTGTATTATACTCCAGAGCTGCACTCACTATTCTGCTGGTGCAGTCACTGTGTACATACATTACATTACTGATCCCGAGTTACATCCTGTATTATACTCCAGAGCTGCACTCACTATTCTGCTGGTGCAGTCACTGTGTACATACATTACATTACTTATCCTGTACTGATCCTGAGTTACATCCTGTATTATACTCCAGAGCTGCACTCACTATTCTGCTGGTGCAGTCACTGTGTACATACATTACATTACTGATCCTGAGTTACATCCTGTATTATACTCCAAAGCTGCACTCACTATTCTGCTGGTGCAGTCACTGTGTACATACATTACATTACTGATCCTGAGTTACATCCTGCATTATACTCCAGAGCTGTACTCACTATTCTGCTGGTGCAGTCACTGTGTACATACATTACATTACTCATCCTGAGTTACATCCTGTATTATACTCCAGAGCAGCACTCACTATTCTGCTGGTGCAGTCACTGTGTACATACATTACATTACTGATCCTGAGTTACATCCTGTATTATACTCCAGAGCTGCACTCACTATTCTGCTGGTGCAGTCACTGTGCACATACATTACATTACTGATCCTGTACTGATCCTGAGTTACATCCTGTATTATACTCCAGAGCTGCATTCAGTATTCTGCCCAGGATCTGAGCTGGTTCTTACTGTGCTCCCCACCATACAGGTGCAGGCTTACATATAATACACCTGTTGTGGATTCATTCATAAGATCTCTGTGTAATAATGTAATAGATTTGCTGTCACCTGCGGACCCCTGGATGGATGATCAGATAACTATAATTATACCTTTGTTATTTAGCTAAGTGCATTGCAGTCACTAGGCACAGTAACATGGGCACTGCAGCAGGCACTGTAACATGGGCACTGCAGTAGGCACTGTAACATGGGCACTGCAGTAGGCATCGTAACAGGGGCACTGCAGCAGGCACTGTAACATGGGCACTGCAGTAGGCACTGTAACATGGGCACTGCAGTAGGCACCGTAACAGGGGCACTGCAGTAGGCACCGTAACATGGGCACTGCAGTAGGCACCGTAACAGGGGCACTGCAGTAGGCACTGCAGTAGGCACCGTAACATGGGCACTGCAGTAGGCACTGTAACATGGGCACTGCAGTAGGCACTGTAACATGGGCACTGCAGTAGGCACCGTAACAGGGGCACTGCAGTAGGCACTGCAGTAGGCACCGTAACATGGGCACTGCAGTAGGCACCGTAACAGGGGCACTGCAGTAGGCACCGTAACATGGGCACTGCAGTAGGCACTGTAACATGGGCACTGCAGTAGGCACCGTAACATAGGCACTGCAGTAGGCACTGTAACATGGGCACTGCAGTAGGCACCGTAACATGGGCACTGCAGTAGGAACTGTAACATGGGCACTGCAGTAGGCACTGTAACATGGGCACTGCAGTAGGCACAGTAACATGGACTCTGCAGTAGGCACAGTAACATGGGCACTGCAGTAGGCACCGTAACATGGGCACTGCAGTAGGCACCGTAACATGGGCACTGCAGCAGGCACAGTAACATGGGCACTGCAGCAGGCACTGTAACATGGGCACTGCAGTAGGCACCGTACTCACTATTCTGCTGGTGCAGTCACTGTGTACATACATTACATTACTGATCCCGTGTTACATCCTGTATTATACTCCAGAGCTGCACTCACTATTCTGCTGGTGCAGTCACTGTGTACATACATTACATTACTTATCCTGTACTGATCCTGAGTTACATCCTGTATTATACTCCAGAGCTGCACTCACTATTCTGCTGGTGCAGTCACTGTGTACATACATTACATTACTGATCCTGAGTTACATCCTGTATTATACTCCAGAGGTGCACTCACTATTCTGCTGGTGCAGTCACTGTGTACATACGTTACATTACTGATCCTGAGTTACATCCTGTATTATACTCCAGAGCAGCACTCACTATTCTGCTGGTGCAGTCACTGTGTACATACATTACATTACTGATCCCGAGTTACATCCTGTATTATACTCCAGAGCTGTACTCACTATTCTGCTGGTGCAGTCACTGTGTACAAACATTACATTACTGATCCTGTACTGATCCTGAGTTACATCCTGTATTATACCCCAGAGCTGCACTCACTATTCTGCTGGTGCAGTCACTGTGTACATACATTACATTACTGATCCTGAGTTACATCCTGTATTATACTCCAGAGCTGCACTCACTATTCTGCTGGTGCAGTCACTGTGTACATACATTACATTACTGATCCTGAGTTACATCCTGTATTATACTCCAGAGCTGCACTCACTATTCTGCTGGTGCAGTCACTGTGTACATAGAATCATAGAATCATAGAATGGTAGAGTTGGAAGGGACCTCCTGGGTCATCTAGTCCAACCCCCTGCTCAAAGCAGGATTCACTAAATCATCTCAGACAGATGTCTGTCCAGCCTCTGTTTGAAGACGTCCATTGAAGGGGAACTCACCACCTCTCGTGGCCGCCTGTTCCACTCATTAATCACCCTAACTGTCAAAAAGTTTTTTCTAATATCTAATCTGTGTCTCCTCCCATTTAGTTTCATCCCATTGCTTCTAGTCTTTCCTTGTGCAAATGAGAATAAAGATGATCCTTCTACAATGTGACAGCCCTTGACATATTTGTAGACAGCTATTAAGTCTCCTCTCAGTCTTCTTTTTTGCAAGCTAAACATTCCCAAATCCTGCAACCGTTCCTCATAGGACATGGTTTGCAGACCAGTCACCATTCTGGTCGCTCTTCTCTGAACTTGCTCCAGTTTGTCTATGTCTTTTTTAAAATGTGGGGCCCAAAACTGTACACAGTATTCCAGATGAGGTCTGACCAAAGAGGAGTAAAGACCAATAATGACTTCACGTGATCTAGACTGTATGCTTCTGTTAACACATCCCAGAATTGTATTTGCCTTTTTTGCTGCTGCATCACACTGTTGACTCATGTTCAGTCTATGATCTATTAGTATACCTAAATCTTTTTCACATGTACTGTTGCTTAGCTCTATTCCTCCCATTCTGTATATGCTTTTTTCATTTTTATTGCCCAGATGTAGTACTTTGCATTTTTCCCTGTTAAAAACCATTCTGTTGGTTGCTGCCCACTGCTCCAGTTTATTTAGGTCTTTTTGAATCCTCTCTCTCTCTTCTCTAGTATTAGCTATCCCTCCTAGCTTTGTGTCATCAGCAAATTTAATCAGTTTACCCTCAATTCCTTCATCTAAATCATTGATAAAGATGTTGAACAATACAGGTCCCAGGACGGAGCCCTGTGGTACCCCACTTGAGACATTCATTCAGCTGGATGTGAAGCCATTTACAATCACCCTTTGAGTCCGATCACTAAGCCAGTTATGAATCCACCTAACAGTTGCCTGGTCCATTGCATACTTGGTCATTTTTTCAATAAGGATGGTGTGAGATACTTTGTCAAATGCTTTGCTGAAGTCAAGATATACTATATCTACAGCATTTCCCTGATCCACCCAGTCAGTGATTCTGTCATAGAAGGAAATTAAGTTAGTCTGACATGACTTGTTAGTTATAAACCCATGCTGACTCTGGTTAATCACTTCATTCTTATCCAGGTACTTACATACATGTTGTTTAATAATTTGTTCAAAGATCTTTCCTGGTATAGAAGTCAGACTCACCGGCCTATAGTTCCCTGGGTCCACCTTCTTCCCCTTTTTGAAGATAGGAACAACATTTGCTCTTCTCCAGTCTTCTGGGACTTCTCCTGTTCTCCAAGAATTTTCAAAGATTATGGAGAGTGGTTCTAAAATTTCTTCTACGATCTCCTTCAGTACTCTGGGGTGTAATTCATCTGGACCTGGAGACTTGAACTCATTTATGTTAGCTAAATATTCCCTCACAATCTTTCTGTTTACAGATAACTTGGATTCTTCTATTCCTTTAAAAGGACAGTGAAGATCAGTTGATGTTACATTTTCTTTCTGAGAGAAAACAGATGCAAAATAGGAATTAAAAAGTTTGGCCTTCTCAACATCCTCTCTTACCATTTCTCCATTTTCATCCTGTAAAAATCCTATAGCATCTTTGACTTTTCTTTTACTTTTGACATACCCCCAAAATCCTTTTTTATTGCTTTTGACATCTCTTGCAAGCCTTAATTCATTGTCAGCTTTAGCTAACCTGATACATGCCCTGCAGGATCTGCAGACTGCATTATAATCTTCTTTAGATATGCCTCCCTCTTTCCATTTAATAAACATTTCTTTCTTTCTTTTTAGCATGTGTTTAAGTTCTGTGTTCATCCATCCTGGTTTCCTTAAATGCTTCCCATTCTTCCTACTTTTCGGGATTGTTAACGATTGTGCTTTGAGAATCTCATTTTTAAAAATTTCCCATCCTTCCTGGACATTTTTGTCCTTAAGGACATCCAGCCATTGGATCCCTCCTATTCTCTTTCTGAGTCTCTTAAAATCTGCCTTTCTAAAATCTAACCTTGAAGTTTGAGTCTTCACATGTCTTCCTCCTCTAGTTATCCAAAATTCTATAATAGCATGATCGCTGCCTCCTAGGGTCCCAGCCACCTTTACCTCCTCAACCATTTCCTCCCTGTTTATAAGGATTAGATCCAAAGTAGCAGATCCCCTTGTTTTCTCCCCTACCTTTTGGAAGATAAAGTTGTCAGCAAGAGAGGATAAGAATTTGCTTGACCTGTTAGTTTTACTTGAGAGAGATTCCCAACAAATGTCTGGATAGTTGAAATCTCCCATGACCACTACCTCATATTTTTTGGAGAACTTGGTCATTTGATACATAAAGAGTTCATCCATATCTTCAGCTTGCCCAGGTGGCCTGTAGTAAATGCCTACAATGGTGTCCTTTCTGTTGTTCTCTCCTTGTATTCTTACCCAAACAGTTTCCACAGAACTCCCAGTCTCTGAAGCTTCAATCTCTGTGCAGATATACGCTTTTCTAACATACAATGCAACACCTCCTCCTCGTTTATCAAGTCTGTTTCTTGCAAATAAGTTGTATCCTTTTAGCCTTTTATTCCAATCATGTGTATCGTCCCACCAAGTTTCAGTGATTCCAATGACATCATATTTCTTTTCCTGCGTTAGTAGTTCTAATTCTCCTTGTTTGTTGCCCATGCTTTGTGCATTTGTATAAAAACATTTTAGTTTGTGATTGGTTTCTCTTCTTCCCATATTTTTATTATTTAAATTGTTTTGTCTTTGTTCTTCCTTTCCACTTCCAGTAGCAGAGATCTCAATAGTATTTGTCAGCTGTATGGCTTTTTCTGGCCTTTTGCTTCCCTTCCCACATTGTTCTAGTTTAAAGCTCTCCTGATGAGTGCAGCAAGGCAATTTCCAAATACATGTTTTCCAGTCTTCGTAAGGTGCACCCCATCTCTAGCAAGTAGTCCATCGTATAGGTAATTCATTCCGTGATCCAGAAATCCAAATCCTTGTTGACGGCACCATCGACATAGCCAGTTGTTCACCTGTAGAATCTTATTCCACCTCATTGTTCCATGGCCATCCACTGGGAGGATGGATGAGAAGACCACCTGCGCTCCCAATTCTTTCACTTTCTTGCCCAAGTCTTCAAAGTCACTGCAGATGGTTTCCAGGTCCTTTCTTGCGGTGTCATTTGTCCCCACATGTATTAGCAGGAATGGGTAGTGATCTGTAGGTCTGAAGAGTCTTGATATCCTGTCAGACACATCTTTAATTTTTGCTCCTGGAAGACAGCACATTTCTCTTGAGGTTATGTCTGGTCTGCAGATAGCGGCCTCTGTTCCTCTTAACAGGGAATCCCCCATGACCACCACTCTCCGTTTTTTCTTCACAACATTCTTCTTTCTCCATCCAGGAGGATTCTGAGGGCTTACAAGGTTATTCATTGCTGGCAAAGTCTTATCTTGCTGTATTTCTTCATGGTTCTCCTGTGTGAGAGCCTGGTACTGGTTCCTGAGCAGTATGGGTGCTGACTGCCTCTCGATCCTCCTGCTTCTGTGGGTCACATGCTTCCATTCCTCTGTTTCGTCAGGTGCAGTTCGAATTTCTTCTCTTTCTGAATCATGAAGAGATAATTCTGCTCTGTCTAAGAACTCTTCACCTTCCTTAATGATTTTCAAGGTAGTTAACCTCTCTTCTAGATTTCGCAACTTTTCCTCCAACAGGGACACAAGCTTGCTTCTCTGGCATGTGAAGTTTGGCTTTTCCACTGGCAAGTCTGTGAACATGTAGCAGGATATGCAGCTCACCAAATGGCTCCTGGACTCTTCCATGTTCTTACTGTTAATGTTCTGAAAACAGTGAAAAAAGCTTAAAAAAAAAAACCTTCAAAATGCGCGCGGTTTACCGATGTCCTCTTTTCAGCTCCAACAGCCAAAATCCAGTGTTCTTTGAGCTCACGGAGACTCTTCACTTACCCCAAAATGCAGTGGGAATATGCAAATTATCTCCTTAGGACTCCTCCCCTGGTTTACCGATGTCCTCTTTTCAGCTCCAACAGCCAAAATCCAGTGTTCTTTGAGCTCACGGAGACTCTTCACTTACCCCAAAATGCAGTGGGAATATGCAAATTATCTCCTTAGGACTCCTCCCCTGGTTTACCGATGTCCTCTTTTCAGCTCCAACAGCCAAAATCCAGTGTTCTTTGAGCTCACGGAGACTCTTCACTTACCCCAAAATGCAGTGGGAATATGCAAATTATCTCCTTAGGACTCCTCCCCTGGTTTACCGATGTCCTCTTTTCAGCTCCAACAGCCAAAATCCAGTGTTCTTTGAGCTCACGGAGACTCTTCACTTACCCCAAAATGCAGTGGGAATATGCAAATTATCTCCTTAGGACTCCTCCCCTGGTTTACCGATGTCCTCTTTTCAGCTCCAACAGCCAAAATCCAGTGTTCTTTGAGCTCACGGAGACTCTTCACTTACCCCAAAATGCAGTGGGAATATGCAAATTATCTCCTTAGGACTCCTCCCCTGGTTTACCGATGTCCTCTTTTCAGCTCCAACAGCCAAAATCCAGTGTTCTTTGAGCTCACGGAGACTCTTCACTTACCCCAAAATGCAGTGGGAATATGCAAATTATCTCCTTAGGACTCCTCCCCTGGTTTACCGATGTCCTCTTTTCAGCTCCAACAGCCAAAATCCAGTGTTCTTTGAGCTCACGGAGACTCTTCACTTACCCCAAAATGCAGTGGGAATATGCAAATTATCTCCTTAGGACTCTTCCCCTGGTTACATTACATTACTCATCCTGAGTTACATCCTGTATTATACTCCAGAGCAGCACTCACTATTCTGCTGGTGCAGTCACTGTGTACATACATTACATTACTGATCCTGAGTTACATCCTGTATTATACTCCAGAGCTGCACTCACTATTCTGCTGGTGCAGTCACTGTGTACATACATTACATTACTGATCCTGAGTTACCTCCTGTATTATACTCCAGAGCTGCACTCACTATTCTGCTGGTGCAGTCACTGTGTACATACATTACATTACTTATACTGTACTGACCCTGAGTTACATCCTGTATTATACTCCAGAGCTGCACTCACTATTCTGCTGGTGGAGTCACTGTGTACATACATTACATTACTGATCCTGAGTTACATCCTGTATTATACTCCAGAGCTGCACTCACTATTCTGCTGGTGCAGTCACTGTGTACATACATTACATTACTGATCCTGAGTTACATCCTGTATTATACTCCAGAGCTGCACTCACTATTCTGCTGGTGGAGTCACTGTGTATATACATTACATTACTGATCCTGTACTGATCCTGAGTTACATCCTGTATTATACTCCAGAGCTGCATTCAGTATTCTGCCCAGGATCTGAGCTGGTTCTTACTGTGCTCCTCACCATACAGGTGCAGGCTTACATATAATACACCTGTTGTGGATTCATTCATAAGATCTCTGTGTAATAATGTAATAGATTTGCTGTCACCTGCGGACCCCTGGATGGATGATCAGATAACTATAATTATACCTTTGTTATTTAGCTAAGTGCATTGCAGTCACTAGGCACAGTAACATGGGCACTGCAGTAGGCACTGTAACATGGGCACTGCAGCAGGCACTGTAACATGGGCACTGCAGCAGGCACTGTAACATGGGCACTGCAGTAGGCACCGTAACAGGGGCACTGCAGTAGGCACTGTAACATGGGCACTGCAGTAGGCACTGTAACATGGGCACTGCAGCAGGCACTGTAACATGGGCACTGCAGTAGGCACTGTAACATGGGCACTGCAGCAGGCACTGTAACATGGGCACTGCAGTAGGCACTGTAACATGGGCACTGCAGTAGGCACCGTAACAGGGGCACTGCAGTAGGCACTGTAACATGGGCACTGCAGTAGGCACCGTAACAGGGGCACTGCAGTAGGCACCGTAACATGGGCACTGCAGTAGACACCGTAACAGGGGCACTGCAGTAGGCACTGCAGTAGGCACCGTAACATGGGCACTGCAGTAGGCACTGTAACATGGGCACTGCAGTAGGCACCGTAACAGGGGCACTGCAGTAGGCACTGTAACATGGGCACTGCAGTAGGCACCGTAACAGGGGCACTGCAGTAGGCACCGTAACATGGGCACTGCAGTAGGCACTGTAACATGGGCACTGCAGTAGGCACCGTAACATGGGCACTGCAGTAGGCACAGTAACATGGACTCTGCAGTAGGCACAGTAACATGGGCACTGCAGTAGGCACCATAACATGGGCACTGCAGTAGGCACCGTAACATGGGCACTGCAGCAGGCACAGTAACATGGGCACTGCAGTAGGCACTGTAACATGGGCACTGCAGTAGGCACCGTAACATGGGCACTGCAGCAGGCACTGTAACATGGGCACTGCAGTAGGCACCGTAACATGGTCACTGCAGTAGGCACAGTAACATGGGCACTCCAGTAGGCACTGTAACATGGGCACTGCAGCAGGCACAGTAACATGGGCACTGCAGTTGGCACCGTAACATGGGCACTGCAGCAGGCACAGTAACATGGGCACTGCAGTAGGCACCGTAACATGGGCACTGCAGCAGGCACCGTAACATGGGCACTGCAGCAGGCACAGTAACATGGGCACTGCAGTAGGCACCGTAACATGGGCACTGCAGCAGGCACTGTAACATGGGCACTGCAGCAGGCACTGTAACATGGGCACTGCAGTAGGCACTGTAACATGGGCACTGCAGTAGGCACCGTAACATGGGCACTGCAGTAGGCACAGTAACATGGACTCTGCAGTAGGCACAGTAACATGGGCACTGCAGTAGGCACCGTAACATGGGCACTGCAGTAGGCACCGTAACATGGGCACTGCAGTAGGCACTGTAACATGGGCACTGCAGTAGGCACAGTAACATGGACTCTGCAGTAGGCACAGTAACATGGGCACTGCAGTAGGCACAGTAACATGGGCACTGCAGTAGGCACCGTAACATGGGCATTGCAGCAGGCACTGTAACATGGGCACTGCAGCAGGCACAGTAACATGGGCACTGCAGTAGGCACCGTAACATGGGCACTGCAGCAGGCACTGTAACATGGGCACTGCAGTAGGCACTGTAACCTGGCCAGTATTATTTGGAGGATTGTATGGCAGTATTATTGGAAGATTGTATGGCAGTAATAGTTGGAGGATTGTATGGCAGTAATATTTGGAAGATTGTATGGCAGTATTATTGGAAGATTGTATGGCAGTAATAGTTGGAGGATTGTATGGCAGTATTATTGGAGGATTGTATGGCAGTATTATTGGAGGATTGTATGGCAGTATTATTGGAGGATTATATGGCAGTATTTGGAGGATTGTATGGCAGTATTATTGGAAGATTGTATGGCAGTAATAGTTGGAAGATTGTATGGCAGTATTATTGGAAGATTGTATGGCAGTAATAGTTGGAGGATTGTATGGCAGTATTATTGGAGGATTGTATGGCAGTATTATTGGAGGATTATATGGCAGTATTTGGAGGATTGTATGGCAGTATTATTGGAAGATTGTATGGCAGTAATAGTTGGAGGATTGTATGGCAGTATTATTGGAGGATTGTATGGCAGTATTATTGGAGGATTATATGGCAGTATTTGGAGGATTGCATGGCAGTATTATTTGGAGGATTATATGGCCGTATTATTGGAGGATTATATGGCATTATTTGGAGGATTATATGACAGTATTATTGGAGGATTATATGGCAGTATTTGGAGGATTGCATGGCAGTATTATTTGGAGGATTATATGGCAGTATTATTGGAGAATTATATGGCAGTATTTCGAGGATTATTTGGCAGTATTATTTGGAGGATTATATGGCAGTATTTGGAGGATTGCATGGCAGTATTATTTGGAGGATTATATGGCAGTATTATTTGGAGGATTATATGGCAGTATTTGGAGGATTGCATGGCAGTATTATTTGGAGGATTATATGGCAGTATTATTTGGAGGATTATATGGCAGTATTATTTGGAGGATTATATGGCAGTATTATTGGAGGATTATATGGCAGTATTATTTGGAGGATTATATGGCAGTATTATTGAAGGATTATATGGCAGTATTATTTGGAGGATTATATGGCAGTATTATTGGAGGACTGTATGGCAGTATTATTTGGAGGATTATATGGCAGTATTATTGGAGGACTGTATGGCAGTATTATTTGGAGGATTATATGGCAGTATTATTGGAGGACTGTATGGCAGTATTATTTGGAGGATTATATGGCATTATTATTGGAGGATTATATGGCAGTATTATTGGAGGACTGTATGGCAGTATTATTGGAGGACTGTATGGCAGTATTATTTGGAGGATTATATGGCAGTATTATTGGAGGACTGTATGGCAGTATTATTTGGAGTATTATATGGCAGTATTATTTGGAGGATTATATGGCAGTATTATTGGAGGATTATATGGCAGTATTATTTGGAGGATTGCATGGCAGTATTATTTGGAGGATTATATGGCAGTATTATTTGGAGGACTGTATGGCAGTATTATTTGGAGGATTATATGGCAGTATTATTGGAGGATTATATGGCAATATTATTGGAGGATTATATGGCAGTATTATTGGAGGATTATATGGCAGTATTATTTGGAGGATTATATGGCAGTATTATTTGTAGGATTATATGGCAATATTATTGGAGGATTATATGGCAGTATTATTTGGAGGATTATATGGCAGTATTATTGGAGGACTGTATGGCAGTATTATTTGGAGGATTATATGGCAGTATTATTGGAGGACTGTATGGCAGTATTATTTGGAGGATTATATGGCAGTATTATTTGGAGGATTATATGGCATTATTATTGGAGGATTATATGGCAGTATTATTGGAGGACTCTATGGCAGTATTATTTGGAGGATTATATGGCAGTATTATTGGAGGACTGTATGGCAGTATTATTTGGAGGATTATATGGCAGTATTATTGGAGGACTGTATGGCAGTATTATTTGGAGGATTATATGGCAGTATTATTTGGAGGATTATATGGCAGTATTATTGGAGGATTATATGGCAGTATTATTTGGAGGATTGCATGGCAGTATTATTTGGAGGATTATATGGCAGTATTATTTGGAGGACTGTATGGCAGTATTATTTGGAGGATTATATGGCAGTATTATTTGGAGGACTGTATGGCAGTATTATTTGGAGGATTATATGGCAGTATTATTGGAGGATTATATGGCAGTATTATTTGAAGGACTGTATGGCAGTATTATTTGGAGGATTATATGGCAGTATTATTTGGAGGACTGTATGGCAGTATTATTTGGAGGATTATATGGCAGTATTATTGGAGGACTGTATGGCAGTATTGTGTTGCTCTTCTCACACTTTCAGTTAATAAAATGCACAGAGAGCAGCAGCGATCAGAATACAGAGTCTTAAATAGCAATCTCCATCTAATTAACGGCAGATTAAGTCACTTGTTAAATGGAAACTAATGGTATTAGTGTGTAATGGATGGTACAGCGGTGAGGAGGAGGACGCTGATTGTATAGGATTTACTACATAACGGGCTGGAGAACATCCTCATTACATGGCATTGTACATTAACCGCCACATAGACAGGCCGGGAGAAATCTGACTTTTCAGCCCCAGCCTCTAATATAGGAACCATAAGCCGAGAGCAGTGCCTTAAATGCTGGCAGAGGCCGATTAAAGTTTTGTTTTTTTTATAATATATTTAGATCGCCTATATTAATAACAGATCCTCCCGTCATTCATCCTCACCCCAATATTAATATCAGACACCACATCAGACCCCCTTAATATATTCAACCCCCTGTATTAATGTCAGACCACAAACAAAACTGTTAAATTCAGGGTCGGACACAGACAAGAGGCCATTGTGTAAGAACAGTATATGGGCCCTTTGTACTCCAATAGTAGACTTATTTGGAGCTGGATGTGGCCCCTTACATCGTAGCCCTCTTACCTCTGTCCCCTGCACCACGTCTGCCCCCCTATTAAACTCATATCAGACCCCCGATCTCTGTGTACGGGCAGCGCTGCCTCCGATCAGCATTCTGGGCAGATGTGCAACATAAACTGGAGAATAAAAATAAAAAAGGTTTATTGCATTGCATTGTGCCCACGGACCCTGAGCGGTGCCAGGGCTGAGACGTATGAGCCAGACACGTAGCCCTCTTGCTATTCTGCGGGCAGGTGACAGGTGCGCTTTAAACATCTCGATAATTTGAGTGGAATCGCTGCCACAATGCTTCATCATTCCGTTTTCGCCCTTATCTGAAAGGAAATATAACGAAGCAGATGCCTCATTGTGTCGACTTACATCTTCATCTGCCCCCTCCCCGAGAAAGTGCTCTTGCAAGCAGACGGATTAACCCTTTTATTGCCAGCGCTTCTGGCTGCGAATGAGTTATTGTTTTCGCCGCAGTTCGTGGTCGCTCGGAGCAGGTGCCGCTGAAAGGCTGAATGATGAAAAGCTAATCAGCGCCGTAATTTGTGCCTATTCCATCACTTCTTCTCGCTGCTGTCTTCCAGGTGCAGGGTCACCCCAGTACATGTATGATACACAAAAATCCCCTGATCACTGATAATTACAGGCGCTCCACACCCCCAACACTATCCGGAGACGGGGATACACTAACTTCCTCCAAGAATAGAGACAATTACATTGTAAGGAGCAATGATGTGAGGATGGCTGATAGCTGCGTCCTCCATGTGTTCTCCCTGCCCGGATCCTTCATGGTAATTCATTGTCAACTCTGACTGTAAGAATCAGTTCTGGGTCCGTATACAGAATGACCCAAGTCACAACCCTGCAGAGTATACCGCACTCGAAAACTGAGCACAGAACAGATAGGTCCAGCCACTCATAGGTGCCATCTTCTCTCATTGCAGTCCTTCACTTCGCCCTTTATTTTTCATCTTGTCCAGACCGTCATCACAAATTCTCCTGACCGCCACAAATTTCTTTATAGTATTCATTAATTCATTCATTAATGATGCCCTCCTTAGTGTCCTCATTCAGTAATAGTGCCCTCCTTAGTGTCCTCATTCAGTAATAGTGCCCCCTTTTTGTGTCCTTATTCAGTAATGGTGCCCCCTTAGTTTCCTCATTCAGTAATGGTGCCTACTTAGTGTCCTCATTCAGTAATGGTGCCCCCCTTTAGTGTCCTCATTCAGTAATAGTGCCCACTTAGTGTCCTCTTTCAGTAATGGTGCCCCCTTACTGTCCTCATTCAGTAATGGTGCCCTCCTTAGTGTCCTCATTCAGTAATAGTGCCCCCTTTTAGTGTCCTTATTCAGTAATGGTGCCTCCTTAGTGTCCTCATTCAGTAATAGTGCCCCCCTTTAGTGTCCTCATTCAGTAATGGTGCCCACTTAGTGTCCTCATTCAGTAATGGGGCCCTCATTAGTGTCCTCATTCAGTAATAGTGCTCCCCTTAGTGTCCTCATTCAGTAATGGTGCCCCCTTAGTGTCCTCATTCAGTAATAGTGCCCCCTTTTAGTGTCCTTATTCAGTAATGGTGCCTCCTTAGTGTCCTCATTCAGTAATAGTGCCCCCCTTTAGTGTCCTCATTCAGTAATGGTGCCCCCTTAGTGTCCTCATTCAGTAATGGTGCCCCCTTACTGTCCTCATTCAGTAATGGTGCCCTCCTTAGTGTCCTCATTCAGTAATAGTGCCCCCCTTTAGTGTCCTCATTCAGTAATGGTGCCCACTTAGTGTCCTCTTTCAGTAATGGTGCCCTCATTAGTGTCCTCATTCAGTAATGGTGCCCCTTAGTGTCCTCATTCAGTAAAAGTGCCACGTTAGTGTCCTCATTTTCAGTAATGGTGCCCCTTTAGTATCCTCATTCAGTAATGGTACCCTCATTAGTGTCATCATTCAGTAATGGTACCCTCATTAGTGTCATCATTCAGTAATGGTGCCTCCTTAGTGTCCTCATTCAGTAATGGTGCCCCCTTACTGTCCTCATTCAGTAATGGTGCCCCCTTACTGTCCTCATTCAGTAATGGTGCCCCCTTACTGTCCTCATTCAGTAATGGTGCCCTCATTAGTGTCCTCATTCAGTAATGGTGCCCTCATTAGTGTCCTCATTCAGTTATGGTGCCCTAATTAGTGTCCCATGCTCAGTAATGGTGCCCCCTTAGTGTCCTCATTCAGTAATGGTACCCTCTTAGTGTTCTCATTCAGTAATGGTGCCCTCATTAGTGTCCTCATTCAGTAATGGTGCCCTCATTAGTGTCCCATGCTCAGTAATGGTGCCCCCTTAGTGTCCTCATTCAGTAATGGTGCCCTCTTAGTGTCCTCATTCAGTAATGGTGCCCTCATTAGTGTCCTCATTCAGTAATGGTGCCCCCTTAGTGTCCTCATTCAGGAATGGTGACCTCATTAGTGTCCCATGCTCAGTAATGGTGCCCCTTAGTGTCCTCATTCAGTAATGGTGCCCCCTTAGTTTTCTCATTCAGTAATGGTGACCTCACTAGTGTCCCATGCTCAGTAATGGTGCCCCCTTAGTGTTCCTTGCTCAGTAATGGTGCCCTCATTAGTGTCCTCATTCAGTAATGGTGCCCTCATTAGTGTCCTCATTTAGTAATGGTGCCCCCTTAGTGTCCTTATTCAGTAATGATGACCTCACTAGTGTCCCATGCTCAGTAATGGTGCCCCCTTAGTGTCCTCATTCAGGAATGGTGACCTCATTAGTGTCCCATGCTCAGTAATGGTGCCCCCTTAGTGTTCCTTGCTCAGTAATGGTGCCCCCTTAGTGTTCCTTGCTCAGTAATGGTGGCTCCTTAGTGTCCCTTGTTCAGTATTGGTGCCCACCTTAGCGCTCCTTCCCCACCCAGGAATTGTGACCCAATAAATAATAAAGCCAATACTCGCCTAGCCTGTTTCCAGCCCCTAATACTCCCTGTCCCCACCCCTTACTGAATGGTATATGCATCCTCAGGGGCTGGATACAGCAGATAGTCACCCAAAGCTTCAGAGCACTGGTCCTCGCCAAGGTCGTCACTGGGGTGGTCCGGTCAGTGACTCACACGCACTCAACAATGGCTCGGTTGGGGAATCTGCCAGTGTGGGGGTCACAGCTTGAGCTCACTTTTGGACATGATGGGGTTAATCGATCTGCCTCCGTTGTGCTCAACCCAGTTTTATTCTTCTCTCTGCGAAACCTAAAGGCAAAGAAATGAAAGCGGCTTGTAGAGAAGCATTAAAGAGAAATTGTGTGATTGGCACTGCCCAGCGCCGCACTCTATGGAAATCAGCAGATAATTATCGGTCCTGAGCCTGTACAGACGGACGCCGGGCTCCGCCGGCCTACAGAGGTGTAATTATCAAAGCTATCAGCTCCAGCCCTGGTTATTGCCTTCTTATTTCCACCCTGTGCTCCATCCGGCCGGGAGAGCACAATGTAATTCTGCTTGTATTTACAGGGCGGAGGGCGAGGGGTTTGTCTACGTCGGGGTAGTTGCTGGAGCAGCTCCATTGGAGCCTGTTAATGCCGCTTCATACAGTGGGTGCCGCACCGCGTCTATAAGCCTATTGAGGCTGCGGAATAGGAATGAGGAATGCTGACTGCGATAAGGCCCCCGAAGGCCGTCCGCCGGCTCGCTCCTGAGCCAGCGCTGAGATAAGCCGGATTCTTGGAGTGTTTGTACCCAATGTGGACTTATTAATCGGTACAAGAAAATTCAGCCACAGATTTAATAAATCTCTTTATCAGGGAGCCCCAGGAGTGCACCGAAATGGGGACCCGCGTACAATGTCGGCTTCAACCGGCTGCTCCTCCAACAATGACAAGCTTAACCTTTACATCGCCATTACAGACTCTGCGACGCTGCGAGACGTTCCACAGGGACCTCACTATTCATGGGGCTCCATGGCAAAGCCAAGGACGGGCCCCCCAGATTGTTTCACTGGAGACACCATCAAGGGTTGCGTAGTACTGTCCTACAGCAGATTTTCTGTACAGAGCAGATCAGCCCCTAGAAGATGTAATAGGGGCCAATTTTATGATTTTGTATAGTTTACTTGTCCCTGGTGGACAATAATTTGTGTCCCAGCCCATGATATCCATTAGTTCTGTGACCTAGTGCCCCATAGTTCTATGTCATAGTTACTGTTGCCCAATAATTCTTTGCCCCAGTGCCCAGTAATTCTTAGCCCCAGTGCCCAGTAATTCTTTGCCCCAGTCCCCGGTGCCCAGTAATTCTTTGCCCCAGTCCCCGGTGCCCAGTAATTCTTAGCCCCAGTCCCCGGTGCCCAGTAATTCTTAGCCCCAGTCCCCGGTGCCCAGTAATTCTTAGCCCCAGTCCCCGGTGCCCAGTAATTCTTTGCCCCAGTCCCCGGTGCCCAGTAATTCTTAGCCCCAGTCCCCGAGTGCCCAGTAATTCTTAGCCCTAGTCCCCAGTGCCCAGTAATTCTTAGCTCCAGTCCTCGGTGCCCAGTAATTCTTTGCCCCAGTCTCCAAGTGCCCAGTAATTCTTAGTCTCAGTTCCCGGTTCCAGTAATTCTTAGTCTCAGTTCCCTTTTCCAGTAATTCTTTGCCCCAGTCCCCGAGTGCCCAGTAATTCTGTGTGCTAGTCCCCAGGGTTCCAGTAATTCTTTGTTCCTGTCCCTGGGTGCCCAGTAATTCCTTGTTCCACTCCCCGGTGCCCAGTAATTCTTAGCCCCAGTCCCCGAGTGCCCAGTAATTCTTAGCCCTAGTCCCCAGTGCCCAGTAATTCTTAGCTCCAGTCCTCGGTGCCCAGTAATTCTTTGCCCCAGTCTCCAAGTGCCCAGTAATTCTTAGTCTCAGTTCCCGGTTCCAGTAATTCTTAGTCTCAGTTCCCTTTTCCAGTAATTCTTTGCCCCAGTCCCCGAGTGCCCAGTAATTCTGTGTGCTAGTCCCCAGGGTTCCAGTAATTCTTTGTTCCTGTCCCTGGGTGCCCAGTAATTCCTTGTTCCACTCCCCGGTGCCCAGTAATTCTTAGCTCCAGTCCCCAGTGCCCAGTAATTCTTTGCCCCAGTCCCCGAGTGCCCAGTAATTCCGTGTGCTAGTCCCCAGGTTTCCAGTAATTCCTTGTTCCACTCCCCGGATGCCCAGTAATTCTTTGTTCCGGTCCCCGGGTCGCCAGTATTTCTTTGTCCCGGTCCCCGAGTTCCCAGTATTTCTTTGTCCCAGTCCCTTGTGCCCAATAATTCTTTGTCTAATGCTCTAGAGAGCAGTAATTTTAGTTCCAGACCCCGGTACCCAATAATTATTTACCCCAGCCACTGATGCCCAATAATTCTTTTTTCTTAGTTTCTGGTGCCCATTAATTCTTCATCCCAGTCCCAGGTGTCCAGTTGTCCTCTGTCTTAGTCCCCCTTTCCCAGTTGTCTGTTTTAGTTCATGGTACCCAGTAAATCTTCGTACATGTCCCTGGTGCCCAATAATTCTTTGTTTTAGTCCATGGTACCCAGTAAATCTTTCCTACAGTCTCTGGCCCATTAATTCTGTTTCAGTGGCCGGGTTTACACCAGCTGATCGGCGGTTGTTTATTAGCCTGATTAGACTAGCCGACCGCACTTCAGAAGCGCACAGAACAATTGGTAATAGATCGTTCTGTGTGCTTGGACTGTGATGATTCTCGGCAGCACATCACATAGTATGACATGCTGTCAAGAACAAGGATCTTTTCTTCAAGCCAAAACTATAATTTCCTCAGATGATCCAGCCTTGTGCTCTTTCGTTGGGCATCAGCAGTCAGTTTACACACCCCAATATTGGGAAACAAGCGTTCATGGAAATGTTCATTCACGATAATCATCCAGTGTGAACCCACCCTAATTATCTCTCACAGAAGGTGAGGTGCTGTAGTTACCCTACAAGTCAGTGACCAAGCCCTGCTACATGACCAAGGATAGATGCCAAGCTAGTAATCAGTGGTTCCTGGTCGCTTCCCACCTTCATCCTAGAGCAGAGTCTGTCTGGCTTAGTAATTCTTTATTCCTGTCTCTGATGCCCAGAGAAAACTTGGTCTGGGTCCTCGATGTAACATTCCTGGCGGCGTGCTTGCATGGTGCACCACCTCCCACCATGCAAGACCGCAATCTTACCTGTCAGTCCATGCTGCACTCTTTGTTTCAGTTCCTGCTGTGTCCATGTCTCTTGTCTGATTGCTTAGGGCGTCGGCGCGGCTTTCTGCTTGTTTCTTATAGCTACCGTGTGCACAGTCCTAATGCGTCCCCAGCCTATTGCTGTGAGTCACTGGATACTTAAACCCCCTCCACCCAGTAGGAGGTGCCTGAGCAACACCTTCACTCCGTTTGCCTTTGCAACTGAGTTGCCAGGTCCTGTCCTGTATCTAGTCTGTTTCTGCCACCCTGGGGGCTGTATACCCAGGCCTATTACCTGTACTTGTGACTTTAGTCAGTTTCCGCCACCCTGGGGGCTGAGTTCCCAGGCTCGTTCCTGTATCTTGTTCCTGGTTCAGATCCTGTCTGAACAGTGTCCTAGTCCATTACCTGTTTGTCTCTATGTCTGTACCTTTCCCTTTTCCTGCAATATCTGAACCTGCACCTAACTCCAACTCGTTGTCTCTGTACTTCTGTTTGTGAGTTTTGTGTCCACTCGCTACTTCATTGCAAGTACTTTGTGTGTATCTGGTTCTGCGCGTTCTGTTTCCCCGCCTCTGTATCTAACTCCTGTGTTCCAGCTATCTTCTTGTGTTCTCCAGTCTGTTCCATGTGAACAGAGCCCTGTCCTGTCTACCGCATCTGCAGGTTTTGCTCTGCTTTGCTTGTCTACCGCACCTGCGGTTTTGCTTTGCTTTGCTTGTTCACCGCATCTGCGGGTTTTGCTCTGCTTTGCTTGTCTACTGCATCTGCGGGTTTTGCTCTGCTTTGCTTGTTCACCGCATCTGCGGGTTTTGCTCTGCTTTGCTTGTCTACCGCATCTGCGGGTTTTGCTCTGCTTTGCTTGTTCACCGCATCTGCGGTTTTGCTCTGCTTTGCTTGTTCACCGCATCTGCAGGTTTTGCTCTGCTTTGCTTGTTCACCGCATCTGCGGGTTTTGCTCTGCTTTGCTTGTTCACTGCATCTGCGGGTTTTGCTCTGCTTTGCTTGTTCACCGCATCTGCGGGTTTTGCTCTGCTTTGCTTGTCTACCGCATCTGCGGGTTTTGCTCTGCTTTGCTTGTTCACCGCATCTGCGGTTTTGCTCTGCTTTGCTTGTTCACCGCATCTGCAGGTTTTGCTCTGCTTTGCTTGTTCACCGCATCTGCGGTTTTGCTCTGCTTTGCTTGTTCACCGCATCTGCGGGTTTTGCTCCGCTCTGCTTGTCTACCGTACCTGCGGCTCTGTTCCTGTATCCCATTCTGTACTGGTCCCTATCCTGCCTGTGTTTCTACCTGCCAGTGCCCACCTGTCTCCACGCCAGCCGTGCCTGCCAGTGCCCACCTGTCTGCATACCAGCTGTGCCTGTCAATATCCACCTGTCTGCATACCAGCCGTGCCTGCCAGTACCCACCAGTCTATATGCCAGTCTAACCTGCCTGTTCCTGCATTCCCCGGTGTGGATCAACAGCTGTGACCGGGGTCTGACCTGGAGTAGCACCTGGTCCCTCTGCTCGGTTCCTCCCTGGTTCACGGAGTCGACTGAGCCACCGTGCGACCTTGGTCGGATCGGGTTGATACTTAGTTACTCCCCTCCAGGCACTCCTCGGTTCATGGTACAGTGGGATGACTAATCACGCTCACGCCAGTCAGTCCGGGGGCAAGCGTAACACTCAATTAGTAATGGATTCAAGCCACCTGCCCTTGTCCTGTTGGTTTTATATTCCAGGTGTCCAGTTTTTGATGCCCCACTACAGTTGTGTGATGCTCACGCCTAGTTTTCAGTACTTCTCTGTATCAAATGGTTTGGTGACCCAGACCATGGCTTGGTGCACCAGTAGGGACACAATAGTAGGTGGTTTAGTGTGTGAAAGTCTACTGTGAAATTCTTGGTCCCCGTCGTATTTTGCGCCAACCCCAATCTGGGAGGCTTCTGGAAAAAGGGGAGACCTCCTGGAAGAGCTGGAAAGTCTCCGGTGCACCAAAGAAACCTTTCAAGAAAGCAAATGTTCCGGAAGGCTTCTTCTCTGGGTGCTCCACTACTAGGCAGTGTCCAAATACACATTAAAGGGGAAGTCCAGAAAAAACGGCATGGGTGGAGTGGGCCCTGGAAAGAGGAGACAAAGTCCTGGACATCGACACCACAACATTGTATAGTGCGATGGTGAAATAATATATTCCCATCCTTGACATCCTGGGGACATGCCACTTTTTGGACCCTCCGCTATTGAGAGCACTGGGATCCTATGTTCTCTATTTGGACATTTGAAGTGGTCATTGGTGGGAGCTTTTACCCTATAAACCAATGCAGATTATGTCTTTTGCACCTGGCTTTTTTCATTGAAGTCTATGGGGGGGGGGGTTAAGGAAAGATCCATGCAATCTATTAAAGCCAAGGAGATGAGCGGATGATTTGGGTCAGCAGAGGTCCAGGGCCGGCGTTTTTCTGAAATATCTAAGATTGGAATTTAAAGATGTTTATGCAATGTAAAGAAATCCCTTCTTTCTATCTAAATTTATGGAAATACCTATAATCCGATGTCATCAAAGCACTAGAGCGGCCGGAACGCTGCGCTGAGGGAGACGAGACGTCGCTGACCTTCCTCCAGAGTTTCCCTCCACATGTCATTATTTCAGTCTTCTCCACTTAATGTGTCATTAGTCCCCATTACGCACGACCCATCTATGGCGGGGCACGACCCTGGGTAGGGTGGATGAGAGAATGGTGGAGCTCAGTCACTGCAGCCGCGTCTTCTACAACTGTGCAAAGTGATATCAAGAATAAGTGCAGGTGTGTAAACGGACATTAAAGGGACCTGTCAGTGGATCCCTGCTGCTCAGACCACAGGGAGCAAGAATTAGCTGCACGATGACCCGACTATTCCATCGCCGCCCCACTCTGCTGCTGTGATTGACAGGTCTCTTCCTGTGTACTGGAGCAGAGCGGGGAGAAGGTTCATCGGTATATGGTCCCCGGCCAGATCTTTAAACTACAGTTGTGCTCAAAAGTTTACATACCCCGGCAGAATTTTTCCTTTCTTGGCCTTGTTTCAGAGCTGATGAGTGCAAATTTGCCTCCAGTATTTGCTGATACCGTGCTGCATTCATCTTTCCTTCAACTTTTACCAAGTTTCCTATGCCTTTGTAGCTCACACATCCCCAAAACATCAGCGATCCACCTCCGTGCTTTACTGTAGGAATGGTGTTCCTTTCATCACAGGCCTTGTTGACCTCTCTCCAAATGTAACGTTTATGGTTGTGGCCAAAAAGTTAAATTTTGGTCTCATCACTTAAATAACATAAACATCAATTACCTTGTTCCAGAAGTTTTGAGGCTTGTCTCTCTGCTGTTTGGCATATTGTAGGCTAGATACTTTGTGGCATTTGCACAGTAATGGCTTTCTTCTGGCGACTCGACCATGCAGCCCATTTTTCTTCAAGTGCCTCCTTATTGTGCATCTTGAAACAGCCACACCGCTAGTTTTTAGAGAGTCCTGAATTTCAGCTGATGGTATTTGTGGGTTTTTCTTTGCATCCCGAACAATTTTCCTGGCAGTTGTGGCCGAAATTTTTGTTGGTCTACCTGACCATGGTTTGGTTTTTACCGAGCCCCTGATTTTCCATTTGTTAATCACAGTTTGAACGCTGCTGACTGGCATTATCAATTCCTTGGATATTTTTTTGTATCCCTTTCCTGTGTTATACAGTTCTACTACGTTTTCCTGTAGATCTGTTGACAATTCTTTTGCTTTCCTCATGACTCACAATCGAGAAACGTCAGTGTCTGGATGAAAGATGCAAGAGTCTGTCTGGATCCCAGAAACTCACTCAGCTTTTATGCACACACACTGATTACAAGCAAACAGGTCACAGGTGAGGATGTTACCTTTAGTAGCCATTCAAACCCATTTGTGTCAAATTCTGTGCATGTTATCAGGCCAAAATCACCAGGGTATCTAAATTTTTGATAAGGGTCATCTGGATGTTTATGGTTGTCATTAAGATTTAAAAAGAGAAAACACCGTCATTTGACAATAAATGGCTTCACCCAACCAATAACCATCAGGGGAGAAAAAGTATTTTTGTTATCATTCATATTCTCTGAAACAAGGCCAAGAAAGGAAAAAATCTCCCGGGGTGTGTAAACTGTTGAGCACAACTGTATGTTGCCTAAGTGTTTCCGAGAAAAATGGTGCAGCCAGGATCTGACTCGTGCTGCCCCAACCATGATTGTCAGGTTCCCTTTAAGGGACATTATTATGGCGGCCATGACAGTTACTGCAGAATTTGGCGTCCTGCGTTCCTAGCATTCTGACTTAACAGTTTAATGACTGGACTTAGTGATTTCCGAGGGGCGTGCTCTTTAAGCTGTGAAGTCATGCTGGGATCTGTAGTGCTACCCGTACGACATCTTCATCCGTCTGCTCAGTCACCCCCGACGGCGTCTCTGAAGCATCCTGGGAGTGTGGTCTCTGATGTCGGCCTCTGAAGTCTCCTTCTCATCATTAGCCGCCACTTCTTTGTGTAATTGCTCCTACTTGTATCTCATCTTAAAATTAATTGCAGCTTATTATCAGCGGAAACGCCGATTCCCCGGATCCCGGAGTCACAGCCGGAGCAAATAATTCATTAAATGTCTTTAACGGGAAGTCGCACCTCCTCATCCACCTGAAGGTTTCCCTGTATGATCGCAGCGACCGGACGAAAGGAGGAAAGGTGACGTAACCGATATACCCACAGCCCCGACCAGCAACGTCTGGGGAAACATGATGGGGGTTGTAGTGTTATGTGCTTCTATGAGACTATCACTGGATCAGCAGAAGGTATCACACAGGATAGGATTAGATACACAGCTCAGCAGACAGTATCACACAGGATAGGATTAGATACACGGCTCAGCAGAGAGTATCACACAGGATAGGATTAGATACACAGCTCAGCAGACAGTATCACACAGGATAGGATTAGATACACAGCTCAGCAGACAGTATCACACAGGATAGGATTAGATACACAGCTCAGCAGACAGTATCACACAGGATAGGATTAGATACACAGCTCAGCAGACAGTATCACACAGGATAGGATTAGATACACAGCTCAGCAGAGAGTATCACACAGGATAGGATTAGATACACAGTTCAGCAGACAGTATCACACAGGATAGGATTAGATACACAGCTCAGCAGACAGTATCTCACAGGATAGGATTAGATACACAGCTCAGCAGACAGTATCACACAGGATAGGATTAGATACACAGCTCAGCAGACAGTATCACACAGGATAGGATTAGATACACAGCTCAGCAGACAGTATCACACAGGATGGGATTAGATACACAGCTCAGCAGACAGTATCACACAGGATAGGATTAGATACACAGCTCAGCAGACAGTATCACACAGGATAGGATTAGATACACAGCTCAGCAGACAGTATCACACAAGATAGGATTAGATACACAGCTCAGCAGACAGTATCACACAGGATGGGATTAGATACACAGCTCAGCAGACAGTATCACACAGGATAGGATTAGATACACAGCTCAGCAGACAGTTTCACACAGGATAGGATTAGATACACAGCTCAGCAGACAGTATCACACAGGATAGGATTAGATACACGGCTCAGCAGGCAGTATCACACAGGATAGGATTAGATACATGGCTCAGCAGACAGTATCACACAGGATAGGATTAGATACACAGCTCAGCAGACAGTATCACACAGGATAGGATTAGATACACGGCTCAGCAGACAGTATCACACAGGATAGGATTAGATACACAGCTCAGCAGACAGTATCACACAGGATAGGATTAGATACACAGCTCAGCAGAAAGTATCACACAGGATAGGATTAGATACACAGCTCAGCAGACGGTATCGCACATGATAGGATTAGATACACAGCTCAGCAGACAGTATCACACAGGATAGGATTAGATACACGGCTCAGCAGGCAGTATCACACAGGATAGGATTAGATACACGGCTCAGCAGGCAGTATCACACAGGATAGGATTAGATACACAGCTCAGCAGGCAGTATCACACATGATAGGATTAGATACACGGCTCAGCAGGCAGTATCACACATTGTAGGATTAGATACACGGCTCAGCAGGCAGTATCACACAGGATAGGATTAGATACACAGCTCAGCAGACAGTATCACACATGATAGGATTAGATACACAGCTCAGCAGGCAGTATCACACATGATAGGATTAGATACACGGCTCAGCAGGCAGTATCACACAGGATAGGATTAGATACACAGCTCAGCAGACAGTATCACACAGGATAGGATTAGATACACAGCTCAGCAGTCAGTATCACATAGAAGAGGATTAGATACACAGCTCAGCAGACAGTATCACACAGGATAGGATTAGATACACAGCTCACCAGGCAGTATCACACAGGAGAGGATTAGATACACAGCTCAGCAAACAGTATCATACATTATAGGATTAGATACACGGCTCTGCAGACAGTATCACACATGATAGGATTAGATACACGGCTCAGCAGACAGTATCACACATGATAGGATTAGATACACAGCTCGGCAGACAGTATCACACGTGATAGGATTAGATACACGGTTCAGCAGACAGTATCACACAGGATATGATTAGATACACAGCTCAGCAGACAGTATCATACATTATAGGATTAGATACACGGCTCAGCAGACAGTATCACACAGGATAGGATTAGATACACAGCTCAGCAGACAGTATCACACATGATAGGATTAGATACACGGCTCAGCAAACAGTATCACAGATGATAGGATTAGATACACAGCTCAGCAGACAGTATCACACATGGGATTAGATACACGGCTCAGCAGACCGTATCACACAGGATAGGATTAGATACAAAGCTCAGCAGACAGTATCACCCATGGGATTAGATACACGGCTCAGCAGACCGTATCACACAGGATAGGATTAGATACACGGCTCAGCAGACCGTATCACACAGGATAGGATTAGATACACGGCTCAGCTGTCAGTATCACAAAGGATAGGATTAGATACACGGCTCAGCTGTCAGTATCACAAAGGATAGGATTAGATACACGGCTCAGCAGACAGTATCACACAGGAGAGGATTAGATACACAGCTCAGCAGACAGTATCACAAATGATAGGATTAGATACACGGCTCAGCAAACAGTATCACAAAGGATAGGATTAGATACACGGCTCAGCAGACAGTATCACAAAGGATAGGATTAGATACACGGCTCAGCAAACAGTATCACACAGGATAGGATTAGATACACGGCTCAGCAAACAGTATCACAAAGGATAGGATTAGATACACGGCTCAGCTGTCAGTATCACAAAGGATAGGATTAGATACACGGCTCAGCAGACAATATCACACAGGATAGGATTAGATACACGGCTCAGCAAACAGTATCACAAATGATAGGATTAGATACACAGCTCAGCAGACAGTATCACACGGGATAGGATTAGATACACAGCTCAGCAGACAGTATCACACAGGATAGGATTAGATACACGGCTCAGCAAACAGTATCACAAATGATAGGATTAGATACACGGCTCAGCAGACAGTATCACACAGGAGAGGATTAGATACACAGCTCAGCAGACAGTATCACACGGGATAGGATTAGATACACGGCTCAGCAGACAGTATCACACAGGATAGGATTAGATACACGGCTCAGCAGACAGTATCACACAGGATAGGATTAGATACACGGCTCAGCAGACAGTATCACACAGGAGAGGATTAGATACACAGCTCAGCAGACAGTATCACACAGGAGAGGATTAGATACACAGCTCAGCAGACAGTATCACACAGGAGAGGATTAGATACACAGCTCAGCAGACAGTATCACAAATGATAGGATTAGATACACAGCTCAGCAAACAGTATCACAAATGATAGGATTAGATACACAGCTCAGCAGACAGTATCACACGGGATAGGATTAGATACACGGCTCAGCAGACAGTATCACAAGTGACAGGATTAGATACACGGCTCAGCAAACAGTATCACACATGATAGGATTAGATACACAGCTCAGCAGTCAGTATCACACAGGATAGGATTAGATACACAGCTCAGCAGACAGTATCACACAGGATGGGATTAGATACACAGCTCAGCAGACAGTATCACACAGGATAGGATTAGATACACGGCTCAGCAGAGAGTATCACACAGGATAGGATTAGATACACAGCTCAGCAGACAGTATCACACAGGATAGGATTAGATACACAGCTCAGCAGACAGTATCACACAGGATAGGATTAGATACACAGCTCAGCAGACAGTATCACACAGGATAGGATTAGATACACAGCTCAGCAGAGAGTATCACACAGGATAGGATTAGATACACAGTTCAGCAGACAGTATCACACAGGATAGGATTAGATACACAGCTCAGCAGACAGTATCTCACAGGATAGGATTAGATACACAGCTCAGCAGACAGTATCACACAGGATAGGATTAGATACACAGCTCAGCAGACAGTATCACACAGGATAGGATTAGATACACAGCTCAGCAGACAGTATCACACAGGATGGGATTAGATACACAGCTCAGCAGACAGTATCACACAGGATAGGATTAGATACACAGCTCAGCAGACAGTATCACACAGGATAGGATTAGATACACAGCTCAGCAGACAGTATCACACAAGATAGGATTAGATACACAGCTCAGCAGACAGTATCACACAGGATGGGATTAGATACACAGCTCAGCAGACAGTATCACACAGGATAGGATTAGATACACAGCTCAGCAGACAGTATCACACAGGATAGGATTAGATACACGGCTCAGCAGACAGTATCACATAGGATAGGATTAGATACACAGCTCAGCAGACAGTATCACACATGATAGGATTAGATACACGGCTCAGCAGGCAGTATCACACATTGTAGGATTAGATACACGGCTCAGCAGACAGTATCACACAGGATAGGATTAGATACACGGCTCAGCAGACAGTATCACACAGGATAGGATTAGATACACAGCTCAGCAGACAGTATCACACAGGATAGGATTAGATACACAGCTCAGCAGACGGTATCGCACATGATAGGATTAGATACACAGCTCAGCAGACGGTATCGCACATGATAGGATTAGATACACAGCTCAGCAGACAGTATCACACAGGATAGGATTAGATACACGGCTCAGCAGGCAGTATCACACAGGATAGGATTAGATACACGGCTCAGCAGACAGTATCACACATGATAGGATTAGATACACAGCTCAGCAGACAGTATCACACATGATAGGATTAGATACACGGCTCAGCAGGCAGTATCACACATTGTAGGATTAGATACACGGCTCAGCAGGCAGTATCACACAGGATAGGATTAGATACACAGCTCAGCAGACAGTATCACACATGATAGGATTAGATACACAGCTCAGCAGACAGTATCACACATGATAGGATTAGATACACAGCTCAGCAGACAGTATCACACAGGATAGGATTAGATACACAGCTCAGCAGACAGTATCACACAGGATAGGATTAGATACACAGCTCAGCAGTCAGTATCACATAGAAGAGGATTAGATACACAGCTCAGCAGACAGTATCACACAGGATAGGATTAGATACACGGCTCACCAGGCAGTATCACACAGGAGAGGATTAGATACACGGCTCAGCAGACAGTATCACACAGGATAGGATTAGATACACAGCTCAGCAGACAGTATCACCCAGGATAGGATTAGATACACAGCTCAGCAGACAGTATCACCCAGGATAGGATTAGATACACAGCTCAGCAGACAGTATCACACAGGATAGGATTAGATACACGGCTCAGCAGGCAGTATCACACAGGATAGGATTAGATACACGGCTCAGCAGACAGTATCACACAGGATAGGATTAGATACACGGCTCAGCAGGCAGTATCACACAGGATAGGATTAGATACACGGCTCAGCAGGCAGTATCACACAGGATAGGATTAGATACATGGCTCAGCAGACAGTATCACACAGGATAGGATTAGATACACAGCTCAGCAGACAGTATCACACATGATAGGATTAGATACACAGCTCAGCAGACAGTATCACACATGATAGGATTAGATACACGGCTCAGCAGGCAGTATCACACAGGATAGGATTAGATACACAGCTCAGCAGGCAGTATCACACATTGTAGGATTAGATACACGGCTCAGCAGGCAGTATCACACATTGTAGGATTAGATACACGGCTCAGCAAGCAGTATCACACAGGATAGGATTAGATACACAGCTCAGCAGACAGTATCACACATGATAGGATTAGATACACAGCTCAGCAGACAGTATCACACATGATAGGATTAGATACACGGCTCAGCAGGCAGTATCACACAGGATAGGATTAGATACACAGCTCAGCAGACAGTATCACACAGGATAGGATTAGATACACAGCTCACCAGGCAGTATCACACAGGAGAGGATTAGATACACGGCTCAGCAGACAGTATCACACAGGATAGGATTAGATACACAGCTCAGCAGTCAGTATCACACAGGATAGGATTAGATACACAGCTCAGCAGACAGTATCACACATGATAGGATTAGATACACGGCTCAGCAGGCAGTATCACATAGAAGAGGATTAGATACACAGCTCAGCAGACAGTATCACACAGGATAGGATTAGATACACAGCTCACCAGGCAGTATCACACAGGAGAGGATTAGATACACGGCTCAGCAGACAGTATCACACAGGATAGGATTAGATACACAGCTCAGCAGTCAGTATCACACAGGATAGGATTAGATACACAGCTCAGCAGACAGTATCACATAGAAGAGGATTAGATACACAGCTCAGCAGGCAGTATCACACAGGATAGGATTAGATACACAGCTCAGCAAACAGTATCATACATTATAGGATTAGATACACGGCTCTGCAGACAGTATCACACATGATAGGATTAGATACACGGCTCAGCAGACAGTATCACACATGATAGGATTAGATACACAGCTCGGCAGACAGTATCACACATGATAGGATTAGATACACGGTTCAGCAGACAGTATCACACATGATATGATTAGATACACAGCTCAGCAGACAGTATCATACATTATAGGATTAGATACACGGCTCAGCAGACAGTATCACACAGGATATGATTAGATACACAGCTCAGCAGACAGTATCATACATTATAGGATTAGATACACGGCTCAGCAGACAGTATCACACAGGATAGGATTAGATACACAGCTCCAGAGACAGTATCACACAGGATAGGATTAGATACACGGCTCAGCAAACAGTATCACAGATGATAGGATTAGATACACAGCTCAGCAGACAGTATCACACATGGGATTAGATACACGGCTCAGCAGACCGTATCACACAGGATAGGATTAGATACACGGCTCAGCAGACCGTATCACACAGGATAGGATTAGATACAAAGCTCAGCAGACAGTATCACCCATGGGATTAGATACACGGCTCAGCAGACCGTATCACACAGGATAGGATTAGATACACGGCTCAGCAGACCGTATCACACAGGATAGGATTAGATACACGGCTCAGCTGTCAGTATCACAAAGGATAGGATTAGATACACGGCTCAGCAGACAGTATCACACAGGATAGGATTAGATACACGGCTCAGCAGACAGTATCACACAGGATAGGATTAGATACACAGCTCAGCAGACAGTATTACACAGGATAGGATTAGATACACGGCTCAGCAAACAGTATCACAAATGATAGGATTAGATACACGGCTCAGCAGACAGTATCACACGGGATAGGATTAGATACACGGCTCAGCAGACAATATCACACAGGATAGGATTAGATACACGGCTCAGCAAACAGTATCACAAATGATAGGATTAGATACACAGCTCAGCAGACAGTATCACACGGGATAGGATTAGATACACGGCTCAGCAAACAGTATCACAAATGATAGGATTAGATACACGGCTCAGCAGACAGTATCACACAGGAGAGGATTAGATACACAGCTCAGCAGACAGTATCACACGGGATAGGATTAGATACACGGCTCAGCAGACAGTATCACACAGGATAGGATTAGATACACAGCTCAGCAGACAGTATCACACAGGAGAGGATTAGATACACAGCTCAGCAGACAGTATCACACAGGAGAGGATTAGATACACAGCTCAGCAGACAGTATCACACAGGACAGGATTAGATACACAGCTCAGCAGACAGTATCACACAGGAGAGGATTAGATACACAGCTCAGCAGACAGTATCACAAATGATAGGATTAGATACACAGCTCAGCAAACAGTATCACAAATGATAGGATTAGATACACAGCTCAGCAGACAGTATCACACGGGATAGGATTAGATACACGGCTCAGCAGACAGTATCACAAGTGACAGGATTAGATACACAGCTCAGCAAACAGTATCACACATGATAGGATTAGATACACAGCTCAGCAGTCAGTATCACACAGGATAGGATTAGATACACAGCTCAGCAGACAGTATCACACAGGATGGGATTAGATACACAGCTCAGCAGACAGTATCACACAGGATAGGATTAGATACACGGCTCAGCAGAGAGTATCACACAGGATAGGATTAGATACACAGCTCAGCAGACAGTATCACACAGGATAGGATTAGATACACAGCTCAGCAGACAGTATCACACAGGATAGGATTAGATACACAGCTCAGCAGACAGTATCACACAGGATAGGATTAGATACACAGCTCAGCAGAGAGTATCACACAGGATAGGATTAGATACACAGTTTAGCAGACAGTATCACACAGGATAGGATTAGATACACAGCTCAGCAGACAGTATCTCACAGGATAGGATTAGATACACAGCTCAGCAGACAGTATCACACAGGATAGGATTAGATACACAGCTCAGCAGACAGTATCACACAGGATAGGATTAGATACACAGCTCAGCAGACAGTATCACACATGATAGGATTAGATACACGGCTCAGCAGGCAGTATCACACATTGTAGGATTAGATACACGGCTCAGCAGACAGTATCACACAGGATAGGATTAGATACACGGCTCAGCAGACAGTATCACACAGGATAGGATTAGATACACAGCTCAGCAGACAGTATCACACAGGATAGGATTAGATACACAGCTCAGCAGACGGTATCGCACATGATAGGATTAGATACACAGCTCAGCAGACGGTATCGCACATGATAGGATTAGATACACAGCTCAGCAGACAGTATCACACAGGATAGGATTAGATACACGGCTCAGCAGGCAGTATCACACAGGATAGGATTAGATACACGGCTCAGCAGACAGTATCACACATGATAGGATTAGATACACAGCTCAGCAGACAGTATCACACATGATAGGATTAGATACACGGCTCAGCAGGCAGTATCACACATTGTAGGATTAGATACACGGCTCAGCAGGCAGTATCACACAGGATAGGATTAGATACACAGCTCAGCAGACAGTATCACACATGATAGGATTAGATACACAGCTCAGCAGACAGTATCACACATGATAGGATTAGATACACAGCTCAGCAGACAGTATCACACAGGATAGGATTAGATACACAGCTCAGCAGACAGTATCACACAGGATAGGATTAGATACACAGCTCAGCAGTCAGTATCACATAGAAGAGGATTAGATACACAGCTCAGCAGACAGTATCACACAGGATAGGATTAGATACACGGCTCACCAGGCAGTATCACACAGGAGAGGATTAGATACACGGCTCAGCAGACAGTATCACACAGGATAGGATTAGATACACAGCTCAGCAGACAGTATCACCCAGGATAGGATTAGATACACAGCTCAGCAGACAGTATCACCCAGGATAGGATTAGATACACAGCTCAGCAGACAGTATCACACAGGATAGGATTAGATACACGGCTCAGCAGGCAGTATCACACAGGATAGGATTAGATACACGGCTCAGCAGACAGTATCACACAGGATAGGATTAGATACACGGCTCAGCAGGCAGTATCACACAGGATAGGATTAGATACACGGCTCAGCAGGCAGTATCACACAGGATAGGATTAGATACATGGCTCAGCAGACAGTATCACACAGGATAGGATTAGATACACAGCTCAGCAGACAGTATCACACATGATAGGATTAGATACACAGCTCAGCAGACAGTATCACACATGATAGGATTAGATACACGGCTCAGCAGGCAGTATCACACAGGATAGGATTAGATACACAGCTCAGCAGGCAGTATCACACATTGTAGGATTAGATACACGGCTCAGCAGGCAGTATCACACATTGTAGGATTAGATACACGGCTCAGCAGGCAGTATCACACAGGATAGGATTAGATACACAGCTCAGCAGACAGTATCACACATGATAGGATTAGATACACAGCTCAGCAGACAGTATCACACATGATAGGATTAGATACACGGCTCAGCAGGCAGTATCACACAGGATAGGATTAGATACACAGCTCAGCAGACAGTATCACACAGGATAGGATTAGATACACAGCTCACCAGGCAGTATCACACAGGAGAGGATTAGATACACGGCTCAGCAGACAGTATCACACAGGATAGGATTAGATACACAGCTCAGCAGTCAGTATCACACAGGATAGGATTAGATACACAGCTCAGCAGACAGTATCACACATGATAGGATTAGATACACGGCTCAGCAGGCAGTATCACATAGAAGAGGATTAGATACACAGCTCAGCAGACAGTATCACACAGGATAGGATTAGATACACAGCTCACCAGGCAGTATCACACAGGAGAGGATTAGATACACGGCTCAGCAGACAGTATCACACAGGATAGGATTAGATACACAGCTCAGCAGTCAGTATCACACAGGATAGGATTAGATACACAGCTCAGCAGACAGTATCACATAGAAGAGGATTAGATACACAGCTCAGCAGGCAGTATCACACAGGATAGGATTAGATACACAGCTCAGCAAACAGTATCATACATTATAGGATTAGATACACGGCTCTGCAGACAGTATCACACATGATAGGATTAGATACACGGCTCAGCAGACAGTATCACACATGATAGGATTAGATACACAGCTCGGCAGACAGTATCACACATGATAGGATTAGATACACGGTTCAGCAGACAGTATCACACATGATATGATTAGATACACAGCTCAGCAGACAGTATCATACATTATAGGATTAGATACACGGCTCAGCAGACAGTATCACACAGGATATGATTAGATACACAGCTCAGCAGACAGTATCATACATTATAGGATTAGATACACGGCTCAGCAGACAGTATCACACAGGATAGGATTAGATACACAGCTCCAGAGACAGTATCACACAGGATAGGATTAGATACACGGCTCAGCAAACAGTATCACAGATGATAGGATTAGATACACAGCTCAGCAGACAGTATCACACATGGGATTAGATACACGGCTCAGCAGACCGTATCACACAGGATAGGATTAGATACACGGCTCAGCAGACCGTATCACACAGGATAGGATTAGATACAAAGCTCAGCAGACAGTATCACCCATGGGATTAGATACACGGCTCAGCAGACCGTATCACACAGGATAGGATTAGATACACGGCTCAGCAGACCGTATCACACAGGATAGGATTAGATACACGGCTCAGCTGTCAGTATCACAAAGGATAGGATTAGATACACGGCTCAGCAGACAGTATCACACAGGATAGGATTAGATACACGGCTCAGCAGACAGTATCACACAGGATAGGATTAGATACACAGCTCAGCAGACAGTATTACACAGGATAGGATTAGATACACGGCTCAGCAAACAGTATCACAAATGATAGGATTAGATACACGGCTCAGCAGACAGTATCACACGGGATAGGATTAGATACACGGCTCAGCAGACAATATCACACAGGATAGGATTAGATACACGGCTCAGCAAACAGTATCACAAATGATAGGATTAGATACACAGCTCAGCAGACAGTATCACACGGGATAGGATTAGATACACGGCTCAGCAAACAGTATCACAAATGATAGGATTAGATACACGGCTCAGCAGACAGTATCACACAGGAGAGGATTAGATACACAGCTCAGCAGACAGTATCACACGGGATAGGATTAGATACACGGCTCAGCAGACAGTATCACACAGGATAGGATTAGATACACAGCTCAGCAGACAGTATCACACAGGAGAGGATTAGATACACAGCTCAGCAGACAGTATCACACAGGAGAGGATTAGATACACAGCTCAGCAGACAGTATCACACAGGACAGGATTAGATACACAGCTCAGCAGACAGTATCACACAGGAGAGGATTAGATACACAGCTCAGCAGACAGTATCACAAATGATAGGATTAGATACACAGCTCAGCAAACAGTATCACAAATGATAGGATTAGATACACAGCTCAGCAGACAGTATCACACGGGATAGGATTAGATACACGGCTCAGCAGACAGTATCACAAGTGACAGGATTAGATACACAGCTCAGCAAACAGTATCACACATGATAGGATTAGATACACAGCTCAGCAGTCAGTATCACACAGGATAGGATTAGATACACAGCTCAGCAGACAGTATCACACAGGATGGGATTAGATACACAGCTCAGCAGACAGTATCACACAGGATAGGATTAGATACACGGCTCAGCAGAGAGTATCACACAGGATAGGATTAGATACACAGCTCAGCAGACAGTATCACACAGGATAGGATTAGATACACAGCTCAGCAGACAGTATCACACAGGATAGGATTAGATACACAGCTCAGCAGACAGTATCACACAGGATAGGATTAGATACACAGCTCAGCAGAGAGTATCACACAGGATAGGATTAGATACACAGTTTAGCAGACAGTATCACACAGGATAGGATTAGATACACAGCTCAGCAGACAGTATCTCACAGGATAGGATTAGATACACAGCTCAGCAGACAGTATCACACAGGATAGGATTAGATACACAGCTCAGCAGACAGTATCACACAGGATAGGATTAGATACACAGCTCAGCAGACAGTATCACACAGGATGGGATTAGATACACAGCTCAGCAGACAGTATCACACAGGATAGGATTAGATACACAGCTCAGCAGACAGTATCACACAGGATAGGATTAGATACACAGCTCAGCAGACAGTATCACACAATATAGGATTAGATACACAGCTCAGCAGACAGTATCACACAGGATGGGATTAGATACACAGCTCAGCAGACAGTATCACACAGGATAGGATTAGATACACAGCTCAGCAGACAGTATCACACAGGATAGGATTAGATACACAGCTCAGCAGACAGTATCACACAGGATAGGATTAGATACACGGCTCAGCAGGCAGTATCACACAGGATAGGATTAGATACACGGCTCAGCAGACAGTATCACACAGGATAGGATTAGATACACAGCTCAGCAGACAGTATCACACAGGATAGGATTAGATACACGGCTCAGCAGACAGTATCACACAGGATAGGATTAGATACACAGCTCAGCAGACAGTATCACACAGGATAGGATTAGATACACAGCTCAGCAGACAGTATCACACATGATAGGATTAGATACACGGCTCAGCAGGCAGTATCACACATTGTAGGATTAGATACACGGCTCAGCAGGCAGTATCACACAGGATAGGATTAGATACACAGCTCAGCAGACAGTATCACACATGATAGGATTAGATACACAGCTCAGCAGACAGTATCACACATGATAGGATTAGATACACGGCTCAGCAGGCAGTATCACACAGGATAGGATTAGATACACAGCTCAGCAGACAGTATCACACAGGATAGGATTAGATACACAGCTCAGCAGTCAGTATCACATAGAAGAGGATTAGATACACAGCTCAGCAGACAGTATCACACAGGATAGGATTAGATACACAGCTCACCAGGCAGTATCACACAGGAGAGGATTAGATACACGGCTCAGCAGACAGTATCACACAGGATAGGATTAGATACACAGCTCAGCAGACAGTATCACCCAGGATAGGATTAGATACACAGCTCAGCAGACAGTATCACCCAGGATAGGATTAGATACACGGCTCAGCAGACAGTATCACACAGGATAGGATTAGATACACGGCTCAGCAGGCAGTATCACACAGGATAGGATTAGATACACGGCTCAGCAGACAGTATCACACAGGATAGGATTAGATACACGGCTCAGCAGGCAGTATCACACAGGATAGGATTAGATACACGGCTCAGCAGGCAGTATCACACAGGATAGGATTAGATACATGGCTCAGCAGACAGTATCACACAGGATAGGATTAGATACACAGCTCAGCAGACAGTATCACACATGATAGGATTAGATACACAGCTCAGCAGACAGTATCACACATGATAGGATTAGATACACGGCTCAGCAGGCAGTATCACACAGGATAGGATTAGATACACAGCTCAGCAGGCAGTATCACACATTGTAGGATTAGATACACGGCTCAGCAGGCAGTATCACACAGGATAGGATTAGATACACAGCTCAGCAGACAGTATCACACATGATAGGATTAGATACACAGCTCAGCAGACAGTATCACACATGATAGGATTAGATACACGGCTCAGCAGGCAGTATCACACAGGATAGGATTAGATACACAGCTCAGCAGACAGTATCACACAGGATAGGATTAGATACACAGCTCAGCAGACAGTATCACACAGGATAGGATTAGATACACAGCTCAGCAGTCAGTATCACATAGAAGAGGATTAGATACACAGCTCAGCAGACAGTATCACACAGGAGAGGATTAGATACACAGCTCACCAGGCAGTATCACACAGGAGAGGATTAGATACACGGCTCAGCAGACAGTATCACACAGGATAGGATTAGATACACAGCTCAGCAGTCAGTATCACACAGGATAGGATTAGATACACAGCTCAGCAGACAGTATCACATAGAAGAGGATTAGATACACAGCTCAGCAGGCAGTATCACACAGGATAGGATTAGATACACAGCTCAGCAAACAGTATCATACATTATAGGATTAGATACACGGCTCTGCAGACAGTATCACACATGATAGGATTAGATACACGGCTCAGCAGACAGTATCACACATGATAGGATTAGATACACAGCTCGGCAGACAGTATCACACATGATAGGATTAGATACACGGTTCAGCAGACAGTATCACACATGATATGATTAGATACACGGCTCAGCAGACAGTATCACACAGGATATGATTAGATACACAGCTCAGCAGACAGTATCATACATTATAGGATTAGATACACGGCTCAGCAGACAGTATCACACAGGATAGGATTAGATACACGGCTCAGCAAACAGTATCACAGATGATAGGATTAGATACACAGCTCAGCAGACAGTATCACACATGGGATTAGATACACGGCTCAGCAGACCGTATCACACAGGATAGGATTAGATACAAAGCTCAGCAGACAGTATCACCCATGGGATTAGATACACGGCTCAGCAGACCGTATCACACAGGATAGGATTAGATACACGGCTCAGCAGACCGTATCACACAGGATAGGATTAGATACACGGCTCAGCTGTCAGTATCACAAAGGATAGGATTAGATACACGGCTCAGCAGACAGTATCACACAGGATAGGATTAGATACACGGCTCAGCAGACAGTATCACACAGGAGAGGATTAGATACACAGCTCAGCAGACAGTATTACACAGGATAGGATTAGATACACGGCTCAGCAAACAGTATCACAAATGATAGGATTAGATACACGGCTCAGCTGTCAGTATCACAAAGGATAGGATTAGATACACGGCTCAGCAGACAGTATCACACAGGATAGGATTAGATACACGGCTCAGCAAACAGTATCACAAATGATAGGATTAGATACACGGCTCAGCAGACAGTATCACACGGGATAGGATTAGATACACGGCTCAGCAGACAATATCACACAGGATAGGATTAGATACACGGCTCAGCAAACAGTATCACAAATGATAGGATTAGATACACAGCTCAGCAGACAGTATCACACGGGATAGGATTAGATACACGGCTCAGCAAACAGTATCACAAATGATAGGATTAGATACACGGCTCAGCAGACAGTATCACACAGGAGAGGATTAGATACACAGCTCAGCAGACAGTATCACACGGGATAGGATTAGATACACGGCTCAGCAGACAGTATCACACAGGATAGGATTAGATACACAGCTCAGCAGACAGTATCACACAGGAGAGGATTAGATACACAGCTCAGCAGACAGTATCACACAGGAGAGGATTAGATACACAGCTCAGCAGACAGTATCACACAGGAGAGGATTAGATACACAGCTCAGCAAACAGTATCACAAATGATAGGATTAGATACACGGCTCAGCAGACAGTATCACACGGGATAGGATTAGATACACAGCTCAGCAGACAGTATCACACAGGAGAGGATTAGATACACAGCTCAGCAGACAGTATCACAAATGATAGGATTAGATACACAGCTCAGCAAACAGTATCACAAATGATAGGATTAGATACACAGCTCAGTAGACAGTATCACACGGGATAGGATTAGATACACGGCTCAGCAGACAGTATCACAAGTGACAGGATTAGATACACAGCTCAGCAAACAGTATCACACATGATAGGATTAGATACACAGCTCAGCAGTCAGTATCACACAGGATAGGATTAGATACACAGCTCAGCAGACAGTATCACACAGGATAGGATTAGATACACAGCTCAGCAGACAGTATCACACAGGATAGGATTAGATACACAGCTCAGCAGACAGTATCACACATGATAGGATTAGATACACAGCTCAGCAGTCAGTATCACACAGGATAGGATTAGATACACAGCTCAGCAGACAGTATCACACAGGATGGGATTAGATACACGGCTCAGCAGACAGTATCACACAGGATAGGATTAGATACACAGCTCAGCAGACAGTATCACACAGGATGGGATTAGATACACGGCTCAGCAGACAGTATCACACAGGATAGGATTAGATACACAGCTCAGCAGACAGTATCACACATGATAGGATTAGATACACGGCTCAGCAGACAGTATCACACAGGATAGGATTAGATACACAACTCAGCAGACAGTATCACACAGGAGAGGATTAGATACACGGCTCAGCAGACAGTATCACACAGGAGAGGATTAGATACATGGCTCAGCAGACAGTATCACACATGATAGGATTAGATACACGGCTCAGCAGACAGTATCACAATGGATAGGATTAGATACACGGCTCAGCAGACAGTATCACAATGGATAGGATTAGATACACGGCTCAGCAGACAGTATCACACAGGATAGGATTAGATACACAGTTCAGCAGACAGTATCACACAGGAGAGGATTAGATACACAGCTCAGCAGACAGTATCACACGGGATAGGATTAGATACACGGCTCAGCAGACAGTATCACACAGGATAGGATTAGATACACAGCTCAGCAGACAGTATCACACAGGAGAGGATTAGATACACAGCTCAGCAGACAGTATCACACAGGAGAGGATTAGATACACAGCTCAGCAGACAGTATCACACAGGAGAGGATTAGATACACAGCTCAGCAAACAGTATCACAAATGATAGGATTAGATACACGGCTCAGCAGACAGTATCACACGGGATAGGATTAGATACACAGCTCAGCAGACAGTATCACACAGGAGAGGATTAGATACACAGCTCAGCAGACAGTATCACAAATGATAGGATTAGATACACAGCTCAGCAAACAGTATCACAAATGATAGGATTAGATACACAGCTCAGTAGACAGTATCACACGGGATAGGATTAGATACACGGCTCAGCAGACAGTATCACAAGTGACAGGATTAGATACACAGCTCAGCAAACAGTATCACACATGATAGGATTAGATACACAGCTCAGCAGTCAGTATCACACAGGATAGGATTAGATACACAGCTCAGCAGACAGTATCACACAGGATAGGATTAGATACACAGCTCAGCAGACAGTATCACACAGGATAGGATTAGATACACAGCTCAGCAGACAGTATCACACATGATAGGATTAGATACACAGCTCAGCAGTCAGTATCACACAGGATAGGATTAGATACACAGCTCAGCAGACAGTATCACACAGGATGGGATTAGATACACGGCTCAGCAGACAGTATCACACAGGATAGGATTAGATACACGGCTCAGCAGACAGTATCACACAGGATGGGATTAGATACACGGCTCAGCAGACAGTATCACACAGGATAGGATTAGATACACAGCTCAGCAGACAGTATCACACATGATAGGATTAGATACACGGCTCAGCAGACAGTATCACACAGGATAGGATTAGATACACAACTCAGCAGACAGTATCACACAGGAGAGGATTAGATACACGGCTCAGCAGACAGTATCACACAGGAGAGGATTAGATACATGGCTCAGCAGACAGTATCACACATGATAGGATTAGATACACGGCTCAGCAGACAGTATCACAATGGATAGGATTAGATACACGGCTCAGCAGACAGTATCACAATGGATAGGATTAGATACACGGCTCAGCAGACAGTATCACACAGGATAGGATTAGATACACAGTTCAGCAGACAGTATCACACAGGATAGGATTAGATACACAGCTCAGCAGACAGTATCACACAGGATAGGATTAGATACACAGCTCAGCAGACAGTATCACACAGGATAGAATTAGATACACAGCTCAGCAGACAGTATCACACAGGAGAGGATTAGATACCCGGCTCAGCAGACAGTATCACACATGATAGGATTAGATACACGGCTCAGTAGACAGCATCACACATGATGGGATTAGATACACGGCTCAGCAGACAGCATCACACATGATGGGATTAGATACACGGCTCAGCAGACAGTATCACAATGGATAGGATTAGATACACGGCTCAGCAGACAGTATCACACAGGATAGGATTAGATACACGGCTCAGCAGACAGTTTCACATGATAGGATTAGATACACGGCTCAGCAGACAGTATCACAATGGATAGGATTAGATACACGGCTCAGCAGACAATATCACACAGGATAGGATTAGATACACAGCTCAGAAGACAGTATCACACAAGATAGGATTAGATACACAGCTCAGAAGACAGTATCACACAAGATAGGATTAGATACACGGTACACAGCTCAGCAGACAGTATCACACAGGAGAGGATTAGATACACGGCTCAGCCGACAATATCACATATGATAGGATTAGATACACAGCTCAGCAGACCGTATCACACAGGATAGGATTAGATACACGGCTCAGCAGACCGTATCACACAGGATAGGATTAGACACACGGCTCAGCAGACAGTATCACACAGGAGAGGATTAGATACACGGCTCAGCAGACCGTATCACACAGGATAGGATTAGATACACGGCTCAGCAGACAGTATCACATATGATAGGATTAGATACACAGCTCAGCAGACAGTATCACACAGGATAGGATTAGATACACGGCTCAGCCGACAATATCACATATGATAGGATTAGATACACAGCTCAGCAGACAGTATCACACAGGATAGGATTAGATACACAGCTCAGCAGTCAGTATCACATAGAAGAGGATTAGATACACAGCTCAGCAGACGGTATCACACAGGATATGATTAGATACACAGCTCAGCAGACAGTATCACACAGGATAGGATTAGATACACAGCTCAGCAGACAGTATCACCCAGGATAGGATTAGATACACGGCTCAGCAGGCAGTATCACACAGGATAGGATTAGATACACGGCTCAGCAGACAGTATCACACAGGATAGGATTAGATACACGGCTCAGCCGGCAGTATCACACAGGATAGGATTAGATACACGGCTCAGCAGGCAGTATCACACAGGATAGGATTAGATACATGGCTCAGCAGACAGTATCACACAGGATAGGATTAGATACACAGCTCAGCAGACAGTATCACACAGGATAGGATTAGATACACGGCTCAGCAGACAGTATCACATAGGATAGGATTAGATACACAGCTCAGCAGACAGTATCACACATGATAGGATTAGATACACGGCTCAGCAGGCAGTATCACACATTGTAGGATTAGATACACGGCTCAGCAGACAGTATCACACAGGATAGGATTAGATACACGGCTCAGCAGACAGTATCACACAGGATAGGATTAGATACACAGCTCAGCAGACAGTATCACACAGGATAGGATTAGATACACAGCTCAGCAGACGGTATCGCACATGATAGGATTAGATACACAGCTCAGCAGACGGTATCGCACATGATAGGATTAGATACACAGCTCAGCAGACAGTATCACACAGGATAGGATTAGATACACGGCTCAGCAGGCAGTATCACACAGGATAGGATTAGATACACGGCTCAGCAGGCAGTATCACACAGGATAGGATTAGATACACAGCTCAGCAGACAGTATCACACATGATAGGATTAGATACACGGCTCAGCAGGCAGTATCACACATTGTAGGATTAGATACACGGCTCAGCAGGCAGTATCACACAGGATAGGATTAGATACACAGCTCAGCAGACAGTATCACACATGATAGGATTAGATACACGGCTCAGCAGACAGTATCACACATGATAGGATTAGATACACGGCTCAGCAGGCAGTATCACACAGGATAGGATTAGATACACAGCTCAGCAGACAGTATCACACAGGATAGGATTAGATACACAGCTCAGCAGTCAGTATCACATAGAAGAGGATTAGATACACAGCTCAGCAGACAGTATCACACAGGATAGGATTAGATACACAGCTCACCAGGCAGTATCACACAGGAGAGGATTAGATACACGGCTCAGCAGACAGTATCACACAGGATAGGATTAGATACACAGCTCAGCAGACAGTATCACCCAGGATAGGATTAGATACACAGCTCAGCAGACAGTATCACCCAGGATAGGATTAGATACACAGCTCAGCAGACAGTATCACACAGGATAGGATTAGATACACGGCTCAGCAGGCAGTATCACACAGGATAGGATTAGATACACGGCTCAGCAGACAGTATCACACAGGATAGGATTAGATACACGGCTCAGCAGGCAGTATCACACAGGATAGGATTAGATACATGGCTCAGCAGACAGTATCACACAGGATAGGATTAGATACACAGCTCAGCAGACAGTATCACACATGATAGGATTAGATACACAGCTCAGCAGACAGTATCACACATGATAGGATTAGATACACGGCTCAGCAGGCAGTATCACACAGGATAGGATTAGATACACAGCTCAGCAGGCAGTATCACACATTGTAGGATTAGATACACGGCTCAGCAGGCAGTATCACACAGGATAGGATTAGATACACAGCTCAGCAGACAGTATCACACATGATAGGATTAGATACACAGCTCAGCAGACAGTATCACACATGATAGGATTAGATACATGGCTCAGCAGGCAGTATCACACAGGATAGGATTAGATACACAGCTCAGCAGACAGTATCACACAGGATAGGATTAGATACACAGCTCAGCAGTCAGTATCACATAGAAGAGGATTAGATACACAGCTCAGCAGACAGTATCACACAGGATAGGATTAGATACACAGCTCACCAGGCAGTATCACACAGGAGAGGATTAGATACACGGCTCAGCAGACAGTATCACACAGGATAGGATTAGATACACAGCTCAGCAGACAGTATCACACATGATAGGATTAGATACACAGCTCGGCAGACAGTATCACACAGGATATGATTAGATACACAGCTCAGCAGACAGTATCATACATTATAGGATTAGATACACGGCTCAGCAGACAGTATCACAAATGATAGGATTAGATACACAGCTCAGCAAACAGTATCACAAATGATAGGATTAGATACACAGCTCAGTAGACAGTATCACACGGGATAGGATTAGATACACGGCTCAGCAGACAGTATCACAAGTGACAGGATTAGATACACAGCTCAGCAAACAGTATCACACATGATAGGATTAGATACACAGCTCAGCAGTCAGTATCACACAGGATAGGATTAGATACACAGCTCAGCAGACAGTATCACACAGGATAGGATTAGATACACAGCTCAGCAGACAGTATCACACAGGATAGGATTAGATACACAGCTCAGCAGACAGTATCACACATGATAGGATTAGATACACAGCTCAGCAGTCAGTATCACACAGGATAGGATTAGATACACAGCTCAGCAGACAGTATCACACAGGATGGGATTAGATACACGGCTCAGCAGACAGTATCACACAGGATAGGATTAGATACACAGCTCAGCAGACAGTATCACACAGGATGGGATTAGATACACGGCTCAGCAGACAGTATCACACAGGATAGGATTAGATACACAGCTCAGCAGACAGTATCACACATGATAGGATTAGATACACGGCTCAGCAGACAGTATCACACAGGATAGGATTAGATACACAACTCAGCAGACAGTATCACACAGGAGAGGATTAGATACACGGCTCAGCAGACAGTATCACACAGGAGAGGATTAGATACACGGCTCAGCAGACAGTATCACACATGATAGGATTAGATACACGGCTCAGCAGACAGTATCACAATGGATAGGATTAGATACACGGCTCAGCAGACAGTATCACAATGGATAGGATTAGATACACGGCTCAGCAGACAGTATCACAACGGATAGGATTAGATACACGGCTCAGCAGACAGTATCACACAGGATAGGATTAGATACACAGTTCAGCAGACAGTATCACACAGGATAGGATTAGATACACAGCTCAGCAGACAGTATCACACAGGATAGGATTAGATACACAGCTCAGCAGACAGTATCACACAGGATAGAATTAGATACACAGCTCAGCAGACAGTATCACACAGGAGAGGATTAGATACCCGGCTCAGCAGACAGTATCACACATGATAGGATTAGATACACGGCTCAGCAGACAGCATCACACATGATGGGATTAGATACACGGCTCAGCAGACAGTATCACAATGGATAGGATTAGATACACGGCTCAGCAGACAGTATCACACAGGATAGGATTAGATACACGGCTCAGCAGACAGTTTCACATGATAGGATTAGATACACGGCTCAGCAGACAGTATCACAATGGATAGGATTAGATACACGGCTCAGCAGACAATATCACACAGGATAGGATTAGATACACAGCTCAGAAGACAGTATCACACAAGATAGGATTAGATACACAGCTCAGAAGACAGTATCACACAAGATAGGATTAGATACACGGCACACAGCTCAGCAGACAGTATCACACAGGAGAGGATTAGATACACGGCTCAGCCGACAATATCACATATGATAGGATTAGATACACAGCTCAGCAGACCGTATCACACAGGATAGGATTAGATACACGGCTCAGCAGACCGTATCACACAGGATAGGATTAGACACACGGCTCAGCAGACAGTATCACACAGGAGAGGATTAGATACACGGCTCAGCAGACCGTATCACACAGGATAGGATTAGATACACGGCTCAGCAGACAGTATCACATATGATAGGATTAGATACACAGCTCAGCAGACAGTATCACACAGGATAGGATTAGATACACGGCTCAGCCGACAATATCACATATGATAGGATTAGATACACAGCTCAGCAGACAGTATCACACAGGATAGGATTAGATACACAGCTCAGCAGTCAGTATCACATAGAAGAGGATTAGATACACAGCTCAGCAGACGGTATCACACAGGATATGATTAGATACACAGCTCAGCAGACAGTATCACACAGGATAGGATTAGATACACAGCTCAGCAGACAGTATCACCCAGGATAGGATTAGATACACGGCTCAGCAGGCAGTATCACACAGGATAGGATTAGATACACGGCTCAGCAGACAGTATCACACAGGATAGGATTAGATACACGGCTCAGCAGGCAGTATCACACAGGATAGGATTAGATACACGGCTCAGCAGGCAGTATCACACAGGATAGGATTAGATACATGGCTCAGCAGACAGTATCACACAGGATAGGATTAGATACACAGCTCAGCAGACAGTATCACACAGGATAGGATTAGATACACGGCTCAGCAGACAGTATCACATAGGATAGGATTAGATACACAGCTCAGCAGACAGTATCACACATGATAGGATTAGATACACGGCTCAGCAGGCAGTATCACACATTGTAGGATTAGATACACGGCTCAGCAGACAGTATCACACAGGATAGGATTAGATACACGGCTCAGCAGACAGTATCACACAGGATAGGATTAGATACACAGCTCAGCAGACAGTATCACACAGGATAGGATTAGATACACAGCTCAGCAGACGGTATCGCACATGATAGGATTAGATACACAGCTCAGCAGACGGTATCGCACATGATAGGATTAGATACACAGCTCAGCAGACAGTATCACACAGGATAGGATTAGATACACGGCTCAGCAGGCAGTATCACACAGGATAGGATTAGATACACGGCTCAGCAGGCAGTATCACACAGGATAGGATTAGATACACAGCTCAGCAGACAGTATCACACATGATAGGATTAGATACACGGCTCAGCAGGCAGTATCACACATTGTAGGATTAGATACACGGCTCAGCAGGCAGTATCACACAGGATAGGATTAGATACACAGCTCAGCAGACAGTATCACACATGATAGGATTAGATACACAGCTCAGCAGACAGTATCACACATGATAGGATTAGATACACGGCTCAGCAGGCAGTATCACACAGGATAGGATTAGATACACAGCTCAGCAGACAGTATCACACAGGATAGGATTAGATACACAGCTCAGCAGTCAGTATCACATAGAAGAGGATTAGATACACAGCTCAGCAGACAGTATCACACAGGATAGGATTAGATACACAGCTCACCAGGCAGTATCACACAGGAGAGGATTAGATACACGGCTCAGCAGACAGTATCACACAGGATAGGATTAGATACACAGCTCAGCAGACAGTATCACCCAGGATAGGATTAGATACACAGCTCAGCAGACAGTATCACCCAGGATAGGATTAGATACACAGCTCAGCAGACAGTATCACACAGGATAGGATTAGATACACGGCTCAGCAGGCAGTATCACACATGATAGGATTAGATACACGGCTCAGCAGACAGTATCACACAGGATAGGATTAGATACACGGCTCAGCAGGCAGTATCACACAGGATAGGATTAGATACACGGCTCAGCAGGCAGTATCACACAGGATAGGATTAGATACATGGCTCAGCAGACAGTATCACACAGGATAGGATTAGATACACAGCTCAGCAGACAGTATCACACATGATAGGATTAGATACACAGCTCAGCAGACAGTATCACACATGATAGGATTAGATACACGGCTCAGCAGGCAGTATCACACAGGATAGGATTAGATACACAGCTCAGCAGGCAGTATCACACATTGTAGGATTAGATACACGGCTCAGCAGGCAGTATCACACAGGATAGGATTAGATACACAGCTCAGCAGACAGTATCACACATGATAGGATTAGATACACAGCTCAGCAGACAGTATCACACATGATAGGATTAGATACACGGCTCAGCAGGCAGTATCACACAGGATAGGATTAGATACACAGCTCAGCAGACAGTATCACACAGGATAGGATTAGATACACAGCTCAGCAGTCAGTATCACATAGAAGAGGATTAGATACACAGCTCAGCAGACAGTATCACACAGGATAGGATTAGATACACAGCTCACCAGGCAGTATCACACAGGAGAGGATTAGATACACGGCTCAGCAGACAGTATCACACAGGATAGGATTAGATACACAGCTCAGCAGACAGTATCACACATGATAGGATTAGATACACAGCTCGGCAGACAGTATCACACAGGATATGATTAGATACACAGCTCAGCAGACAGTATCATACATTATAGGATTAGATACACGGCTCAGCAGACAGTATCATACATTATAGGATTAGATACACAGCTCCAGAGACAGTATCACACAGGATAGGATTAGATACACGGCTCAGCAGACAGTATCACACAGGATAGGATTAGATACACAGCTCCAGAGACAGTATCACACAGGATAGGATTAGATACACGGCTCAGCAAACAGTATCACAGATGATAGGATTAGATACACAGCTCAGCAGACAGTATCACACATGGGATTAGATACACGGCTCAGCAGACCGTATCACACAGGATAGGATTAGATACACGGCTCAGCTGTCAGTATCACAAAGGATAGGATTAGATACACGGCTCAGCAGACAGTATCACACAGGATAGGATTAGATACACGGCTCAGCAGACAGTATCACACAGGAGAGGATTAGATACACAGCTCAGCAGACAGTATTACACAGGATAGGATTAGATACACGGCTCAGCAAACAGTATCACAAATGATAGGATTAGATACACGGCTCAGCTGTCAGTATCACAAAGGATAGGATTAGATACACGGCTCAGCAGACAATATCACACAGGATAGGATTAGATACACGGCTCAGCAAACAGTATCACAAATGATAGGATTAGATACACGGCTCAGCAGACAGTATCACACGGGATAGGATTAGATACACGGCTCAGCAGACAATATCACACAGGATAGGATTAGATACACGGCTCAGCAAACAGTATCACAAATGATAGGATTAGATACACAGCTCAGCAGACAGTATCACACGGGATAGGATTAGATACACGGCTCAGCAGACAGTATCACAAATGATAGGATTAGATACACAGCTCAGCAGACAGTATCACACAGGATAGGATTAGATACACAGCTCAGCAGACAGTATCACACGGGATAGGATTAGATACACGGCTCAGCAGACAGTATCACAAGTGACAGGATTAGATACACAGCTCAGCAAACAGTATCACACATGATAGGATTAGATACACAGCTCAGCAGTCAGTATCACACAGGATAGGATTAGATACACAGCTCAGCAGACAGTATCACACAGGATAGGATTAGATACACAGCTCAGCAGACAGTATCACACAGGATAGGATTAGATACACAGCTCAGCAGACAGTATCACACATGATAGGATTAGATACACAGCTCAGCAGTCAGTATCACACAGGATAGGATTAGATACACAGCTCAGCAGACAGTATCACACAGGATGGGATTAGATACACGGCTCAGCAGACAGTATCACACAGGATAGGATTAGATACACAGCTCAGCAGACAGTATCACACAGGAGAGGATTAGATACATGGCTCAGCAGACAGTATCACACAGGATAGGATTAGATACACAACTCAGCAGACAGTATCACACAGGAGAGGATTAGATACACAGCTCAGCAGACAGTATCACACAGGAGAGGATTAGATACACGACTCAGCAGACAGTATCACACAGGATAGGATTAGATACACAACTCAGCAGACAGTATCACACAGGAGAGGATTAGATACACAGCTCAGCAGACAGTATCACACAGGAGAGGATTAGATACATGGCTCAGCAGACAGTATCACACATGATAGGATTAGATACACGGCTCAGCAGACAGTATCACAATGGATAGGATTAGATACACGGCTCAGCAGACAGTATCACAATGGATAGGATTAGATACACGGCTCAGCAGACAGTATCACAATGGATAGGATTAGATACACGGCTCAGCAGACAGTATCACAATGGATAGGATTAGATACACAGTTCAGCAGACAGTATCACACAGGATAGGATTAGATACACAGCTCAGCAGACAGTATCACACAGGATAGGATTAGATACACAGCTCAGCAGTCAGTATCACACAGGATAGGATTAGATACACAGCTCAGCAGACAGTATCACACAGGATAGGATTAGATACACAGCTCAGCAGAAGGTATCACACAGGATAGGATTAGATACACAGCTCAGCAGAGAGTATCACACAGGATAGGATTAGATACACAGCTCAGCAGACAGTATCACACAGGATAGGATTAGATGCATGGCTCAGCAGACAGTATCACACAGGATAGGATTAGATACACGGCTCAGCAGACAGTATCACACAGGATAGAATTAGATACACAGCTCAGCAGACAGTATCACACAGGAGAGGATTAGATACCCGGCTCAGCAGACAGTATCACACATGATAGGATTAGATACACGGCTCAGTAGACAGTGTCACATGATGGGATTAGATACACGGCTCAGCAGACAGCATCACACATGATGGGATTAGATACACGGCTCAGCAGACAGTATCACAATGGATAGGATTAGATACACGGCTCAGCAGACAGTATCACACAGGATAGGATTAGATACACGGCTCAGCAGACAGTTTCACATGATGGGATTAGATACACGGCTCAGCAGACAATATCACACAGGATAGGATTAGATACACAGCTCAGAAGACAGTATCACACAAGATAGGATTAGATACACAGCTCAGAAGACAGTATCACACAAGATAGGATTAGATACACGGCACACAGCTCAGCAGACAGTATCACACAGGAGAGGATTAGATACACGGCTCAGCCGACAATATCACATATGATAGGATTAGATACACAGCTCAGCAGACCGTATCACACAGGATAGGATTAGATACACGGCTCAGCAGACCGTATCACACAGGATAGGATTAGACACACGGCTCAGCAGACAGTATCACACAGGAGAGGATTAGATACACGGCTCAGCAGACAGTATCACACAGGATAGGATTAGATACACGGCTCAGCAGACCGTATCACACAGGATAGGATTAGATACACGGCTCAGCAGACAGTATCACATATGATAGGATTAGATACACAGCTCAGCAGACAGTATCACACAGGATAGGATTAGATACACGGCTCAGCCGACAATATCACATATGATAGGATTAGATACACAGCTCAGCAGACAGTATCACACAGGATAGGATTAGATACACGGCTCAGCAGACTGTATCACACAGGATAGGATTAGATATAGAATAGGATTTTTCAGTATATTGATGTAACTGACACCAGAGAACAGTAGCTCACTCTGTTTAATACCTGGGTAATAATTTTCCAGCCCTGTATTGATATCACATGATGGTGGCAGAGAATCACCGGTGACATCTGGAGTCATTGATGCTGCCACCCTTCGCCCCCTGGAGACCCCCGGCATCTTCTCAGTCTCTTCGCTTCTTACTTAGTGATCGCTGTATATTCTCAGTAATATTTTCAGCAGCCAAGTTGAGATAGGCCGTGACTGACCACATGGTGGCGCTGTAATTCCTATTTTTATCATGTGGGTAATTCATGCAGCATCTTCACAGCTGAGCGTATAATCAGCATGTGTATATACCACTATATATATATATATTAAAAAAAAACTATATATAGCGAAAATAGAGGCTGCACGTCCTTCAATAAAATGTATTATTCCATGCCCAGGGTATGCGACATCTGATCTGTAAGGGAAGAGTCAGACGACTGTCGTATAACTCGGACGAGGATCGCATCTCAGTGCACGGACTGGCCGGCGGCTCTCCTGACCCGAGCGCGACAGCTGCATAGAAATACATGCAGGAGAGCCGCCGGCCAGTCCAAGCATTGCATTGCAATCCTCATGCAGGTTATACGGCCGTCTGACTGTTCCCCCTTTGCGGCTCTGCTATGCACCTATGGGGACTTTGTGGTTGGCTCTGGGTATGAGACTTGTGGCCAGCGCTTATAAGGATGCAGTGGCAGGCACTGTTATGGAGGCTGGAATACCTGTGACCCGTCCGGCCGTCTGCCTATGTTATGGGGCATTGTGGCATATACCTTGTGGCTCAGTAACAGCATAGGGCAGGAGTGTCATTCTTCTCTGCCTTCATCAGATTTAAGAGCTGTCTTTGATATGGTTCGGATACTTTCTAAGTTTACTGTAAAACGTGGGCATTGTGTTTGTAATCCTTTTACAAGGCAGTGAGCGGTGGCATCATTTAGGAAGGATAAAGTCCACATTTGTAGAAATACCATGGCATCCTACTTCTATTTGCCCAGGAACCTCCATTAATCTTGATCTGATCGTAGTCTGTATTATGATGTCGCCTCTGTGCCTGGCACTGTTAGCTGGCAATGTGTCTGGTACTGTCGTGCAAGTGCTGTGACTGGCACTGTTATGGGCATCACGCGGCTGGCACTATTCAGGGCAGGCAGGACTGGTACTGTTTTAGGGACAGGAGGGCACCAGGTCTCTAATCTTACATGGATATTGGGACTATAAAACTTTCACACCACTAATCTAATCCAACTAAGGATTCACTCTCTAAACTCAGTCTGTTTGTTTATTTAAATGTCCATTTATTATGCCGCCTCTGTCTTTTTTGTGCATATATTTGTGTTCCTTCAGATATTTTGTTATACCATGCCTGAGGAAGGGACCTAAGAAGTCCTGAAAGCTTGCTTTGTAACATCATTTATTTTATTATTTTTGTTAGCCATTAAAAGGTATCATAACTATAATATTATCCTGTTTTTCCACTAAGAGCAATCTTTGTTATGGGGACCACACGGCTGGCATTATTCAGGGAAGGCTCGGCTGGCATTATTCTGGGAAGGCTCGGCGGGCACTGTTCTGGGAAGGCTCGGCGGGTACTGTTCTGGGAAGGCTCGGCTGGCACTGTTCTGTGAAGGCTCGGCTGGCACTGTTCTGGGTAGGCTCGGCGGGTACTGTTCTGGGAAGGCTCGGCTGGCACTGTTCTGGGTATGCACGGCGGGTACTGTTCTGGGAAGGCTCGACGGGTACTGTTCTGGGAAGACTCGGCTGGCACTGTTCTAGGAAGGCTCGGCTGGCACTGTTCTGGGAAGGCTCGGCGGGTACTGTTCTGGGAAGGCTCGGCGGGTACTGTTCTGAGAAGGCTCGGCTGGCACTGTTCTGAGAAGGCTCGGCTGGCACTATTCTAGGAAGGCTCGGCTGGCACTGTTCTGGGCAGGCTCGGCTGGCACTGTTGTGGGAAGGTTCCTCTGGCACTGTTATGAGGCCCCTATGCCTTACATTCTTATGGGGCACTGTAATGCGGGTGAGGTGTTTGGCACTGCTACAGGATTTCTGTGGCTGGCACTGTTCTGGGAAGGCTCGGTGGACACTGTTCTGGGAAGGCTCGGCGGGCACAGTTCTGGGATGGCTCGGTTGGCACTGTTCTGGGAAGGCTCGGTTGACACTGTTCTGGGATGGCTTGGTGGGCACTGGTCTGGGAAGGCTCGGCTGGCACTGTTTTGGGAAGGCTCGGCTGGCACTGATTTGGGAAGGCTCGGCTGGCACTGTTCTGGGAAGGCTCAGTGGGCACTGTTCTGGAAAGGCTCGGCTGGCGCTGGTCTGGGCAAGCTCGGCTGGCACTGTTCTGGGAAGGTTTGGCTGGCACTGTTATGAGGCCCCTATGCCTTACATTCTTATGGGGTACTGTAATGCGGATGAGGTTGGCACTGGTCTGGGAAGGCTTGGCGGGAACTGTTCTGGGAAGGCTCGGCGGGCACTGTTCTGGAAAGGCTCGGTTGGCACTGTTCTGGGAAGGCTCGGCTGGCACTATTCTGGGAAGGCTCGGCTGGCACTATTCTGGGAAGGCTCGGCTGGCACTATTCTGGGAAGGCTCGGCTGGCACTGTTCTGGAAAGGCTCAGCTGGCACTGTTCTGGGAAGGCTCGGCTGGCACTGTTCTGGGAAGGCTCGGCTGGCACTGTTCTGGGAAGGCTCGGCTGGCACTGTTCTGGGAAGGCTCGGCTGGCACTGTTCTGGGAAGGCTCGGCGGGCACTGTTCTGAGAAGGCTCGGCGGACACTGTTCTGGGAAGGCTCGGCTGGCACTGTTCTGGGAAGGCTTGGCTGGCACTGTTCTGGGAAGGCTCGGCTGGCACTGTTCTGGGAAGGCTCGGCGGGTACTATTGTGGGAAGGCTCTGCTGGCACTGTTCTAGGAAGGTTCGGCTGGCACTGGTCTGGGCAGGCTCGGCTGGCACTGTTATGAGGCCCCTATGCCTTACATTCTTATGGGGCACTGTAATGCGGGTGAGGTGTTTGGCACTGCTACAGGATTTCTGTCGCTGGCACTGTTCTGGGAAGGCTCGGCGGGCACTGTTCTGGGATGGCTCGGTTGGCACTGTTCTGGGAAGGCTCGGTTGACACTGTTCTGGGAAGGCTTGGTGGGCACTGGTCTGGGAAGGCTCGGCTGGCACTGTTTTGGGAAGACTCGGCTGGCACTGATTTGGGAAGGCTCGGCTGGCACTGTTCTGGGAAGGCTTAGTGGGCACTGTTCTGGAAAGGCTCGGCTGGCGCTGGTCTGGGCAAGCTCGGCTGGCACTGTTCTGGGAAGGTTTGGCTGGCACTGTTATGAGGCCCCTATGCCTTACATTCTTATGGGGTACTGTAATGCGGATGAGGTTGGCACTGGTCTGGGAAGGCTTGGCGGGAACTGTTCTGGGAAGGCTCGGCGGGCACTGTTCTGGAAAGGCTCGGTTGGCACTGTTCTGGGAAGGCTCGGCTGGCACTATTCTGGGAAGGCTCGGCTGGCACTATTCTGGGAAGGCTCGGCTGGCACTATTCTGGGAAGGCTCGGCTGGCACTGTTCTGGAAAGGCTCAGCTGGCACTGTTCTGGGAAGGCTCGGCTGGCACTGTTCTGGGAAGGCGCGGCTGGCACTGTTCTGGGAAGGCTCGGCTGGCACTGTTCTGGGAAGGCTCGGCTGGCACTGTTCTGGGAAGGCTCGGCGGGCACTGTTCTGAGAAGGCTCGGCGGACACTGTTCTGGGAAGGCTCGGCTGGCACTGTTCTGGGAAGGCTTGACTGGCACTGTTCTGGGAAGGCTCGGCTGGCACTGTTCTGGGAAGGCTCGGCTGGCACTGTTCTGGGAAGGCTCGGCGGGTACTATTGTGGGAAGGCTCTGCTGGCACTGTTCTAGGAAGGTTCGGCTGGCACTGGTCTGGGCAGGCTCGGCTGGCACTGTTATGAGGCCCCTATGCCTTACATTCTTATGGGGCACTGTAATGCGGGTGAGGTGTTTGGCACTGCTACAGGATTTCTGTCGCTGGCACTGTTCTGGGAAGGCTCGGCGGGCACTGTTCTGGGATGGCTCGGTTGGCACTGTTCTGAGAAGGCTCGGTTAGCACTGTTCTGGGAAGGCTCGGCTGGCACTGTTCTGGGATGGCTCGGCCGGCACTGTTCTGAGAAGGCTCGGTTGGCACTGGTCTGGGAAGGCTTGGCGGGAACTGTTCTGGAAAGGCTCGGCGGGCAATGTTCTGGGAAGGCTCGGCTGGCACTGTTCTGGGAAAGCTCGGCGGGCACTGTTCTGGGAAGGTTCGGTGGGCACTGTTCTGAGAAGGCTCGGTTGGCACTGTTCTGGGAAAGCTCGGTGGGCACTGTTCTGGGAAGGTTCGGCGGGCACTGTTCTGAGAAGGCTCGGTTGGCACTGTTCTGGGAAGGCTCGGCTGACACTGTTCTGTGAAGGCCCGGCTGGCACTGTTCTGAGAAGGCTCAGCGGGCACTGTTCTGGGAAGGCTCGGTGGGCACTGCTCTGGGTAGTCTCGGCTGGCACTGTTCTGGGAAGGCTTGGCTGACACTGTTCTGGGAAAGCTCGGTGGGCACTGTTCTGGGAAGGTTCGGCGGGCACTGTTCTGAGAAGGCTCGGTTGGCACTGTTCTGGGAAGGCTCAGCTGACACTGTTCTGTGAAGGCTTGGCTGGCATTGTTCTGGGAAGGCTCGGCGGGCACTGTTCTGGGAAGGCTCGGCGGGCACTGTTCTGGGAAGGCTCGGCTGGCACTGCTCTGGGAAGGTTCGGCGGGCACTGTTCTGTGAAGGCTCGGTTGGCACTGGTCTGGGAAGGCTCAGCTGGTACTGTTCTGGGAAGGTTCGGTGGGCACTGTTCTGAGAAGGCTCGGTTGGCACTGTTCTGGGAAAGCTCGGTGGGCACTGTTCTGGGAAGGCTTGGCGGGCACTGTTCTGGGAAGGCTCGGCTGGCACTGCTCTGGGAAGGTTCAGCGGGCACTGTTCTGTGAAGGCTCGGTTGGCACTGGTCTGGGAAGGCTCAGCTGGTACTGTTCTGGGAAGGTTCGGTGGGCACTGTTCTGAGAAGGCTCGGTTGGCACTGTTCTGGGAAAGCTCGGTGGGCACTGTTCTGGGAAGGTTCGGCGGGCACTGTTCTGAGAAGGCTCGGTTGGCACTGTTCTGGGAAGGCTCGGTGGGCACTGTTCTGAGAAGGCTCGGTTGGCACTGTTCTGGGAAGGTTCGACGGGCACTGTTCTGAGAAGGTTCGGCGGGCACTGTTCTGAGAAGGCTCGGTTGGCACTGTTCTGGGAAGGCTCGGCTGACACTGTTCTGTGAAGGCTCGGCTGGCACTGTTCTGTGAAGGCTCGGCGGGCACTGTTCTGGGAAGGCTCGGCGGGCACTGTTCTGGGAAGGCTCGGTGGGCACTGCTCTGGGTAGTCTCGGCTGGCACTGTTCTGGGAAGGCTTGGCTGACACTGTTCTGGGAAAGCTCGGTGGGCACTGTTCTGGGAAGGTTCGGCGGGCACTGTTCTGAGAAGGCTCGGTTGGCACTGTTCTGGGAAGGCTCAGCTGACACTGTTCTGTGAAGGCTTGGCTGGCATTGTTCTGGGAAGGCTCGGCGGGCACTGTTCTGGGAAGGCTCGGCTGGCACTGCTCTGGGAAGGTTCGGCGGGCACTGTTCTGTGAAGGCTCGGTTGGCACTGGTCTGGGAAGGCTCAGCTGGTACTGTTCTGGGAAGGTTCGGTGGGCACTGTTCTGAGAAGGCTCGGTTGGCACTGTTCTGGGAAAGCTCGGTGGGCACTGTTCTGGGAAGGCTTGGCGGGCACTGTTCTGGGAAGGCTCGGCTGGCACTGCTCTGGGAAGGTTCAGCGGGCACTGTTCTGTGAAGGCTCGGTTGGCACTGGTCTGGGAAGGCTCAGCTGGTACTGTTCTGGGAAGGTTCGGTGGGCACTGTTCTGAGAAGGCTCGGTTGGCACTGTTCTGGGAAAGCTCGGTGGGCACTGTTCTGGGAAGGTTCGGCGGGCACTGTTCTGAGAAGGCTCGGTTGGCACTGTTCTGGGAAGGCTCGGTGGGCACTGTTCTGAGAAGGCTCGGTTGGCACTGTTCTGGGAAGGTTCGACGGGCACTGTTCTGAGAAGGTTCGGCGGGCACTGTTCTGAGAAGGCTCGGTTGGCACTGTTCTGGGAAGGCTCGGCTGACACTGTTCTGTGAAGGCTCGGCTGGCACTGTTCTGTGAAGGCTCGGTTGGCACTGCTCTTAGAAGGCTCGGTTGGCACTGGTCTGGGAAGGCTCGGCGGGTACTGTTCTGGGCAGGCTCGGCTGGCACTGGTCTGGGAAGGCTCGGCGGGCACTCTTATGAGGCCCCTATGCCTTACATTCTTATGGGGCACTATAATGCGGGTGAGGTATTTGGGACTGCTACAGGGTTTCTGTGGCTGGCACTGTACATGGCATGGTACTATCCTGGGACTTCTCTGTAAAGTTTTAGATTTTGTCCTTTTATTTTCCTTGACCACTGACACCTCCTCACTGTTGTCCTCGTCCGATCCATAGTAAGTTATGGTGACGCTGAATCATGGCGACCGTTCCCTCCAGACCATGAACATCCTGCGCTGACGCCAACAGTTTGGCACAGGGAAGCTTTCCAGACACTGGCAGCAGCCGGCGGTGGCTATACGGGGGGCACGTGACTCTATGAATGGACCCTGGAGGAGGGGGGCACGTAATTTCATCTCCTGTTGTAGGAGTTAATTATTTCAGTCAAAACTCTAAAAACTGTTATATCAGCTTTACATTTCTCTTCCCTTTGGGATTAAAAAGTAAAAGCTTCGCCCCGAGCACTGGAAGCGCAAGTGTTTATCCGGAGCAGTGAAATCTGCATAATATCAGCTGTGGGTCCAGAAAAGGGGCTGAAAATGGTGGGAAATGAATGATGAAACCACAGGAGAAGCCTGAGTGTGACATAGCGTCCCCCACCCAAACCACCCCACTTATCCAGCTAATTCTTACCAATAAAGGGGACCTGGCTTACTCCAAGGAAATGGCTCCAGATGATCCAGACTATCTGTAATAGTCCTCTACTGGGAAGAAGAAGGCTCCATAAACCACAATAACCTGTATGCAAAACTCATAAACGGTTTGGGGTTTTGTTGACGGGTTCCCTTTAAATATTTCTCCATAACTGTGTAAAAAATCAGCTTAGGGCGCGATTCTCGGTGAACGCTAAACTGCAATAAGGTGTTTGTAGTAAATCCAAGGATGGAGGAGAAGTTAGCTACTTCCTTTCTTGTAGATGTCACCATTGAGCTCCTCTCCCCTGAATCCTGTGTCTTGCCTCAGGGATATGTAATTTTTAAAAGTCCATCCAAAACATCCAGGAGACTCTTAACTTTCTTGGTGACTTGACTTGCGAGCAAGCAAGGATTTTTTTTATTTTCACTGCTTCAGGAGCTCCGATATTATTATACTTAACTATCTGCAATGGAATTTACTGGGGACTAAAATTATGATTTCCAGAGGGGGAAGGAGACTGACTAGTGAACTTACTGGGGACTAAAATTATGGTTTCCAGAGGGGGAAGGAGACTGACTAGTGAACTTACTGGGGACTAAAATTATGGTTTCCAGAGGAGAAAGGAGACTGACTAGTGAACTTACTGGGGACTAAAATTATGGTTTCCAGAGGGGGAAGGAAACTGACTAGTGAACTTACTGGGGACTAAAATTATGGTTTCCAGAGGGGGAAGGAGACTGACTAGTGAACTTACTGGGGACTAAAATTTTGGTTTCCAGAGGGGGAAGGAGACTGACTAAGTGAACTTACTGGGGACTAAAATTATGGTTTCTTTCCAGACTAGTGAACCTACAGGGGACTATATAGCTTCCACAGGGGGAAGGAGACTGATTATCGAACTGACTGGCCACTATATTTACAGTTACTAGAAAGAAAAAGAGACTGAGTTATATATATATGGCTACCAAAGGGCAAAGGAGACTGGCTTGGGACTATATGCACAGCGGGCAGAGGTGGATGGATACTGACTGGAAACTTATCGGTGGCCATTATCTACAGATGCCAAAGGTTGAAGGAGAAACTGAGGCATATTCGTCTTTGCAGGTACCAGAGGGTGGAGCGGAGAAAGATGACTGACTGTGTACTATATTTACATCTGGCAGTAGGATGAACACTCAGTGGGGGCTGACTGGGGATATATTTATAGCTGCTAGAGGGTGAAGGAGACTGATTTTCAGATGCTAGATCAGAATATAGATTGACTGAGAAATTACTCGGCACTGGCATTTACAGTTCCTTGAGGGGGAAGGAGATCTACTGGGGACTATATTCACAGCTGCTCTCTTTGTAGGGACCTAGGGGGAGAACCTTCCTGGTGGCCAGGTGACAATAGCAGAAGTCAGACAGCTACTTCCTGCCACTGAAAATGAAGGCAGGAGAAATCTGTAGAGTAAAAAGTTGAGGACACAGGAGAAACAGACTGCACATAAGGAGTCAAGAGCAGGAAAGTTTTTTATTTTTAGCTGCAGATATTAATCCTATCACTTGATTAACTTTTTACGTTCTCTCGGCTGCAGGATTATATATATATATATATATATATACTGTATATAAAGAGAGATATGGCATTGTTGTAAAAATCAGCAGGTCGTCTGCCCCCCACCCTCCGCACTATTTCTGGATTTTGCAGGTCAGGATGAGAGTTCCTTCTGCCATAGAAAAGATGATGCGTCTTTCTGAGTGTAGAAAGCTGTGAGACATCAGATAAGCGAGGAAATGGAGGATTATCAGCTTGCGGTAACTTCAAAAGAATTAATCATATACCAGAAAGTTTGGCATTTCTGAAAGGGACGTCATCATTTAAAAGAAAGTTCTCAGCTTCTTAAAACTCAAGACGCTGGTACTGAAACTAGATAGTTCCTTAAAGAACCTGAACCTCTAAAATAAAATAAAAATCCTGCAAGTATAAGTCCATGATATCCTCATACTCTGCCCATCTGTTTCTGACTGACCAGGACTGGTCGACCAGCTAATGTGTATGGAAAGCTTCCACCTTTCCTCCAGTCCTCACATCTTCTTTATGTAGATAAACTACCACCAGAGGAGTCTGGGACGTCACCGAGGGGGCAGAGGAGTCAGAAGGGAAGGGATAGTCTGAAGTAGAAAGGAGGGGGGGGAGGAGGGAAAAAAGGAGTCTAGATGGGGAGAGAAACCTAGAAGGGGAAGAGGAGCATAGAGGGAGAAAAGGGTTCTGGAGGGGACAGAGATGGGGTAGACAGATGTCTGGAGGAAACAGAAAGAGGAGGGCAGAGGAGTCTACAGGTGGACAGTGGGGTCTAGAGGGGCATAGAGGGGTGTTTAGAGGGGACAGAAGGGTCTGGAAGAGAAAATGGGTCTGAGAGGTCTGAGGAGGACAGTGAAGTCTGGAGAGGGATGAGATGTGTCTTAGGGGCACAAGAGGGCCTGGTGGGGACATGGGGGTTTGGATGGGACATAAGTGTTTTGAAGGGACAGAGGAGTCTGACTGCAGCTTTTTCCTCTCTCCCCATTAACCACATGGAAGCTCGGCCTAGCAGAGTAGTCTGGCATTTTATGCAGGATTAGCACGTGGCATGCCGCAGTATACAATAATATCAGTTCTATACCATGCCTTTGGTCTAAGAGGTAACATCTCTCTGTCTGTCATCGTGAAGAGTGACATACCCGACATGCCAGTGCAAGGAGACTTATAGGCCATGCAGTGCTCCTATGGGAAGTTAAATATGCAAATTGCATCTTTAGAGAAGAAAAGGATTAGAACTCTAGTGCCACCTATAGGAAGCAGCAATCTTAAAAGTCAATATCGACCCTTTAACGAGCCTTGTCGCACGACTTAGGATAAAAGCCAAACCAGAATCTCAAATCAGTCCTAAGATCATGTGACCATTGGGAGCCAATGGGCTGGCAGCAGCAGTTTATAGGGGACTCTTGCCATGAGTAGAGGGTCCATGCACCATAGAAGCACGTTCATGTTCACACCTTGCAGGTCATGGGAGGTTTTCCTGGCACGGTGGCTATGGGCTGTTCACTCTGATGAATATTCGTAGGACCACCAGTCGCCGTCATGGACCATATGCTTTAGTAATGACTCCAGTCGTTGTATAATGATAGATATCACATCAGCACAATCGTCCTCCCCTCTCAGCACTTGCAGTTTCTCCTCTTTTTGCCCAGTTCTTCTGTCAGTTCCGGGCGGCTCCGAGCTGAGACATTATTTTGTTTGAAGTTTCGAACCTTCCGCTAATTAGAGCATCTGGAGGATTAATGGAGCAACGAGGGTATATCTACATAACGATGACTCCTACTGAACGGGTATATAAATCATGTACTAATATTTACTGCCATCACGACACAAGACGTAGGGTGAATGTACACAGAGACGTATGAATGGATAGATAGATAATAGATAGATAATAGATAGATAATAGATAGATAATAGATAGATAGATAATAGATAGATAATAGATAGAGGGATAGATGATAGATAGATAATAGATAAAGGGATAGATAGATAGATGATAGATAGATAATAGATAGAGGGATAGATAGATAATAGATAGAGGGATAGATAATAGATAGATAATATATAGATGATAGATAGAGGGATAGATAATAGATGGATAGATAGATAGATAGATTGATAATAGATAGATAGATAATAGATAGAGGGATAGATAATAGATGGATAGATAGATAGATAGATTGATAATAGATAGATAGATAATAGATAGATGATAGATAGATAATAGATAGATAATAGATAGAGGGATAGATAATAGATAGATGATAGATAGATAATAGATAGATGATAGATAGATGATAGATAGATTGAGGTCCCTTCCAACTCTACCATTCTATGATTCTATGAGGCTGGACAGACATCTGTCTGAGATGATCTAGTGAATCCTGCTTTGAGCAGGGGGTTGGACTAGATGACCCAGGAGGTCCCTTCCAACTCTACCATTCTATGATTCTATGATAGATAGATAGATAGATGATAGATAACAAGATAGATACATTGATAGATACTTATAAATCTACATAGATGTAGAGAGATATGAGAAAAAGATAGATATGTAAATAGATAGCTAGTAGAGATAGATAGATAGATAATCATATAGACAGACAGATAAATAGATAGGTAGGATTATATAATATGCAGTCAGCTGTAATCAGATGATTCGCTCCCTCCTCTGCAGAAGAGCTGACACTTGGATCATCCGCTCTTCCTCTCTTCTCGCTGCACCTTCCCATCTCCTCGTCTGTCCCTTTCTATCTGTTTAGCTCGGAGGAAGCCGCCGCTGTGGTTTATTGCTGTGTGAACATTAACGACGGGATGTATTTGTTCCACATGTCGCCGCGCAGTCCCCACTGACAGTATGTGAGCTCCGAACCGGGTAGAGCACTGCTCAGCCTGCGGAGAGCGACCCACCCATCACCCATCAGACATCCGGGAGAAGGAAAGCAAAAGAAGAAAGGAAGAAGGAAGGAAAGCGAAAGAAGAAGGAAAGAAAAGAGAGGGAAGGAGAAAAAGGAAAGACCTTGCTGCACCCTTACTGCCTGCCTTATATAGAGAGGGGGGAGAGGAGGATACCCTGTATCTGCCCGTACAGTCCGTGGAGACTCCGCACCGCTCCTCTCCTGTACACAGACCTTCTTAGATCAGGGAGCTGAACCCAACAGAGCCGAGCTCTCCTCCTCCAGGACCCCACAACTAAGCAGCCCATGAATAGGGTCAACAAGGTCCTGCGGAGCGTCAGGAGACCCTCCCGGAGGAAGAGAAGGGAGAACAGCCGAGCAACAGAGGATGAGGATGGGGAAGGAGACCAGGAAAGCCCCGAGGAGACCTGTGAGGACAGCCTGTGCAGCCTCAGCCTCTGCGTCAGCGGTAAGTGATGCCACATTTATACCCGGGGTCAACACTGCTGACCTCAGCGGCTTATAATAGTGCTGGAGCGTAATAAGAGGGGGGCTGTTATCATTCACAAGATATAGATGTCTCTGGAGGTTATATCATTACTGGAGCGTTATAAGAGGAAATGAGATCAGTCACATATGATGTAATAACACGAAAAAGAGCAAATTGCAGTAACATACAATCACCCACCAGATAATAAAATATAATACTTTATTAGAAAATAGTTAAAAAAGTACAAACATTAAAATAAAAGAAGTCAGCAGGAGAAATGACAAGATATAGAGGAGTGATGAAACTGTACAAAGAATAACACGATAATCAAAGCACAAGTATTTGACAATATACATGATCGGTGGCAGCATGACAGGGGATATGATTGCACAGGGCTGTCAGTTATATGCAGGAGCATGGGAAAGGCAATAGTGAAATTCCCATAGTAAGGAATAGCCGCAAACAATGGCCATGAATAAGCAGTGTATACAGTTAGGTCCAGAGATAATTATACAGTGACACGAGTGTTGGCAATTTAGCTGCTTACCAAAATATATTCACAACCCAGTTCTATAATCAATCTGGGCTTAAAGTGCCGACTCTCAGCTTTAATTTGAGGGTATTCCCATCCTAATTGGAGTAAGAGTTTATGAATTACAGCTCTTTAATATGTAGCTGCCTCTTTTTAAAAGGACCAAAAGTAATTGGACAGTTATCTCAAAAGCTCTTTAATGAGCTACATGGGCTTTTCCCTCATTAATCCATCATCAATTATGCAGGTAAAAGGTCTGGAGCTGATTCCAGGCGTGGCATTTGGAAGCTGTTGCTGTGAGCCCACAAAATGCGGTCAAAGGAGTTCTCAACGGAAGAGAAACAGACCATCATTAGACTGAAAAAAAGAACAAATCCATCAGAGAGTAGAAATGTTAGGAGTGGCCAAATCAACAGTTTGGTACATTCTGCAGAGAAAAAGAGCCCACTGGTGAGCTTGGGAACTCAAAAAGGCCTGGACCCCCTCAGAAGACTACAGTGGTGGATGATGGCAGAATCCTTTCCATGGTGAACAAAAACCCTTTCACAACTTCCACCCAAGTGAAGACCACTCTCCAGGAAGTCGGTGTCTCAGTACCTAAGTCTACCATAAAGAGAAGGCTTAATTAGAGCTAATACAGAGGGGTCACCACAAGGTGCAAACTATTAATCAGCATGAAAACAGAAAGGCCAGATGAGACTTTGCCAAAAAACATCTAAATAAGCCACACAGTTTAGGACAAACAAAACTAAGATCAACCTGTACTAGAATGATGGGAAGAAAAAAGTCTGGAGAAGGCTTGGAATGGCTCCTGATCCAAAGCACACCACACCCTCTGTAACACAAGGTGGAGGCCGTGTGATGGCGTGGACATGCATGGCTTCTAATCGCACCAAGTCACTAGTGTTTATTGATGATGTGACTGAAGACAGAAGCAGCCAGATGAATCCTGTGTGTACAGGGCGAGACTTTGGGCTCAAATTCAACCCAATGCTGCAAGGCTGATTGGACAATGCTTCACAGGATAGAAGGACAATGACCCAAAACATCCTGCGAAAGCAAAATGGAATATTCTGCAATGCATACTTGAGACAAAACATTAGGCAGAAAGAGCCACAAACAAGCAACAACTGAAGACACTGCATTAAAGACCTGGAAAGCCTCAAACTGGAGGAAACCCAGCAATGCTGACATCCCTGGACTCCAGACTTCAGGACGTTGCTGCTGCAAAGCCTCACACCGGAGGAAACCAGCGATGGAGACGTCCATGGCCTCCAGACTTCAGGCAGTCATTGCTGCAAAGCCTCACACCAGAGGAGACCAGCGATGGAGACGTCCATGGCCTTCAGACTTCAGGCCGTCCTTGCTGCAAAGCCTCACACCATAGGAGACCAGCGATGGTGACGTCCATGGCCTCCAGACTTCAGGCCGTCATTGCTGTAAAGCCTCACACCGGAGGAGACCAGCGATGGAGACGTCCATGGCCTCCAGACTTCAGGCCGTCATTGCTGCAAAGCCTCACACCGGAAGAAACCAGCGATGGTTATGTCCATGGCCTCCAGACTTCAGGCAGTCATTGCTGCAAAGCCTCACACCAGAGGAGACCAGCGATGGAGACGTCCATGGCCTCCAGACTTCAGGCCGTCCTTGCTGCAAAGCCTCACACCAGAGGAGACCAGCGATGGAGACGTCCATGGCCTCCAGACTTCAGGCCGTCCTTGCTGCAAAGCCTCACACCGGAGGAGACCAGCGATGGTGACGTCCATGGCCTCCAGACTTCAGGCCGTCATTGCTGCAAAGCCTCACACTGGAGGAGACCAGCGATGGTGACGTCCATGGCCTCCAGACTTCAGGCCGTCCTTGCTGCAAAGCCTCACACCGGAGGAGACCAGCGATAGTGACGTCCATGGCCTCCAGACTTCAGGTCATCATTGCTGCAAAGCCTCACACCGGAGGAGACCAGCGATGGTGACGTCCATGGCCTCCAGACTTCAGGCCGTCCTTGCTGCAAAGCCTCACACCGGAGGAGACCAGCGATGGTGACGTCCATGGCCTCCAGACTTCAGGCCGTCATTGCTGCAAAGCCTCACACCGGACGAGACCAGCGATGGAGACGTCCATGGCCTCCAGACTTCAGGCCGTCATTGCTGCAAAGGATTCTCTACAAAGTATCAAAAATGAATATTTTATTTATGGTAAAGTTAATTTGTCCAATTACTTTTGAGCCCCTGAAATGAGGAGATTTTGTAGAAAAATGGCTGCAATTCCTAAACGTTTCGCAGGATATTTATCTTCAACCCCTTTAATTAAACCTGAAAGTCTCCACTTTAATTGCATCTCCGTTATTTCATTTTAAATCAAAAATAGCGGCCTGCAGAGCTGAAATCTTGAAGATTTGGTCACTGTCCAAATATTTCTGGACCTAACTGTATATAGCAAGTGCTTACCCATAGCAAAGTATCGCCTCTGTCAACCCCGACACACGTTTCGCTAAGGCTTTTCCGAGGTTTAAGGTCTTTTTATATCCCAAATGCCAGGTGGAATGCCGCGTAATCGGCGCATGAGGGCGTCTGGAAGCTACATCAGTCCTGGAGCGTTATAAGAGGGGCTGATATCAGTATCCTTATGCCATATGTGCACTCATAGTGCCAGAGGCATCATGAAATAGCTGATAACAGGGAACAATAGATTGTGTTCAATTGCACTGCAAATACAAAGATGCTAAATTTCTGTTGCCGCGTCCCTTTAAGGCGTTCATTACTGTGCTTGTACTATAACACACCTGTGGTCTTCTCACAGGACGGACATCCATAAAGGCTCAATCTTACGGACTTTACTGATACATTTATAATGTAATATTTCTATACGCATTTCCTTCACTGATTTGTGAAACGTGTAGTCTGTGTACAGTCGTGGAAAGTTTTCAGACTTACAATTTTGTTTTTTACGTTTTGCCTCTTTAAGTGTTTTTCTCTGGTTACTGACGGACAATTATAAACATTTCATCAGTTTTTACACTTTTACTGACAAATACATGAAGTTTCTGTGGCGCCTCAATATTCCCAGCGCTGCCCCTTATTCTCCAGATTTCTGCCCTTCGCCCCGGCAGCTGGATATCGGCTTCTGGGCAGATCCTGACTGAAGGCCGCCGTTCTTATCTCATCAGAGCTTTGAGTTTATCACAATTTCTGGGTTTTTATTTATGGCTTTTTGAGGATTGACAGCAGGTTCTTTTCAGGGGTGTATCTGGTTTGACAGACAGTCGTTCTGGATCCGGCTGTAGAAGTTCGCTGTATTTGGCTTTGCAGACACCTTCTTGATTCTTTCATCTCTGTAGTGTAGTGGTATCCTTCTCTCGCTAGGACCCAGCAGTGATAGCCACCTTCTGCTGCTAATTGACACACCCTTGCTTGATATATAAAAACCCTCAGTGTCTCAAGAGAGCCACCGGTGATAGTACTATTTTCCCCTGCTCAGGCCTGGAGTACTAGCAGTCGACTAGTTTCTTCTTGGAGTTTCTTGGTGGATTATTGTTGTCTTCTCTCTGGTAACTTCTCAAGCTAAGTGTTTCCACTTGTCTGTTTTCCTTGTTTGTCTTTAGTTGCAGTGGGGGCTGACTAGTGCTCACCCCTTCCCCTCCCTACCTAGGGCCAAACTCTAGGCACAGTTAGGGATTAGGTATCCTGCTCAGCGATAGGTGCGGAACCTATTTAGGGACGGTAGGGGAGTCAGGGTGTTGTAAGATCTGCCTAGGAGTCTCCACTCTACCTTTCCCTAGTTGTTGGGCTTCCCCCCTTTTCCCATCGTTGTACAATTGGTCCTCCCCTTACCTAGCGTGACAGTTCTCAATGTGACTGAGATCTGGGAAGTTTCCAGCCGTGGACCCAAAATGGCGATGTTTTGTTCCCCGACCACTTAGCTCTCACTTCTGCCTTGTGACCTGGTTTCCATAATGCTGGAAAAAGCATCTTCACCACATTATCCTGGATGATGGGAGAAATTACTCTTGGAGGAGGTTTAAATTCCATTATTTATTTGTGGTCCTGTTCTTAGGCAAAATTGTGATCGAGCCCCCCTATGGGTGAGAAGCCCCCACACATTGTCAGTGAGCCCCCTCCATTGATGAGAAGTCCCCAACATTGTGAGAGAACCCCTCCATGGATGAGAAGTCCCCACACATTGTGAGTGAGCCCCTCCATAGATGAGAAGCCCCCGCACATTGTGAGTGAGCCCTCTCCATCGATGAGAAGTCCCCAACATTGTGAGTGAGCCCCCTCCATTGATAAGAAGTCCCCACACATTGTGAGTGACCCCCTCCATGGATGAGAAGTCCCCAACATTGTGAGTGACCCCCCCCCCCTCCATGGATGAGAAGCCCCCACACATTGTGAGTGATCCCCCCCATGGATGAGAAGCCCCCACACATTGTGAGTGACCCCCTCCATGGATGAGAAGCCCCCACACATTGTGAGTGACCCCCTCCATGGATGAGAAGCCCCCACACATTGTGAGTGACCCCCTCCATGGATGAGAAGCCCCCACACATTGTGAGTGAACCCCTCCATGGATGAGAAGCCTCCACACATTGTGAGTGAGCCCCTCCATGGATGTGAAGCCCCCACACATTGTGAGTGAACCCCTCCATGGATGAGAAGCCTCCACACATTGCGAGTGACCCCCTCCATGGATGAGAAGTTCCCAACATTGTGAGTGAGCCCCATCCATGGATGAGAAGTCCCCAACATTGTGAGTGACCCCCCCCCTCCATGGATGAGAAGCCCCCACACATTGTGAGTGATCCCCCCCATGGATGAGAAGCCCCCACACATTGTGAGTGACCCCCTCCATGGATGAGAAGCCCCCACACATTGTGAGTGACCCCCTCCATGGATGAGAAGCCCCCACACATTGTGAGTGACCCCCTCCATGGATGAGAAGCCCCCACACATTGTGAGTGACCCCCTCCATGGATGAGAAGCCCCCACACATTGTGAGTGACCCCCTCCATGGATGTGAAGCCCCCACACATTGTGAGTGAACCCCTCCATGGATGAGAAGCCTCCACACATTGCGAGTGACCCCCTCCATGGATGAGAAGTTCCCAACATTGTGAGTGAGCCCCTCGATGGATGAGAAGTTCCCAACATTGTGAGTGAGCCCCATCCATGGATGTGAAGCCCCCACACATTGTGAGTGAACCCCTCCATGGATGAGAAGCCTCCACACATTGCGAGTGACCCCCTCCATGGATGAGAAGTTCCCAACATTGTGAGTGAGCCCCCTCCATGGATGAGAAGCCCCCACACATTGTGATGTTACATGGTAATATGTGTATGTGTGTACTATGTGTATGTATTATTTGGGCAGTAGACGCTATGCCATATCAGAGGGGGCAGTATCAATGTCAGATACTGCACAGGGCACCATACAATCCGAGGCCAGTGCCTGTGATGACATAGAATATGGTCGAGAGGTCACAGCCCCATAAATCCGGAGGTTGGACAGGGCAGAGCGGAGGTTGGACAGGGCAGAGCGGAGGTTGGACAGGGCAGAGCGGAGGTTGGACAGGGCAGAGCGGAGGTTGGACAGGGCAGAGCGGAGGTTGGACAGGGCAGAGCGGAGCTGTTCATTAATGGCCGCAGTCTGTTACACTGTTACAGACAGGGCAGATTATTGTCCGGATACTTAGTAATGTTGAGTCAGCATCAAGCTTCAGTTCTGTGCAGCTGCATGAACGCTAAACATGGGATGATCCTTTTTCCTAAAAATTCAAGCGAGAGGTGGCGTCAGCATCCAGTAATGGTTGACAAAAACTGCAGCAACGTTGTGACCCCTGGTAAAAATCTGAGTCTTCACTGAGACCCATCTAAGGGTGGAAACATTGGCGCTGCTTCTGTAATTGTGGTGACATGATAAAGCTAGCCGACCATTACCGGACGCTACGAGTATGGTATAGTGTAGTTTTTCCTTCCTGTTGAGAATTTGCAGGAAAGGGTCACGATGTGAGATAATGAGGGATTTCTGAGCTTCTTCAGTTCATGAGACCTACAAGGAACGGTGCGAAATGTATCAAGGCTGCAACCACGAGGGAAAACCATCAGCCTTGAGTTTCACAGCTGGGAATATCCCCAGCGACTTCACAGCCCTCCCTCCCGTCAGATCCGCAGTTTTCATATCAATGCAGTAAAGAGAACTAAACGTGCACAATATGGCGGTGGATTGCCATCTGATATTGGGCACTCTTATTGACACAATTATTATTCCGCTCTTCTTTCTACAGAACCTCCTCTTCTGTTTTCTGTACATAAAAGGGAATGTTTTATAGAAAATGAAGCCCTTAAATATTCCTTAGTTTTGTACCGCAATAATATCACTATATATATCCCACATTATATTGCCATATAATGCCAAGGTAACACTACCAAGCTAACACTAGCATACACAGTCCACATAATACTGCTATATAACGCAAAGGCTCACTTACCAACTATCACATAGTGTCAAAGTAATACTGCTATATACTGCCCACCTAATACTACCATATAGTGCCAAGGTAATGGTACCACATACTGCCAACCCAATACTATCATATAAGGCCAGGGTAATACTACCATATACTGCCCACCTAATACTATCACATACTGCCAAAGTAATACTGCAGCATTCTGCCCACCTAATACTATCATATGGTGCCAAGGTAATATTACCATATACTACCAACCTAATACTATCATATAGTGGCAAGATAATACTATCGCATACTGCCCACCTAATACTATCATATGGTGCCAAGGTAATATTACCATATAGTGCCAAGATAATACTATCGCATACTGCCCACCTAATACAATCATATAGTGCCGAGGTAATGCTACCATATACTGCCCACCTAATACTATCATATGGTGCCAAGGTAATACTACCACATACTGCCCACCTAATACTATCATATAGTGCAGAGGTAATGCTACCATATACTGTCCACATAATACTATCATATAGTGCCAAGGTAATACTACCATATACTGCCCACCTAATACTATCATAGAGTGCCAAGGTAATACTGCCACATACTGCCCACCAAATACTATCATAGAGTGCCAAGTTTATACTACCACATACTGCCCACCAAATACTATCATATAGTGCCAAGGTAATACTACCACATACTGCCCACCTAATACTATCATAGAGTGCCAAGGTAATACTGCCACATACTGCCCACATAATACTGACATATTACTGCCTTATGCTGCTCACGTATCAGTTCCTTAAAAACCTCAAATAATGCTACAATGTAATCTCCAAATATTAGCACCATACAGTGGGTACGGAAAGTATTCAGACCCCTTTAAATGTTTCACTCTTTGTTTCATTGCAGCCATTTGGTAAATTCTAAAAAGTTCATTTTTTTCTCATTAAAGTGCACTCTGCACCCCATCTTGACTAAAAAAAGACAGAAATGTAGAAATTTTCGCAAATTTATTAAAAAAGAAAAACTGAAATATCACATGGTCATAAGTATTCAGACCCTTTGCTCAGACACATATTTAAGTCACATGCTGTCCATTTCCTTGTGATCCTCCTTGAGATGGTTCTACTCCTTCATTGGAGTCCAGCTGTGTTTAATTAAACTGACAGGACTTGATTTGAAAAGGCACACACCTGTCTATATAAGACCTCACAGCTCATAGTGCATGTCAGACCAAATGAGAATCATGAGCTCAAAGGAACTGCCCAAGGAGCTCAGAGACAGAATTGTGGCAAGGCACAGATCTGGCCAAGGCTACAAAAGAATTTCTGCATTACTCAAGGTTCCTAAGAGCACAGTGGCCTCCATAATCCTTAAATGGGAGAAGTTTGGGACCACCAGAAGTCTTCCTAGACCTGGCCGTCCAGCCAAACTGAGCAATCGTGGGAGAAGAGCCTTAGTGAGAGAGGTAAAGAAGAACCCCAAGATCACTGTAGCTGAGCTCCAGAGATGAAGTAGGGAGATGGGAGAAAGTTCCACAAAGTCAACTATCACTGCAGCCCTCCACCAGTTGGGCCTATATGGCAGAGTGGCCCGACGGAAGCCTCTCCTCAGTGCAAGACATATGAAAACCCGCATAGAGTTCGCTCAAAAACACATGAAGGACTCACACCCTATGAGAAATAAGATTCTCTGGTCTGATGAGATGAAGATAGAACTTTTTGGTGATAATTCTAAGTGGTATGTGTGGAGAAAACCAGGCACTGCTCATCACCTACCCAATACAATCCCAACAGTGAAACATGGTGGAGGCAGCATCATGCTATGGGGGTGCTTTTCAGCTGCAGGGACAGGACGACTGGTTGCAATTGAAGGAAACATGAATGCGGCCAAGTACAGAGATATCCTGGATGAAAACCTCTTCCAGAGGGCTCTGGACCTCAGACTTGGCCGAAGGTTCACCTTCCAACAAGACAATGACCCTAAGCACACAGCTAAAATAACAAAGGAGTGGTTTCAGAACAACTCTGTGACCGTTCTTGACTGGCCCAGCCAGAGCCCTGACCTAAACCCAATTGAGCATCTCTGGAGAGACCTGAAAATGGCTGTCCACCAACGTTCACCATCCAACCTGATGGAACTGGAGAGGATCTGCAAGGAAGAATGGCAGAGGATCCCCAAATCCAGGTGTGAAAAACTTGTTGCATCATTCCCAAGAAGACTCATGGCTGTACTAGCTCAAAAGGGGGCTTCTACTCAATACTGAGCAAAGGGTCTGAATACTTATGACCATGGGATATTTCAGTTTTTCTTTTTTAATAAATTAGCAAAAAATTCCTACGTTTCTGTCTTTTTTTAGTCAAGACGGGGTGCAGAGTGTACTTTAATGAGAAAAAAATGAACTTTTTAGAATTTACCAAATGGCTGCAATGAAACAAAGAGTGAAAAATGTAAAGGGGTCTGAATACTTTCCGTACCCACTGTACATCACTAGATGGAGTCAGTTTGCAACTGAAGTTCCCAGGGACCCCGAGATAGTTGCAGCGCCCTGTCTGTGGGTTATGTATGGGCAACGGGGAGTGCAGCAACACATGACTGTAAGAATCACAATACACGAATGAGGCAAATTTATCAAAACTACAGGAGTCTCCGTCTGCACAAAGAATTAGACAGTAGATTCATCAAACAGCAGAAACCACTTTGATGAATTAATTGTAAGATTGTTTAGTCTTAGTTCACACCTCCTATTATTTAACTTACTTTGTGCCTGAAACGTGCGCCACAATTCTTTCACATTTTGTTGCACATTAGGCCACACCATTTTTCTGATAAACCACACCTCTTTTCCATAAGACCACCCCCCCTGGCCGGCAAAATTGTCAAAAGCACATAATAAATATGGTGTCAGTCATTAATGTTTGTCTTTTGCAACAATACCACAATTCTGCCACATTTAGAGTTGATAAATATGACCCAATCAGTAGTCTGTAACCATGGAAACAGATAGGTCTACGCGGGAGCTGTATACACATAACATAATTTGTAATGTTGCTTTATTTATTTTGGATACATCACCTGCAAAAGTTTACACACCCCCAATGCCATGTGTAAATTGATTCTGATGTGTTGAGAGCGACTTGTGTCTGTTCCCACATTAGGACCAGGGGAGCATGTTGCTGCCGTCATGAGGTCCCTCCCGTTGGTGGGCTAGGGGTCTTCAGCTGCCGCGTTATCAGAGCTGCAGACAGTGAATGTCTGAGTCTGGGGTCGCACTTCTTGATATTGTACCATGCGGCCGATATCAGGTTCACGCGCCATTTATCGCACACTGAGCAAGTTCCGGTGAAGAACCTAAAAATGTTATGTATCGCCTGTACTGGCGGCTGATGGATGTGCCAATATGGACGGCGCTATACACTTCTGCCCCGCGGCCCAGAGGGGGGCACCCTGCCTCCTGCCTTTATTTCACTGCTAATAGCAAAAAATGTGAAAACTGAGGTCTCAGTGATCCTTCAAAGCCGAGCAATAATTTTACCCAGAATTTGGGACAAGACGTCTTTTTATCTCTATTATTTTAACCCAGCGTTTTCTGTCTCTCATACATTTTAATGAGGGTCTTTTTTCTCTTTATTGCGTATCCGATTCTCCCTTTCCTCTGTATCTCCCCTCCTGCGGCCTTAAAATGAAGACAGTAATTACTCCGCTGCGTTCCGGCTTCTGAGAGCTGAAAGAGCAAATTGTATGAAAGGAAACTTGGTCGACGTAGACAGAAGGAAAGTACAGACCTGGAGCACCTGTCACACCGTGGAGTCAGGATTAAAGAGCACCCTCACGGTGCATTGAACTGTGCTGGCGGCAGAATTACTGTCATCGTGCCAGTGTGAACGTACTGCAGGCTGGCTGCATTTCTCACCCTGATAACAGGGAGCAATAGATAGATATCTACATATAGCCCAAAATGCTGTGCTATCAGACCCAAATCCCGAGACATTGAATCAAACAATGCAATTCTTACTCCCTTTATCCACCACTAGGAGGAGCTCACTGCACAGGAATGTATACAGCTCCTATTTTCCTACTGATTTTATAGGGAGCTGTATGCAGTTGTCTACAGTGATCTCCCCCTAGTGGTGGACGCAAGTAAACAGAATTTTAGCATGAGTAGTTCAGTTGCTTTAGGCGTGGTACAGGCAGTGGTGGGCTATAGTGGGTGCAGCATCCTGGAATTGCATACTTTGCATTGGGATTTAGGAATATTCAGAATAAGCATAAAACAGAATGGGCACCTTGTTATTACCCCGTTGTGCCATCACACCCCAATAGAGGGGTCAGGTCATGTTGGCTTTCCTATATAAAACATGACCCTTTTGTCATTTGGCTCTTGCTTGTTGCTGATACAGGCTCCGTAGTAGCTGCATGTGCTGCTTCGTATGTACCCCCTTGTTTTTGGGGTTCCAATATATACTGTATTCCTTTTTTTGCCTTTATCTATGAGACCAAATTAACTAACTTTACAAATCTCGTTATTTAGAGAATACCCAGCGGTCTGCATCCATGCGTTTTATTACCCATACAGAGGAAGTAATCACTTCTTATAAATCATACACAACCTCATTTTATAATGGACCCTAATTATTATCGCTATTGAGTTGTTAAGAGACATTTGGCGCTGAGAGGTTGTGTGAGGCCGCGGGAATTCAGTACAGACAGAGGCGATGAAGGATTGCAGGCACTTACACCAACCACAACAATAATAAAAACACAGCATTATTCAGGCGGTATGTTCCTCCAGGGGCGGCACTGTTATACGGTTACATTTATTGGAGGAAATGCTGGACATAGAGCTGAAGAGATTGTGTGTGACTTATTAACACGAAATTAAAGAAATTACATGTCACGTGCAACCACATATATCACAGTATAATGGAGCAATGGAGCAGACACAGGAGGCAAAACTATAGAAGAAATATTCCCAAGAAGTTATTAAAAGGGAAACTCTTCTAATATATAATATTCATACATATACATAAAGGCAGTATTATAGTAGTTATATTCTTGTACATAAAGGCAGTATTATAGTAGTTATATTCTTGTACATAAAGGCAGTATTATAGTAGTTATATTCTTGTACATAGGGGCTGTATTATAGCAGTTATATTCTTGTACATAGGGGCAGTATTATAGTAGTTATATTCTTGTACATAAGGGCTGTATTATAGTAGTTATATTCTTGTACATAGGAGCAGTATTATAGTAGTTATATTCTTGTACATAGGAGCAGTATTATAGTAGATATATTCTTGTACATAGGAGCAGTATTATAGTAGTTATATTCTTGTACATAGGAGCAGTATTATAGTAGTTATATTCTTGTACATAGAAGCAGTATTATAGTAGTTATATTCTTGTACATAGGAGCAGTATTATAGTAGTTATATTCTTGTACATAGGAGCAGTATTATAGTAGTTATATTCTTGTACATAGGAGCAGTATTATAGTAGTTATATTCTTGTACATAGGAGCAGTATTATAGTAGTTATATTCTTGTACATAGGAGCAGTATTATAGTAGTTATATTCTTGTACATAGGAGCAGTATTATAGTAGCTATATTCTTGTACATAGTGGGCAGTATTATAGTAGTTATATTCTTGTACATAGGGGCAGTATTATAGTAGTTATATACTTGTACATAGGGGCAGTGTTATAGTATTTATATTCTTGTACATAGGAGCAGTATTATAGTAGTTATATTCTTGTACATTGGGGCAGTATTATAGTAGTTATATTCTTGTACATAGGGGGCAGTATTATAGTAGTTATATTCTTGTACATAGGGGGCAGTATTATAGTAGTTATATTCTTGTACATAGGAGCAGTATTATAGTAGTTATATTCTTGTACATAGGGGGCAGTATTATAGTAGTTATATTCTTGTACATAGGAGCAGTATTATAGTAGTTATATTCTTGTACATTGGGGCAGTATTATAGTAGTTATATTCTTGTACATAGGAGCAGTATTATAGTAGTTATATTCTTGTACATAGGGGGCAGTATTATAGTAGTTATATTCTTGTATATAGGAGCAGTATTATAGTAGTTATATTCTTGTACATAGGGGCAGTATTATAGTAGTTATATTCATGTACATAGGAGCAGTATTATAGTAGTTATATTCTTGTACATAGGGGCAGTATTATAGTAGTTATATTCATGTACATAGGAGCAGTATTATAGTAGTTATATTCTTGTACATAGGAGCAGTATTATAGTAGTTATATTCTTGTACATAGGAGCAGTATTATAGTAGTTATATTCTTGTACATAGGAGCAGTATTATAGTAGTTATATTCTTGTACATAGGAGCAGTATTATAGTAGCTATATTCTTGTACATAGGAGCAGTATTATAGTAGTTATATTCTTGTACATAGGAGCAGTATTATAGTAGTTATATTCTTGTACATAGGAGCAGTATTATAGTAGCTATATTCTTGTACATAGGAGCAGTATTATAGTAGTTATATTCTTGTATATAGGAGCAGTATTATAGTAGCTATATTCTTGTACATAGGAGCAGTATTATAGTAGTTATATTCTTGTACATAGGAGCAGTATTATAGTAGTTATATTCTTGTACATATGGAGCCGTATTATAGTAGTTATATTCTTGCACATAGGGGGCAGTATTATAGCAGTTATATTCTTGTACATAGGAGCCGTATTATAGTAGTTATATTCTTGCACATAGGGGGCAGTATTATAGCAGTTATATTCTTGTACATAGGAGCCGTATTATAGTAGTTATATTCTTGCACATAGGAGCAGTATTATAGCAGTTATATTCTTGTACATAGGGAGCAGTATTATAGCAGTTATATTCTTGTACATAGGAGCCGTATTATAGTAGTTATATTCTTGCACATAGGGGGCAGTATTATAGCAGTTATATTCTTGTACATAGGAGCAGTATTATAGTAGTTATATTCTTGTCTATATATATATAGTATGTGCACAGTGTGATTATAATTATTACATAATCAGCGATATCTTGTACATTTCCTTCGGTCGGGGTCCGGAGGTCCTTTCATGACTTGTCGTTGGCTTGAGTGTAATACGTGGTAATAGGCTCTTGTTACTGCGGCGCACAAGTCATTCCACGTCAGTTCTGCTTCCAGGACAGATTTCCTCTGGTGATACACAACCTCACATTTCTACTTTATTCTTTTCTCTTTTCTCATCTCCTTTTATGTTCTCTAGGATCAATGACGAATTTCATCCCTAATGGATATACAACTTCTACTTATGTATTCCGAACGGTAAAATCAATGCCGTAAAGAAGCAGCTGCCCAAAAAAAAAAAGGGGAAAGCAAATTTGTATTCTGTTCTCTGGCTGCAAAAATGTCTTCTTACATATATCTAGGGAAGGGTGGGATAAATTACAACGGGCATCAAAATCATTAGTTCTTGAGCTTCAATCCTTTTCTCCTTTTCTTGGGTGCAGTAAGTATGGCTGCCGTTACCGATCCTGCAGACGAGTGTGAAATCTCGTGTCTTCTCTGCAGAGATAATCCACGGTGTAAATGATCGATTTACAGTACATAAGTCAGACAGCCTGGCTGTCCTGGGTATTAACGCAAGCCATAATAAGATCTGACAACAACTTGCTGATGGTTTCCACATAACGTATATCGTTCCCTACATGACACAAAATAAAAATGTCAATTTCTAGGAGTAGTTTCACTGTCAATATTGATGGTGCGTTCTGTTTAAAGGGGGTCTGACTGTCGTGCGCCCCCTCTACTCCCACCAGTCTTTTCATCATATGGTCGTAGATGTTGTGCATTCATCCTGAGCCTCCTGCTTCATGAGTACATGTTGCAGCCTATGTACAGTTCTGCAGGTGGAGCACTGGTCTCCCCATACCTTACAGTAATGTGATGATTCTCCTGGCAGCGGTTCTGGTAGATACTCATCTGGTTTGCAGACATTTCTGCAGAATCTGAAGATGTGAGTGGGAGGATTTCTGCGCGGTTCGTGTGGGAGATAATACTCAGACTACCTATTGTCGAGAAACGCACGTGAAAGGAAGACAGGCACCTGTCAGCGGATCACGGCTTAATAACACCTAACGATGGCATTTTCCTGAGCCCGTAGGTAAAAGGGTGAACAGCAGCGCTCATGACATCAGCATCTACGACAATGAATGCCAGGGTGCCCTCCGCTGTCATAGGAAAGTAATTATGCAATCTTATCATATTGCCCTATTATTCACCCAGGATAGGGGAGACCTTACCGGGGTCCCGGAAGAGTTGGCAAACCTCCCGGGGGGCTGGAGGAAGACCCCCTGGATGATTCCTGTGCCTGGTGCCAGGATGCTACGTTATTTAGATGCAAGTACAGGGCGTCGGGAAGGTCTTTCTGCCCACCACCCGGTCACACACGTGCCCCTACTATATGTCGCTTCCTCTGCTGCAGCAATTTTTGGCCATGTGAAGGGGTTTGACTTGTGAAAATGGGGCATGTTCGAGCCCCCCAAAATTAAAGGCTCCCTGTAAAGTTGGCATGAATGACAATTTCAGCAGCCTCCATAGATAGTAACCAGAGAATCAGCATTACTTACCGGAAATGACAACTTGTGTTCATCCTGGGCCTCCTGTTTCATGAATATAATGCCAGAATACTTCTGTGACAGACTGGGCAGTAGGAGTGAGTCAGTATGGCCAGGATGTATTGCTATTATACTTTGTGGCTGTGTGAGGACATATTGTGGATGATACATTGTAGTTTATACATTTTGGGCCCAAGTCATCATTTGCTTTTTTTTTTTGCCTTGTGATATTTGTTGATCTATTTTGTGCCAAATTCTTTAAAAATGCAACCCACAGATCCTGAATTTTGTGCAAAATCACAAGTCCTCTTTTCTTTGTCTTTTACCTTTCTTACAGGTTTTTCAGAGCAAAAACTCAGATGTTCTGCTAAAATGTTGCAAAAAAATTGCAGGGGAAAGTGCAGCACATTCACCCCAAAAATGCTAAAAGTCGCATTTTATGAGTCAGCCGCAAAACAAAAACGACAGTGTGCCCAGTGTGTCTGGAGACCTAACTGGTTCCTCCACCGCTGATCATTCCCGGATCATCAGGTGCCTGGCAGGCTGTCGGCCATATTTGCATCCTGGCAGGCACCTGTCAATGGGACATTATCATCGCCAATGTGTAAGTGAGCCGCATCGGATTAACCCCTTAGTTTAGGGCCACACGGCGACATCTGTCGTGCGGCAATGAAATCGCAGCAACACATTGCAACATTTGACGCGACGATTTCCTACGGAGTCGCGTTGTGACCTCTAACAAGGAGTCGCTAATGTTTCCAAATGTATCAGATTTTGTATCGAAGGTCGCGCGCGACAGACGTCGATGCAAGTTACACAAGTGATTTTGTTGCTCGACTTTTCAGGGAATTGCACGTGTCGTCGGCTTTAATAAAAGCAACTGATTCTGTAATTGACAGAATCCCAAATTTGGAGTTTATGATGTGGACGGCTCAGTGAGATCCCACAGATCCGGCAGTGGGGATCTAGCCCTGCAGGATAGCGGTCATCCCCCGTATTGACCACATCATTGACTTTCTATACGTTTGAGCTGGAGCAGAGCGATCATTGCTGTAATAGCAAAAGCAAAGTGTTCATTGCTGGATTTACAGCGCGGCCCCCGTAGACGAGCGCAGAAGATAAATATGGATGCAAAAGCCACTGCACAAATCCTCTTAATTTACAGCAGGTATCAGACTGTGGATACTGTACGATGTAATGCACTGTGTGTTTTTCCTAAGAAGCGCAGAGATGATTGAGGTGTCTGGATATTTATGGGATATTTGGGGCTGATTTTAAAAGGGAAACGTCATCAGCTTTTAAGGGGCTTTAAATTGTATTAAATATTGCTGATGTGTGCAGAAGGCGGCACGGAGAAGGGGTGTGAGGAACTGTATAAAGTCACAGACCGTCTGTAAAGTGCATGTATGTAGGCAGGGTGCATGCAAAATAATGGCAAAGCTCCAGCTGTCAAACCCATTTATACTGCTGGTTATTATTGGATACAGTCAGCAAGCATCTCATACTAGTGTCTGGTGCAGACATTACCGAGTGCAGCTCTGGAGTATGATGCAGGATGTAACTCAGGATCAGTAATGTAATGTATGTACACAGTGACTGCACCAGCAGGATAGTGAGTGCAGCTCTGGAGTATAATACAGGATATAACTCAGGATCAGTAATGTAATGTATGTACACAGTGACTGCACCAGCAGAATAGTGAGTGCAGCTCTGGAGTATAATACAGGAGGTAACTCAGGATCAGTAATGTAATGTATGTACACAGTGACTGCACCAGCAGAATAGTGAGTGCAGCTCTGGAGTATAATACAGGATGTGACTTAGGATCAGTAATGTAATGTATGTACACAGTGACTGCACCAGCAAAATAGTGAGTGCAGCTCTGGAGTATAATACAGGATGTAACTCAGGATCAGTAATGTAATGTATGTACACAGTGACTACACCAGCAGAATAGTGAGTGCAGCTCTGGAGTATAATACAGGATGTAACTCAGGATCAGTAATGTAATGTATGTACACAGTGACTGCACCAGCAGAATAGTGAGTGCAGCTCTGGAGTATAATACAGGATATAACTCAGGATCAGTAATGTAATGTATGTACACAGTGACTGCACCAGCAGAATAGTGACTGCAGCTCTGGAGTATAATACAGGATGTAACTCAGGATCAGTAATGTAATGTATGTACACAGTGACTGCACCAGCAGAATAGTGACTGCAGCTCTGGAGTATAATACAGGATGTAACTCAGGATCAGTAATGTAATGTATGTACACAGTGACTGCACCAGCAGAATAGTGACTGCAGCTCTGGAGTATAATACAGGATGTAACTCAGGATCAGTAATGTAATGTAAAGAACACAGTGACTGCAACAGCAGAATAGTGAGTGCAGCTCTGGAGTATAATACAGGATGTAACTCAGGATCAGTAATGTAATGTATGTACACAGTGACTGCAACAGCAGAATAGTGAGTGCAGCTCTGGAGTATAATACAGGATGTAACTCAGGATCAGTAATGTAATGTATGTACACAGTGACTGCACCAGCAGAATAGTGAGTGCAGCTCTGGAGTATAATACAGGATGTAACTCAGGATCAGTAATGTAATGTATGTACACAGTGACTGCACCAGCAGAATAGTGAGTGCAGCTCTGGAGTATAATACAGGATGTAACTCAGGATCAGTAATGTAATGTATGTACACAGTGACTGCACCAGCAGAATAGTGACTGCAGCTCTGGAGTATAATACAGGATGTAACTCAGGATCAGTAATGTAATGTAAAGAACACAGTGACTGCAACAGCAGAATAGTGAGTGCAGCTCTGGAGTATAATACAGGATGTAACTCAGGATCAGTAATGTAATGTATGTACACAGTGACTGCAACAGCAGAATAGTGAGTGCAGCTCTGGAGTATAATACAGGATGTAACTCAGGATCAGTAATGTAATGTATGTACACAGTGACTGCACCAGCAGAATAGTGAGTGCAGCTCTGGAGTATAATACAGGATGTAACTCAGGATCAGTAATGTAATGTATGTACACAGTGACTGCACCAGCAGAATAGTGAGTGCAGCTCTGGAGTATAGTAAAAGAGGTATCTCAGGATCAGTAATGTAATGTATGTACACAGTGACTGCACCAGCAGAATAGTGAGTGCAGCTCTGGAGTATAATACAGGATATAACTCAGGATCAGTAATGTAATGTATGTACACAGTGACTCCACCAGCAGAATAGTGACTGCAGCTCTGGAGTATAATACAGGATGTAACTCAGGATCAGTAATGTAATGTATGTACACAGTGACTGCACCAGCTGAATAGTGAGTGCTGCTCTGGAGTATAATACAGGATGTAACTCAGGATCAGTAATGTAATGTATGTACACAGTGACTGCACCAGCAGAATAGTGAGTGCGGCTCTGGAGTATAATACAGGATGTAACTCAGGATCAGTAATGTAATGTATGTACACAGTGACTCCACCAGCAGAATAGTGACTGCAGCTCTGGACTATAACACAGGATGTAACTCAGGATCAGTAATGTAATGTATGTACACAGTGACTGCAGCAGCAGAATAGTGAGTGCAGCTCTGGAGTATAATACAGGATGTAACTCAGGATCAGTAATGTAATGTATGTACATAGTGACTGCACCAGCAGAATAGTGAGGGCAGCTCTGGGGTATAATACAGGAGGTAACTCAGGATCAGTAATGTAATGTAATGTATGTACACAGTGACTGCAACAGCAGAATAGTGAGTGCAGCTCTGGAGTATAATACAGGATGTAACTCAGGATCAGTAATGTAATGTATGTACACAGTGACTGCAACAACAGAATAGTGAGTGCAGCTCTGGAGTATAATACAGGATGTAACTCAGGATCAGTAATGTAATGTATGTACACAGTGACTGCACCAGCAGAATAGTGAGTGCAGCTCTGGAGTATAATACACGATGTAACTCAGGATCAGTAATGTAATGTATGTTCACAGTGACTGCACCAGTAGAATAGTGAGTGCAGCTCTGGGGTATAATACAGGATGTAACTCAGGATCAGCAATGTAATGTATGTACACAGTGACTGCACCAGCAGAATAGTGAGTGCAGCTCTGGGGTATAATACAGGATGTAACTCAGGATCAGCAATGTAATGTATGTACACAGTGACTGCACCAGCAGAATAGTGAGTGCTGCTCTGGAGTATAATACAGGATGTAACTCAGGATCAGTAATGTAATGTATGTACACAGTGACTGCACCAGGAGAATAGTGAGTGCAGCTCTGGAGTATAATACAGGATGTAACTCAGGATCAGTAATGTAATGTATGTACACAGTGACTGCACCAGCAGAATAGTGAGTGCAGCTCTGGGGTATAATACAGGATGTAACTCAGGATCAGCAATGTAATGCATGTACACAGTGACTGCACCAGCAGAATAGTGAGTGCAGCTCTGGAGTATAATACAGGATGTAACTCAGGATCAGTAATGTAATGTATGTACACAGTGACTGCACCAGCAGAATAGTGAGTGCAGCTCTGGAGTATAATACAGGATGTAACTCAGGATCAGTACAGGATCAGTAATGTAATGTATGTACATAGTGACTGCACCAGCAGAATAGTGAGTGCAGCTTGTAACGGGTCTGGGAGGCGGAACCTCTGAGCAACTTATACAAGGGGGCGGTCCTTGTAAGGAAGCGGGTGGCGACCAGGGAAGACAGGCAGGTAGTCACAGCAGGTGACCGGGACAGTCTCTGGGTAAACGGGCAGGAGATCACAGCAAGTGACCGGGGCAGTCTCTGGGTGAACGGGCAGGAGGTCACGGCAAGTGACCGGGACAGTCTCTGGGTGAACGGGCAGGAGGTCACGGCAAGTGACCGGGACAGTCTCTGGGTAAAGGGTAGGTACGACCTGTGACGGCTGAGCCTCCAGGTAGGCTAGCAGGCAGATGGCAGATGTCTGCTCCCAGGTGAGCAGGCGAGAGTCTCTGGATAAGCAGGTGGTCACAGCATGTGACGGCGGAGCCTCCAGGTAGGCTAACAGGCAGGTAGCAGATGAGCGCTCCCAGGTGAGCGGGCAAGAGTCTCTGGACTGGCAGGTGGTCACAGCACGTGACGGCAGAGCCTCCAGGTAGGCTAGCAGACAGGTAGCAGATGAGCGCTCCCAGGTGAGCGGGCAAGCTGGTCCATAGACAGACTGACAGGTGTCGGAAGGCAGACCGTCGGACCTCAGGCTAGCAAGCAGGTAAGCGGATAACAGGCAGGAATCAGACAGCAATCTGGCAGGTAACTGGCAGGTAACTGGAAACGGGACCTGAGGGCTGAAGCAGAGTAGTGAACAGTGCAACAACATTGCTCGGGCACCTCCATTTTGGAGGAGGTGCCTTATATATGGTGAAGTCCTCCGGCCATTGGCCGGGGACTCCTTAGGACGGCGCGCGCGGCCCCTTTAAGAGGGGGGGGAGCGCGCGCGCGCGCGCCCTAAGCACCGTGGCCGGGAAGGAGCGCGCGCTGCCAGCAGAGCGGGAGGAGGACGCCGGGCACGGAGCAGAGAGGTGAGGGGAACAGCGTCCCTGCCTGGCAGAGGGCAGGGACGCTGACGCTATAGTACCCCCCCCCTTAGGCCCCCCCTTTTTTAGGCCAGACAGAAATTTAGCAAGGATGAGAGGGGCATGGATGTTCTCCCGGGGCTCCCACGTTCTCTCTTCAGGACCAAACCTCTTCCAATCTACTAGAAAAAAGGTCTTTCCTCTTACCCTTTTTGTGGCCAGAATGTTCTCTACCTCAAACTCGTTTTCAGCGGAAACCGGAGCAGGAGGCGTACCTGTAGACTTGGAAAAAGAGTTAAGTACCACAGGTTTGAGGAGAGATACATGGAAGGAGTTAGGGATCCGCAAGTTGGCCGGGAGTTTCAATTTATAGGCCACCGGGTTGATCTGACTGATGACCTCCAGAGGACCGATGAACCGAGGCCCTAACTTATAGGAAGGAATCTTGAGCCGGACATACTTGGACGAGAGCCAGACCTTATCCCCTGGACGGAATTGAGGAGGATCCAGACGTTTTTTGTCAGCATGTCTTTTCATACGCTCGGATGACAGAAGGAGTGCGGATCGGGTACTCTCCCACAAGGAGGAAAATTTGTTAACAAGAGATTCCGCAGCCGGATTATCCACCGAGGTGGAGACGGGAAATAGGATCCGAGGATGCTGACCGAAGACTACAAAAAACGGGGATTTGGAGGAAGATTCGCTCTCGTGATTGTTGTAAGAGAATTCGGCCCATGGCAGGAGATCCACCCAGTCAGAATGGTGGGCATTAACGAAGTGCCGGAGGTAACTGGTCAGGATCTGATTGATCCGCTCCACTTGACCATTAGATTGTGGGTGGTAAGCGGAGGAGAAGTCCAGGGTGACGTCTAGCAATTTACAAGTGGCTCTCCAGAAGCGTGAGGTGAACTGTACCCCACGATCCGACACGATGTGGAGGGGCAGGCCATGAAGACGGAAGATGTGGCGGATAAAGTCTTTAGCCAGCTCGGGTGCAGACGGGAGGCCTGGCAGGGGAATAAAGTGAGCCATCTTGGAGAAGCGATCAGCGACCACCCAAATGACCGTACAACCGGCAGAGACGGGAAGATCAGTTATGAAGTCCATCGCTATATGCTGCCAGGGGGCAGCAGGTACAGGAAGCGGAAGGAGGCGACCGGCTGGCAGGTGTCTCGGGACTTTGTTGCGGGCGCAGGACACACAGGCAGAAACAAAGTCTATTACGTCCTTGTGCAGGGTAGGCCACCAGTAGTGCCGGGTAATAAGCTGGAGGGTCTTTTTCTGACCGGCGTGGCCAGCTAGTTTAGACGAATGGCCCCAGTGTAGGATCTTCTCCCGATCAGGTACTGAAACGAACGTCTTACCGGGAGGGAGACGATTTAGACTCACGGGAGCCACTTGCATTACTCTGGCGGGATCGATGATATGTTTGGGTTCTTCCTCGAGATCGGACACCAGAAAGGATCGGGACAAGGCGTCTGCTTTGATGTTTTTGTCAGCCGGGCGAAAATGAAGAACAAAATCAAAGCGAGCAAAAAACAAGGACCACCGGGCTTGGCGCGGGTTAAGTCTCTGGGCATGCTGGAGGTAAGCCAAGTTCTTGTGGTCAGTGTAGATTATTACCGGGTGAAGAGCCCCCTCGAGTAGGTAACGCCACTCCTCCAATGCCAGCTTGATGGCCAATAGCTCTCGGTCTCCTATGGAATAGTTGCGCTCAGAAGAGGAGAAGAGTTTGGAGAAGAAGCCACAAGTTACCATTCTCCCGGAAGACGATTTTTGGGTAAGTACCGCTCCGGCTCCAGAGGAGGAGGCGTCAACTTCCAGGAAGAACTGCTTGTTGCCATCCGGGCGATGCAGCACCGGGGCGGAAGAGAAGGCCTGTTTTAAGGAAAGAAAGGCCTCCTCTGCTTCGGGCGGCCACTCTCTGGGATTAGTGCCCTTACGGGTGAGCGCGGAAATTGGGGCAGTCCGGGAAGAGAAGTGCGGTATGAAGAGGCGGTAGTAGTTGGCGAAGCCCAGGAACCGCTGAATAGCCTTCAACCCCTCCGGTCGAAGCCATTTCTCGATGGCAGTTTCTCTGGATCCATTCGGAGGCCGGTCTGAGAAATAATGTAGCCCAAAAACGGAAGCGAGGTCTGCTCAAAGAGGCACTTCTCATATTTAGCGAAGAGGTGATTCTGCCTGAGCCTGAGCAGGACCTGACGAACATCCCTCCGGTGAGTCTGGAGATCCGGAGAGAAGACCAAGATGTCGTCCAGGTACACCACTACGCAGGAGTAGAGAAGGTCCCGGAAGATGTCATTGACCAACTCTTGAAAGACGGCAGGAGCATTACAGAGACCAAAGGGCATTACCAGATATTCATAGTGGCCGTCCCGGGTGTTGAATGCAGTCTTCCATTCATCCCCCTGACGGATACGGACCAGGTTGTACGCCCCACGGAGGTCCAATTTGGTGAAGATTCTAGCCCCCCTCAGACGATCAAATAACTCCGGAATGAGCGGAAGGGGGTACTTATTCTTCACCGTGATCTGGTTAAGGCCTCTATAGTCTATACAGGGACGGAGAGAGCCGTCCTTCTTTTTAACGAAAAAGAAGCCTGCTCCCGCCGGGGAGGTAGATTTCCGGATGAATCCCCGGGCCAGATTCTCCTCAATATATTCAGACATCGACCGGGTCTCAGCAGCGGACAATGGGTAAATATGCCCACGGGGAGGCGTAGTACCGGGTAACAGGTCGATAGGACAGTCGTATGGTCTATGAGGGGGTAATGTCTCTGCCTCCTTTTTATTAAAGACATCAGCAAATGACCAATAAGGAATCGGAAGTCCAGGTAGATTAGTTGGGGTAGGAGAAGGACGGACGGGATGAACGGGAACCAAACAAGTCTTATGGCAGTCCTGTCCCCAACGAAGGACTTCTCCGGTCTTCCAGTCAAGCACGGGTGCATGTCTCTGGAGCCAAGGTAGGCCTAACAAGAGTGCGTGAGAGAGTCCAGGCAGAACATGAAAAGAGATGCTCTCAGAATGCAGCATTCCCACCTGCAGAGTAATGGATTCGGTGATGAGTTGGATGGGACGTGGTAAGAGGCCCCCATCCACGGCAGCGACAGATAAGGGTACAGCCAGAGGTTTGGTGGGAATGCGGTGTTTTTCTACCAGGGACTGTGAAATAAGATTCCCGGCTGCTCCAGAGTCAAGTTGGGCTAGTTCGAAAAAACGGTTCTCCCCGCAGATAATTGAGACTGACAGCAGCAGAGATGGAGAGGATTTATTCTTGTCTAGGTCGACCTCTCTGAGCGAACCTAGACACAGGCGTTTCCCGACCTCTCCGGGCAGGTACGGATCCGGTGCTCCTTGCTGCCACAGTAGAAGCAGCTCCCCTCGGCACGGCGTAAGTCCTGACGGGTTTTGACCATCTTGGTCTGGTCGACCTGCATAGGTTCAGGAGAGTGTACCTGGGGAGAAACGGAGGGAGTGACGGGTTTCTGGAAGGTAGGAGCTAGACGTGGAAACCTCCTCTCACGGGTGACCTCTTTGGCACGCTCCTGGAACCGTAAGTCAATCCGGGTGGCAAGAGTTATTAAGTCATCGAGAGTGGTAGGAATGTCCCGACCGGCGAGTTCATCTTTAATACGGCCGGACAGACCCTCCCAGAAGACAGACACCAGAGCGTCGTTATCCCAGGCCAGCTCCGAGGCAAGGGTACGGAACCGTATGGCATATTAGCCCACGGTGAGACTTCCCTGACGGAGGCGTAGCAGAGACGATGCGGATGAGGTCTTCCGTCCGGGTTCGTCGAAGACTTTCCGGAAAGCCGTGAGAAAGGCAGGCAAGTCGGACACCAGGGGGTCTCCTCTCTCCCATAGAGGATTTAGCCAAGCCAGTGCCTCCCCCGTGAGATGGGACATGATGAAGGCTACTTTGGCCCGGTCGGAGTTAAACTGGTGGGACAGGAGTTCAAAGTGCAGGGTGCACTGGTTTATGAAGCCCCGAGCCAGAGCGGAGTCGCCTCCGAAGCGAGGAGGTGCAGAAAGCCGGGGTCCGGAGCAGGATACCATGGTATTGGTGGGCAGCGAAGCTGCCGGGTTGCGAGTCAAGACACTAGCGGTGGTTGCTGGTGGAGCAGTCAGAGTGTCCAGGCGAGAAATGACATTCCGTAGGTGACTCAGGATGGACTCCTGTTGGGACCTCTGACGGGACAGTTCATGACAAAGGTCCGAGAGCGAGGGAGCTTGGGTGCCACCGGGTTCCATGGCCCGAGCAAACTGTAACGGGTCTGGGAGGCGGAACCTCTGAGCAACTTATACAAGGGGGCGGTCCTTGTAAGGAAGCGGGTGGCGACCAGGGAAGACAGGCAGGTAGTCACAGCAAGTGACCGGGACAGTCTCTGGGTAAACAGGCAGGAGGTCACAGCAAGTGACCGGGGCAGTCTCTGGGTGAACGGGCAGGAGGTCACGGCAAGTGACCGGGACAGTCTCTGGGTGAACGGGCAGGAGGTCACGGCAAGTGACCGGGACAGTCTCTGGGTAAAGGGTAGGTATGACCTGTGACGGCTGAGCCTCCAGGTAGGCTAGCAGGCAGATGGCAGATGTGTGCTCCCAGGTGAGCAGGCGAGAGTCTCTGGATAAGCAAGTGGTCACAGCATGTGACGGCGGAGCCTCCAGGTAGGCTAACAGGCAGGTAGCAGATGAGCGCTCCCAGGTGAGTGGGCAAGAGTCTCTGGACTGGCAGGTGGTCACAGCACGTGACGGCGGAGCCTCCAGGTAGGCTAGCAGACAGGTAGCAGATGAGCGCTCCCAGGTGAGCGGGCAAGAGTCTCTGGACTGGCAGGTGGTCACAGCATGTGACGGCGGAGCCTCCAGGTAGGCTAGCAGACAGGTAGCAGATGAGCGCTTCCAGGTGAGCGGGCAAGCTGGTCCATAGACAGACTGACAGGTGTCGGAAGGCAGACCGTCGGACCTCAGGCTAGCAAGTAGGTAAGCGGATAACAGGCAGGAATCAGACAGCAATCTGGCAGGAAACTGGCAGGTAACTGGAAACGGGACCTGAGGGCTGAAGCAGAGTAGTGAACAGTGCAACAACATTGCTCGGGCACCTCCATTTTGGAGGAGGTGCCTTATATATGGTGAAGTCCTCCGGCCATTGGCCGGGGACTCCTTAGGACGGCGCGAGCGGCCCCTTTAAGTGGGGGGGAGCGCGCGCGCCCTAAGCACCGTGGCCGGGAAGGAGCGCGCGCTGCCAGCAGAGCGGGAGGAGGACGCCGGGCTCGGAGCGGAGAGGTGAGGGGAACAGCGTCCCTGCCTGGCAGAGGGCAGGGACGCCGACGCTACACAGCTCTGGGGTATAATACAGGATGTAACTCAGGATATGTATTATACAGTGGTGGCCAAAAGTATTGGCACCCCTGCAATTCTGTCAGATAATACTCAGTTTCTTCCTGAAAATGATTGCAATCACAAATTCTTTGGTATTATTATCTTCATTTAATTTGTCTTCAATGAAAAAACACAAAAAGAATTGTCCTAAAGCCAAATTGGATATAATTCCACACCAAACCTAAAAAAGGGGGTGGACAAAAGTATTGGCACTGTTTGAAAAATCCTGTGATGCTTCTCTAATTCGTGTAATTAACAGCACCTGTAACTTACCTGTGGCACCTAACAGGTGTTGGCAATAACTAAATCACACTTGCAGCCAGTTAACATGGATTAAAGTTGACTCAACCTCTGTCCTGTGTCCTTGTGTGTACCACATTGAGCATGGAGAAAAGAAAGAAGATCAAAGAACTGTCTGAGGACTTGAGAAACCAAATTGTGAGGAAGCATGAGCAATCTCAAGGCTACAAGTCCATCTCCAAAGACCTGAATGTTCCTGTGTCTTCCGTGCGCAGTGTCATCAAGAAGTGTAAAGCCCATGGCACTGTGGCTAACCTCCCTAGATGTGGACGGAAAAGAAAAATTGACGAGAGATTTCAACGCAAGATTGTGCGGATGGTGGATAAAGAACCTCGACTAACATCCAAACAAGTTCAAGCTGCCCTGCAGTCCGAGGGTACAACAGTGTCAACCCGTACTATCCGTCGACGTCTGAATGAAAAGGGACTGTATGGTAGGATACCCAGGAAGACCCCACTTCTTACCCCGAGACATGAAAAAGCCAGGCTGTAGTTTGCCAAAACTTACCTGAGAAAGCCTAAAACGTTTTGGAAGAATGTTCTCTGGTCAGATGAGACAAAAGTAGAGCTTTTTGGGAAAAAGCATCAACATAGAGTGTACAGGAAAAAAAAAGAAGCATTCAAAGAAAAGAACACGGTCCCTACAGTCAAACATGGTGGAGGTTCCCTGATGTTTTGGGGTTGCTTTGCTGCCTCTGGCACTGGACTGCTTGACCGTGTGCATGGCATTATGAAGTCTGAATACTACCAACAAATTTTGCAGCATAATGTAGGGCCCAGTGTGAGAAAGCTGGGTCTCCCTCAGAGGTCATGGGTCTTCCAGCAGGACAATGACCCAAAACACACTTCCAAAAGCACTATAAAATGGTTTGAGAGAAAGCACTGGAGACTTCTAAGGTGGCCAGCAATGAGTCCAGACCAGAATCCCATAGAACACCTGTGGAGAGATCTCAAAATGGCAGTTTGGGGAAGGCACCCTTCAAATATCAGGGACCTGGAGCAGTTTGCCAAAGAAGAATGGTCTACAATTCCAGCAGAGCATTGTAAGAAACTCATTGATGGTTACCGGAAGCGGTTGTTCGCAGTTATTTTGGCTAAAGGTTGTGCAACCAAGTAATAGGCTGAGGGTGCCAATACTTTTGTCCGGCCCATTTTTGGAGTTTTGTGTGAAATGATCAATGATTTGATTTTTGCTTCATTCTCTTTTGTGTTTTTTCCTTGCAAGCAAATTAAATGAAGAGAATAATACCAAAGAATTTGTGATTGCAATCATTTTCAGGAAGAAACTGAGTATTATCTGACAGAATTGCAGGGGTGCCAATACTTTTGGCCACCACTGTATGTATACTGTGACTAGTTGATGTGGATTATGTAGCTGTTTTGTCTGATTCTGTGATGTAAATTCATTTGTTTAGCAAGATCTTGGGAACAGGCGGGTTTTGTAAGTGTAGGTGTTTGCTGCTGGCAGGGCATTGCATCACTTGTAGTACTACAGTCTCCACCTGTATGCTCCACTGTAAGCTCCCTTCTGTTTTTTCTTTACTGCATTGTGATAGTACAGAAGCAGTGGAAGGGTTAATGACCCTTTGCTATTATTAGGATGAATTCCAATAAGGAGGCAAGAAGCAAATAAACATCTTATTAATATTAATGGGGATTTCATTATCTGCCGGACAGGGAAGTCAGACTGAGACAGACGCTGCCAGGCGAGGATTTCATCCCCGAGCTGTCTCTCTCCACATCCCTCTCCTCTCTCTCATCCTTGCTGTTACCATAATACTCTCTTTCTCTCTTTTGTTGGGTGTCTCTTCTCTGTCTTTTTCCTTCAGTAACCATTGTAAACCATTTCTCTGTTTTGTTTCCTCTCGCCGCCTCTCACTTTCCTCCCTTGTTTCTCACCTCTCTTCCCTCTTGTTTCTTCTTCCTCGTACTCTCCAATCTCTCTCCTCCATTTTTCCTTTTCTCTCTCTCTTCTTTTAATCTTCACATTTTTTACTCTTCCCATTCTATTTCCTCTTTCCCTTTTTCCAGTGATCCTTCCTTCCTCTTTTCCTCAGCCGCTCTCTCAGCATTTCCTCCTTCCCTTCTCTCTTCCTTGTATTCTTCCCCTTCTCCTTTCACTCTTCATCATTCTCTCTTCCATTCTATTTTCTTCTTACTCCTGTTCTCTGTATCTCTTCCTACCTCTGTAGTTCCATCTTCCTCTATTCCTTCTCCTGTTTTTTTTCTCTTGCAACAAATCATCACTGTCGCTTCCCCTTTCTATTTTTTTTCTTTCTTCCCATCCTCTTTTTTCCCCGCTCTACTCATCTTGCTATTTCCCTCTCTTTTCATTTACTTTTCCCTCTCTTTTTTTTCTCTCTTCCTTCCTCTTCTTCGTTCCTCTTCCTTTCTCTTTCTTCCTCCACCACTTTCATTTTGTTTCTTTCTCCCAGGCTCTCCTCCATTTTTCTTCCTCCTTTGTATAATTTTCCTCTTTATCTTTCTCTTACCTTTCTATTTCTTTCTCATCTCTGCCTTTCTCTCCCTTTCACTTTGTTCTTCCTCTCTTCATCTCTTACTCCTCCTCCCTGCTTTCCTTTGCCTTCTCTTACTCCTTTTCCATTTTTCTCTTCCTCCTGTCTGCTTTCTCCCCCTTTTTATCTCTTTCTTTTTCTATCTTCTTATTTCACTTTTTCTTCCTTCTCTATCTCACTGTTTTATTCTCTCCCTCCTCATCAGTCTTTCCCCTTCCCATTCTATTCCTTCCTGCATTTTTCTCCCTCTTTCTCTTCTTTCTCTTTTCTTTACTCCTCCTTCCTTTCTTGTTCTCTTTCCCTCTCTATTTCTCTCTCTCCCTTCCACTCTCCCCGTTTTTTTCTCCTTTGTTTCCCACTCATCACTGCCTTCAATCTTCTCTCTTTCTCCCTCCTATTCTTTGCCTTTCTTTTTCTTCCTCCACCTTTTTACTCCTTCTCTTTTCTTCCTTCTTTCTTTTTCTTCCTCCTCCATCCTCCCCCTCTTTTTTTTCTCCTACACCTCTCTACCTTCCTCTCTTTCTTCCTATTTTCTCCCTCTCTTTTTTTCTTCATCCTCTCTACCTTTCATCCTCTCTTCCTATTTTCTCCCTCCTCTCTCTCTTTTCCTCTTCCTCTTGCTTTGTTCCTTCCTATTTTCTCCCTCTACACCCCCTCTCTTTTTTCCTCCTCCTCTCTACTTGTCACTCTCTCTTCCTATTTTTTCCTTTTCCCCTCTTTTTTTCTCTCCTCCTCCTCTCTACCTTCCTATCCTCTCCCTCTTCTCCTCCTCTTTTTTTCCTCCTTCTCCTCTCTACCTTCCTATTCTCTCCCTCTTCTCCAAATCTTTTTTCCTCCTCCTCTCTACTTTTCTTTCTCTCTCCCTATTTTCTCCCTCTTCTCCTCCTCCTCTATACCTTTCATTCTCTCTTCCTTTTTTCTCATTCTCCCCCTCTTTTTTCCTCTTCCTTTCTTCCTTCCTATTTTCTCCTGCTTCTCTCCCTTCTCTTTTTTCCTCCTCCTCTCTAGCTTTCATTCTCTCCCTTTTCTCCCCCCTCTTTTTTCCTCTCCCTCCTCTTCATATCTATCTTCCTATTCCTTCTCTCTTCTCCAAATCTCTTTTTTCCTCCTCCTCTCTACCTTCCTATTTTCTCCCTCTTCTCCCCCTTTTTTCCTCTTCCTCCTCCTCTCTACCTTCCTATTCTCTCCCTCTTCTCCAAATCTTTTTTTCTCCTCCTCTCTACCTTTCATTCTCTCTTCCTATTTTCTCCTTTTCCCCCTCTCTTTTTTCCTCTTCCTCCTCCTTTCTACCTTCCTCTCCCTCTTCTCCACCTCTCTATCTTTCATTCTCTCTTCCTATTTTCTCCCTCTTCTCTTTTTTCCTCTTCCTCCTCTCTACCTTCCTATTCTCTCCCTCTTCTCTCCCTCTCTTCTTTCTCCATCTTTCTTTACTCTTGTACATTTTCATCCTCTGCTCCATCCATTGTAGCTGAGATTACATTTCTGACTATTCTGGGCTCTGTAAGAACTCTGCTGCGTCTCTTGCACTCTCCTCTGCTTCCTCTTCTTTCTGTCGCTCCCCATCGCACTCTGTACCCCCTCCTCCCCGGTATGAGCCCTGACTGACTGCGCTGTGTACCGTGACTGACTTGCCCTGGCGGAGCACACCTGGACGGGGCGAGGGAGCCGGCAGCACTGGGCACCTATGTTCTCCGTATCACTAAAGTGTCGGCTGGGGATTATAAAGCGACGAGTGAAAGGTACGAAAATCTTGTGACTAAATCTGCAGCGAGGTCCGCAGAAGCTGCGCTGTGCCAGGCAGGGGACATTGAAATATTAACTATTTGGGTACCGGACATACTTGCTTTACCTGCAATATAATCAATTGTTCCCTGTTATCGGCAATTTCAGGCTGTGAAGTCGCTGACTGTGGGCTGTATTAATGGGATGATTGACAGGAGTTACAGAGACCTCCCTGCCCCCCGTGATTACTACTCTACCCCCTGGGCTGAGACACTTTCCTTATAACGTTGCTGCACTTTATAAGCCGCAGGCTACTGTTTACTGGCCCTTTAAGACACTTGAGTGACAATTGGGTCATGTTTTGCAGACTTCAAGTTTCTTTTTTCAAGTAGGACAAGATGATGATTAAGAGTCTGCACGTCTCAGAAGAAGCAGACGGTGCTCTATAATGCTAAGATATAGCAACATACCTGGAATAGTTTATTATGAAGGCGACTGCAATGCACCACAGGGATCCGGAGACACAAATAATGTTCTATTTTCTGGATGCACTTAGTAAATGCCTGTGATGCAAGGAGAGGGATGTAGGCAGGTATGCGGCGGCTGATGTTCTGGAATACTGATGTGCGGGGTTTTCTGTACTGCTGCATTGTATACTATATACCATACTTGTGTCATTACAACTATCACCAGACATGAACACTTCTAAATCGGAGACTTAAATTCTGAAACGTCACAGATGCAGCAAACCTTAACTCAATATTACACCATGATGTAGCAAAGCTGTCATGTATATGTACATGTACATGAAGAATAAGTCTATTCCTGACCATTATATGACTTGTTTCTTGCATATTTCACCAGCTTTCACCTCTGCAGGCTTTAATTTTCAGTTGTCTCTGAGCTAGTGGGTGGAGACGAGCTGCTATGATGTCTCCCATACACAGCACACACAGACATGCGGGATCCCTGCTCTCTTGTCTCTATGTAGCAAAATGAAGCAGCAGCAGCATAGTGGAAAATATACAGTAATACTGAGCGGCGTAGATTTCATTAGAGCTGGATTCACTAGTAAACAGCAGCATGAATGAATTCTAAAGAAATACTGAGCAGTGTAGCTGTGAATTCAGCTTCATGGTGAGATAATACACTTACTAGTAAGCTACAGTGCAGTTCTGTGTGAGTCTGTTCCTCTCACTCTTTACTCCTTCTTCTTCCTCTCTATAGACTTCAGAATGCAGCTGGAAGTTGATCCCTCAGTGAGCTGTCAGTCTGTCCCGCTTTCATCAAGACAGATTTTAGCAGATTTTTCCAAAGTAAATGATTAACTCAGAAGGCAGGGGGAGGAGAAGTGAGTCATAAGTGGAGAAAGAATCAGATTTCTCTGATATGTTACAAAGTTTATTGCATTCACTTAATATTAATTTATAAAAGTTTGTTGAAATGAAAGATTTAAGATTTCAAATGTGAAGTTAAAGTTTGATACATTTGTGTTATGTTACCATTTCCTTTTGGGGCCCTATTGCAGATTGATTTTGAGTTACAACATGTCTTACTCTAGTCACATCTAGAGCTGCATTCACATTTGCCCTGGCTAGTTTCTCTATCTCTCCTTCTGCTGGTTCAGTGTCTGAATTGTTGTGGTTTATCATGGGACATGAGATGTTGTGCAGATGTCCCAAATATCCTATATATACACACACCTCAACATTGAACTGCAACACCCAAAGTGATGTTACTGATTTGCAAATGTTGAAAAACTGGAAACAACATTTCCAAAACCTCCGTATGGAGTCTGAGCACCATGTGCAGAAATCCCGGCGCTAAGGTTATGTTCACACAGTGCATTTTTTCAACGTTTTTTTTATGCATTTTTTGAATGCAAATTTACAGCTGCGTTTTACAGTACCAGCAAAGTCTATGAGATTCCAGAAATCTCATGCACACACTTTGATTTTTATTTGATCAGTATTTTGTGCTCTGCATGTTTTTTTTTTTGCAGAATAGAGCGTGTCACTTCTCTTCACCCATTGGAAGTAATGGGCGGTGAAAAAAACGTACCAGATACGCAGGTGTCAGGTTTTTCAGCGTTTTTTGTGCCAAAACCAGAATGAGATTTTTTTTTTTACTGAACTTTATGTACATTCATAAAGAGAGAAAACGACAGTGAAAAAAACGCAGCAAAAAATGCACAAAAAAAAGCGCAAGAAAAATCCTGAACAAACCTCCTGGCAAAAGATCAAGTTTTGCTGCTGAAAAAAACGCAATGTGTGAACATAGCCTTACAGCCTCGGCTGCTAACACTGAGGTTATTAATGGTCGTCTGAGGAAGGCTTTGCTGCTCTGAATGCACTTGGGCAAATCATCAAGATCCGCTGCTGTCAGCTCCTGTGTAATCACAGACCAATGACGTCCCACAGATAGGTGGCATGGCCTTTGAGGGAGTCGGCCCTGACGCCACATTGCTGGAGGCCACTGACATGGGAGAGACGCCTGGTGCACATTACGCTTGTGGTGTAGTCTAGCACTGCAGCGTAGGTGGTGATTACTCATAGTATATTAGGGATCATTTTTGCGCTCTTTGGGGGACATTTTACCATTGCTTTTGCACTCAAAACTTTGCTCAGTTTTCATTATTTCCTTGTCATAAATGTCTAAACATCATTTTTGGTACTGACTCCCAAAAATGACAAGAAAACCTTGCGTGGTTGACTTTATGGCTTAAAGTATGACATATTTATGATTGCATCTCTATATAAAAGTGGCAAAAAAGGTCACGTATTCTAGACAGGTCACCTCGGTATTGGAACAAATACATTTATGTTTCATCCATTTTTCTATGCATAAAAAGTTGCAGTTTGCGCAATTTTTTGACATTAACGTGTGATATTTGGCACATTGGTCTCACACTCTTATCTAACGTTGCGAGCCACCATGCTTAAACAGTTGCTTTGGTGTAACTTGCTCCAAACAGTTGATACATTTGCCACAAATTATGCAATTTTTGGTAAATGTGGACTTCTCTGTCATATTTGGTAAAGGGCCTGAAGTGACCAAAGACCCCTGTGCAAAATACAGCTTGAGACCTGTCAGCGCTTTTCTGCTGAGGCAGTGGAGAAAGTGTTTCTTGGGATGAACAAGTAGTCTGGTGGGTCATGGGAATCCCCCCCGCATTGCAAAAGGGGGCAGGAAGTGTTATCTCTCTGCTTCTAGTGACTCCTGAGAGTGACACCACATATGGACTGTTTTAGAGAACTTAACTAGTAACCTGCCATGGGTTTCCTTGTGAAAACATCACTGGAACACTCATTGAATTGTATTGTCCACTCTTTTCAACAGCTCACGACTACATGTGCACTCACTGAGGTGTCACCACATCATGGTAGCCCTCTGCCACAACTGTACAGCCCCCTCTTAACTTGTAAGTACTGTGCACTATTTGGAAGCGGCTAAAGATCCATGGTGCCAGACTGCAAACAAATCCAGCATGTCATTTTATCCGGAGCTCTGAACTTCCAACTGCACAAGCATAAAAACAAAAAAAGCTCAATTGCTGGACCTCCACCACATCACGGTAGCCATCTGCCACAGTATCAAAGCCCAGTCATAACTTGTGACTATTGTGCACTATTTAGAAGAGCTCCGTGGTGCACGGTTGCAAATACTGCGTGTCGTCTCATCCAGAGCTCAGAACTTGCAGCTGCATAAGCAAAATGTCAAAGAAAGCAAGAAAGGCTCAACAGCTGGACCTCTGAAACAGCGACGACCAGCATGGCTGCTCTTCATTTTGCAAAAATAGCCATTGCTTTAACTCAAACTGTTTTACTAATGAGTAGACACTCGTAAGTAACTTTGGGTGAAAATCCTTTTTTAAGAAATTAGGACTGAGATGAGGACCGTGGCTGAGCTGTCTCAACACCTTCCTCATCTTGTTGCACTGTATATTTGAGAAGGATCAGGATTTCTCTCTATGGAAAAAGCAGGGATAGCAAATCCGCTGTCTGGAAAATAAAACATCTCTGCGAAGAAGGGAAATCCCAGATTCTTAAAGAGTCGCATCCAACTAAGTGCTTAGTCTCTGGCTGGAGTCCAACAGAACAGGTGTGTCGTGTGATCCGGGATCCTGGAATCTGTGCTGACTTCTCTGTTACATAAACAAAGCCAGTGATGGCGGTCACCAGGGAATCCGAGGAAAAGAACTGAAAGAGGCCGAGCAAATGCAGGAGAGAACACTGAATCTTACTACTGAATAAGCTAGATGAACCGGCGAGTACAAACATCATCAGAACAGAAAATACATAGTAATGACCCCAGAGCGCACAGCAAGCGCTGCAAGATGACAACAAGGTCTGTATATCATGTCAGTAATCAATACAAGGCAGTATTATAGCAGTTATAGTCTTGTACATAGGGAGCAGTATTATAATAGTTATATTCTTGTACATAGGGGGCAGTATTATAGTAGTTATATTCTTGTACATAAGGGCGGTATTATAGCAGTTATATTCTTGTACATAGGGGGCAGTATTATAGTAGTTATATTCTTGTACATAGGAGCAGTATTATAGTAGTTATATTCTTGTACATAGGAGCAGTATTATAGCAGTTATATTCTTGTACATAGGGAGCAATATTATAGTAGTTATATTCTTGTACATAGGAGCAGTATTATAGCAGTTATATTCTTGTACATAGGAGCAGTATTATAGCAGTTATATTCTTGTACATAGGGGGCAGTATTATAGTAGTTATATTCTTGTACATAGGGAGCAGTATTATAGTAGTTATATTCTTGTACATAGGGGGCAGTATTATAGCAGTTATATTCTTGTACATAAGGGCGGTATTATAGCAGTTATATTCTTGTACATAGGGGGCAGTATTATAGCAGTTATATTCTTGTACATAGGGGGCAGTATTATAGCAGTTATATTCTTGTACATAGGGGGCAGTATTATAGTAGTTATATTCTTGTACATAGGGGGCAGTATTATAGTAGTTATATTCTTGTACATAGGGAGCAGTATTATAGTAGTTATATTCTTGTACATAGGGGGCAGTATTATAGTAGTTATATTCTTGTACATAGGGGGCAGTATTATAGTAGTTATATTCTTGTACATAGGGAGCAGTATTATAGTAGTTATATTCTTGTACATAGGGGGCAGTATTATAGTAGTTATATTCTTGTACATAGGGGGCAGTATTATAGCAGTTATATTCTTGTACATAGGGGGCAGTATTATAGTAGTTATATTCTTGTACATAGGGGGCAGTATTATAGTAGTTATATTCTTGTACATAGGGAGCAGTATTATAGTAGTTATATTCTTGTACATAGGGGGCAGTATTATAGCAGTTATATTCTTGTACATAGGAGCAGTATTATAGTAGTTATATTCTTGTACATAGGGGGCAGTATTATAGTAGTTATATTCTTGTACATAGGGAGCAGTATTATAGTAGTTATATTCTTGTACATAGGGGGCAGTATTATAGCAGTTATATTCTTGTACATAGGAGCAGTATTATAGTAGTTATATTCTTGTACATAGGGGGCAGTATTATAGTAGTTATATTCTTGTACATAGGGGGCAGTATTATAGCAGTTATATTCTTGTACATAGGGGGCAGTATTATAGTAGTTATATTCTTGTACATAGGGGGCAGTATTATAGTAGTTATATTCTTGTACATAGGGAGCAGTATTATAGTAGTTATATTCTTGTACATAGGGGCAGTATTATAGTAGTTATATTCTTGTACATAGGGGGCAGTATTATAGCAGTTATATTCTTGTACATAGGGGGCAGTATTATAGTAGTTATATTCTTGTACATAGGAGCAGTATTATAGCAGTTATATTCTTGTACATAGAGGGCAGTATTATAGTAGTTATATTCTTGTACATAGGGGGCAGTATTATAGCAGTTATATTCTTGTACATAAGGGCGGTATTATAGCAGTTATATTCTTGTACATAGGGGGCAGTATTATAGTAGTTATAGTCTTGTACATAGGGAGCAGTATTATAGTAGTTATATTCTTGTACATAGGGGGCAGTATTATAGTAGTTATATTCTTGTACATAGGGGGCAGTATTATAGCAGTTATATTCTTGTACATAAGGGCGGTATTATAGCAGTTATATTCTTGTACATAGGGGGCAGTATTATAGTAGTTATATTCTTGTACATAGGAGCAGTATTATAGTAGTTATATTCTTGTACATAGGAGCAGTATTATAGCAGTTATATTCTTGTACATAGGGAGCAATATTATAGTAGTTATATTCTTGTACATAGGGGGCATTATTATAGTAGTTATATTCTTGTACATAGGGGGCAGTATTATAGCAGTTATATTCTTGTACATAAGGGCGGTATTATAGCAGTTATATTCTTGTACATAGGGGGCAGTATTATAGTAGTTATATTCTTGTACATAGGAGCAGTATTATAGTAGTTATATTCTTGTACATAGGAGCAGTATTATAGCAGTTATATTCTTGTACATAGGGAGCAATATTATAGTAGTTATATTCTTGTACATAGGAGCAGTATTATAGTAGTTATATTCTTGTACATAGGAGCAGTATTATAGTAGTTATATTCTTGTACATAGGAGCAGTATTATAGTAGTTATATTCTTGTACATAGGAGCAGTATTATAGTAGTTATATTCTTGTACATAGGAGCAGTATTATAGTAGTTATATTCTTGTACATAGGGGCAGTATTATAGAAGTTATATTCTTGTACATAGGAGCAGTATTATAGCAGTTATATTCTTGTACATAGGGGGCAGTATTATAGTAGTTATATTCTTGTACATAGGGAGCAGTATTATAGTAGTTATATTCTTGTACATAGGGGGCAGTATTATAGCAGTTATATTCTTGTACATAGGGGGCAGTATTATAGCAGTTATATTCTTGTACATAAGGGCGGTATTATAGCAGTTATATTCTTGTACATAGGGGGCAGTATTATAGTAGTTATATTCTTGTACATAGGAGCAGTATTATAGTAGTTATATTCTTGTACATAGGGGGCAGTATTATAGTAGTTATATTCTTGTACATAGGGGGCAGTATTATAGCAGTTATTTTCTTGTACATAAGGGCGGTATTATAGCAGTTATATTCTTGTACATAGGGGGCAGTATTATAGTAGTTATATTCTTGTACATAGGAGCAGTATTATAGTAGTTATATTCTTGTACATAGGGGGCAGTATTATAGTAGTTATATTCTTGTACATAGGGGGCAGTATTATAGTAGTTATATTCTTGTACATAGGGAGCAGTATTATAGTAGTTATATTCTTGTACATAGGGGGCAGTATTATAGTAGTTATATTCTTGTACATAGGGGGCAGTATTATAGCAGTTATATTCTTGTACATAGGGGGAAGTATTATAGTAGTTATATTCTTGTACATAGGAGCAGTATTATAGCAGTTATATTCTTGTACATAGAGGGCAGTATTATAGTAGTTATATTCTTGTACATAGGGGGCAGTATTATAGCAGTTATATTCTTGTACATAAGGGCGGTATTATAGCAGTTATATTCTTGTACATAGGGGGCAATATTATAGTAGTTATATTCTTGTACATAGGAGCAGTATTATAGTAGTTATATTCTTGTACATAGGGGGCAGTATTATAGTAGTTATATTCTTGTACATAGGGGGCAGTATTATAGCAGTTATATTCTTGTACATAAGGGCGGTATTATAGCAGTTATATTCTTGTACATAGGGGGCAGTATTATAGTAGTTATAGTCTTGTACATAGGGAGCAGTATTATAGTAGTTATATTCTTGTACATAGGGGGCAGTATTATAGTAGTTATATTCTTGTACATAGGGGGCAGTATTATAGCAGTTATATTCTTGTACATAAGGGCGGTATTATAGCAGTTATATTCTTGTACATAGGGGGCAGTATTATAGTAGTTATATTCTTGTACATAGGAGCAGTATTATAGTAGTTATATTCTTGTACATAGGAGCAGTATTATAGCAGTTATATTCTTGTACATAGGGAGCAATATTATAGTAGTTATATTCTTGTACATAGGAGCAGTATTATAGTAGTTATATTCTTGTACATAGGAGCAGTATTATAGTAGTTATATTCTTGTACATAGGAGCAGTATTATAGTAGTTATATTCTTGTACATAGGAGCAGTATTATAGTAGTTATATTCTTGTACATAGGAGCAGTATTATAGTAGTTATATTCTTGTACATAGGAGCAGTATTATAGTAGTTATATTCTTGTACATAGGAGCAGTATTATAGCAGTTATATTCTTGTACATAGGGGGCAGTATTATAGTAGTTATATTCTTGTACATAGGAGCAGTATTATAGTAGTTATATTCTTGTACATAGGAGCAGTATTATAGCAGTTATATTCTTGTACATAGGGAGCAATATTATAGTAGTTATATTCTTGTACATAGGAGCAGTATTATAGTAGTTATATTCTTGTACATAGGAGCAGTATTATAGTAGTTATATTCTTGTACATAGGAGCAGTATTATAGTAGTTATATTCTTGTACATAGGAGCAGTATTATAGTAGTTATATTCTTGTACATAGGAGCAGTATTATAGTAGTTATATTCTTGTACATAGGAGCAGTATTATAGTAGTTATATTCTTGTACATAGGGGCAGTATTATAGCAGTTATATTCTTGTACATAGGAGCAGTATTATAGCAGTTATATTCTTGTACATAGGGGGCAGTATTATAGTAGTTATATTCTTGTACATAGGGGCAGTATTATAGTAGTTATATTCTTGTACATAGGAACAGTATTATAGTAGTTATATTCTTGTACATAGGGGCAGTATTATAGTAGTTATATTCTTGTACATGGGGCAGTATTATAGCAGTTATATTCTTGTACATAGGAGCAGTATTATAGTAGTTATATTCTTGGACATAGGGGCAGTATTATAGTAGTTATATTCTTGTACATAGGAGCAGTATTATAGTAGTTATATTCTTGTACATAGGAGCAGTATTATAGTAGTTATATTCTTGTACATAGGAGCAGTATTATAGTAGTTATATTCTTATACATAGGAGCAGTATTATAGTAGTTATATTCTTGTACATAGGGGGCAGTATTATAGCAGTTATAGTTATATTCTTGAACATAGGAGCAGTATTATAGTAGTTATATTCTTGTACATAGGGGCAGTATTATAGCAGTTATATTCTTGTACATAGAGGCAGTATTATAGTAGTTATATTCTTGTACATAGGGGGCAGTATTATAGTAGTTATATTCTTGTACATAGGGGCAGTATTATAGTAGTTATATTCTTGTACATAGGGAGCAGTATTATAGTAGTTATATTCTTGTACATAGGAGCAGTATTATAGTAGTTATATTCTTGTACATAGGAGCAGTATTATAGTAGTTATATTCTTGTACATAGGAGCAGTATTATAGTAGTTATATTCTTGTACATAGGGGCAGTATTATAGCAGTTATATTCTTGTACATAGGAGCAGTATTATAGCAGTTATATTCTTGTACATAGGGGCAGTATTATAGTAGTTATATTCTTGTACATAGGGGCAGTATTATAGTAGTTATATTCTTGTACATAGGAGCAGTATTATAGTAGTTATATTCTTGTACATAGGGGCAGTATTATAGAAGTTATATTCTTGTACATAGGAGCAGTATTATAGCAGTTATATTCTTGTACATAGGGGGCAGTATTATAGTAGTTATATTCTTGTACATAGGGAGCAGTATTATAGTAGTTATATTCTTGTACATAGAGGCAGTATTATAGTAGTTATATTCTTGTACATAGGGGGCAGTATTATAGTAGTTATATTCTTGTACATAGGGGCAGTATTATAGTAGTTATATTCTTGTACATAGGGAGCAGTATTATAGTAGTTATATTCTTGTACATAGGAGCAGTATTATAGTAGTTATATTCTTGTACATAGGGGCAGTATTATAGCAGTTATTTTCTTGTACATAGGAGCAGTATTATAGCAGTTATATTCTTGTACATAGGGGGCAGTATTATAGTAGTTATATTCTTGTACATAGGGGCAGTATTATAGTAGTTATATTCTTGTACATAGGGGCAGTGTTATAGTAGTTATATTCTTGTACATAGGGGCAGTATTATAGCAGTTATATTCTTGTACATAGGAGCAGTATTATAGTAGTTATATTCTTGTACATAGGAGCAGTATTATAGTAGTTATATTCTTGTACATAGGGGCAGTATTATAGTAGTTATATTCTTGTACATAGGAGCAGTATTATAGTAGTTATATTCTTGTACATAGGAGCAGTATTATAGTAGTTATATTCTTGTACATAGGAGCAGTATTATAGTAGTTATATTCTTGTACATAGGAGCAGTATTATAGTAGTTATATTCTTGTACATAGGGGGCAGTATTATAGCAGTTATAGTTATATTCTTGAACATAGGAGCAGTATTATAGTAGTTATATTCTTGTACATAGGGGCAGTATTATAGTAGTTATATTCTTGTACATAGGGGCAGTATTATAGTAGTTATATTCTTGTACATAGGGGCAGTATTATAGTAGTTATATTCTTGTACATAGGAGCAGTATTATAGTAGTTATATTCTTGTACATAGGAGCAGTATTATAGTAGTTATATTCTTGTACATAGGAGCAGTATTATAGTAGTTATATTCTTGTACATAGGGGCAGTATTATAGTAGTTATATTCTTGTACATAGGGGCAGTATTATAGTAGTTATATTCTTGTACATAGGGGGCAGTATTATAGTAGTTATATTCTTGTACATAGGAGCAGTATTATAGTAGTTATATTCTTGTACATAGGGGGCAGTATTATAGTAGTTATATTCTTGTACATAGGGGGCAGTATTATAGTAGTTATATTCTTGTACATAGGGGCAGTATTATAGCAGTTATATTCTTGTACATAGGAGCAGTATTATAGTAGTTATATTCTTGTACATAGGGGCAGTATTATAGTAGTTATATTCTTGTACATAGGAAGCAGTATTATAGTAGTTATATTCTTGTGTATGGGAGCAGTATTATAGTAGTTATATTCTTGTACATAGGAGCAGTATTATAGTAGTTATATTCTTGTACATAGGAGCAGTATTATAGTAGTTATATTCTTGTACATAGGAGCAGTATTATAGTAGTTATATTCTTGTACATAGGGGGCAGTATTATAGCAGTTATAGTTATATTCTTGAACATAGAAGCAGTATTATAGTAGTTATATTCTTGTACATAGGGGCAGTATTATAGTAGTTATATTCTTGTACATAGGGGCAGTATTATAGTAGTTATATTCTTGTACATAGGAGCAGTATTATAGTAGTTATATTCTTGTACATAGGAGCAGTATTATAGTAGTTATATTCTTGTACATAGGGGCAGTATTATAGTAGTTATATTCTTGTACATAGGGGGCAGTATTATAGTAGTTATATTCTTGTACATAGGAGCAGTATTATAGTAGTTATATTCTTGTACATAGGGGGCAGTATTATAGTAGTTATATTCTTGTACATAGGGGGCAGTATTATAGTAGTTATATTCTTGTACATAGGGGCAGTATTATAGTAGTTATATTCTTGTACATAGGAGCAGTATTATAGTAGTTATATTCTTGTACATAGGAGCAGTATTATAGTAGTTATATTCTTGTACATAGGAGCAGTATTATAGTAGTTATATTCTTGTACATAGGAGCAGTATTATAGTAGTTATATTCTTGTACATAGGGGGCAGTATTATAGTAGTTATATTCTTGTACATAGGGGGCAGTATTATAGTAGTTATATTCTTGTACATAGGAGCAGTATTATAGTAGTTATATTCTTGTACATAGGAGCAGTATTATAGTAGTAATATTCTTGTACATAGGAGCAGTATTATAGTAGCTGTATTCTTGTACATAGGGGCAGTATTATAGTAGTAATATTCTTGTACATAGGAGCAGTATTATAGTAGTTATATTCTTGTACATAGGAGCAGTATTATAGTAGCTGTATTCTTGTACATAGGGGCAGTATTATAGTAGTTATATTCTTGTACATAGGAGCAGTATTATAGTAGTTATATTCTTGTACATAGGAGCAGTATTATAGTAGTTATATTCTTGTACATAGGAGCAGTATTATAGTAGCTGTATTCTTGTACATAGGGGCAGTATTATAGTAGTTATATTCTTGTACATAGGAGCAGTATTATAGTAGTTATATTCTTGTACATAGGAGCAGTATTATAGTAGTTATATTCTTGTACATAGGGGGCAGTATTATAGCAGTTATAGTTATATTCTTGAACATAGAAGCAGTATTATAGTAGTTATATTCTTGTACATAGGGGCAGTATTATAGTAGTTATATTCTTGTACATAGGGGCAGTATTATAGTAGTTATATTCTTGTACATAGGAGCAGTATTATAGTAGTTATATTCTTGTACATAGGAGCAGTATTATAGTAGTTATATTCTTGTACATAGGGGCAGTATTATAGTAGTTATATTCTTGTACATAGGGGGCAGTATTATAGTAGTTATATTCTTGTACATAGGAGCAGTATTATAGTAGTTATATTCTTGTACATAGGGGGCAGTATTATAGTAGTTATATTCTTGTACATAGGGGGCAGTATTATAGTAGTTATATTCTTGTACATAGGGGCAGTATTATAGTAGTTATATTCTTGTACATAGGAGCAGTATTATAGTAGTTATATTCTTGTACATAGGAGCAGTATTATAGTAGTTATATTCTTGTACATAGGAGCAGTATTATAGTAGTTATATTCTTGTACATAGGAGCAGTATTATAGTAGTTATATTCTTGTACATAGGGGGCAGTATTATAGTAGTTATATTCTTGTACATAGGGGGCAGTATTATAGTAGTTATATTCTTGTACATAGGAGCAGTATTATAGTAGTTATATTCTTGTACATAGGAGCAGTATTATAGTAGTAATATTCTTGTACATAGGAGCAGTATTATAGTAGCTGTATTCTTGTACATAGGGGCAGTATTATAGTAGTAATATTCTTGTACATAGGAGCAGTATTATAGTAGTTATATTCTTGTACATAGGAGCAGTATTATAGTAGCTGTATTCTTGTACATAGGGGCAGTATTATAGTAGTTATATTCTTGTACATAGGAGCAGTATTATAGTAGTTATATTCTTGTACATAGGAGCAGTATTATAGTAGTAATATTCTTGTACATAGGAGCAGTATTATAGTAGCTGTATTCTTGTACATAGGGGCAGTATTATAGTAGTAATATTCTTGTACATAGGAGCAGTATTATAGTAGTTATATTCTTGTACATAGGAGCAGTATTATAGTAGCTGTATTCTTGTACATAGGGGCAGTATTATAGTAGTTATATTCTTGTACATAGGAGCATACAGATCTGCAAATCTAAACCTCTATATTGAATTTATAGGTTTTTAGTGCAAAAAACTTTGATCCCACACCGAGGTCTCGGTGAAATCTGCATATATTCCACCCACATTGATTTGAACACAATTTCACCTGCTGTGTGATCCTGCCCTTATAATGACTCTATGGCGGTAGAGAGGACTGTAATATATGATGCCTCCTTTGGGTCTGTTTCTCTGTATGTTGTGGTTCTGGGACTAGAGATAATGTTACAGGTCCAGGGGAAATTGCTCCCTGCGTTTTTGCAAAAACCATCATAATTATCATAGAATAATTCAGGGCCATTCCACGTTGGCGTTGCAGTACTGCAATGTGTACCTGCTTGGCTGAAAGCAATGCATCTTCCCGCGTGTGTCAGCTCACATGTAGTCGTGATGATGATCTGATTGGATGGATTACTGACCTGTAGATATTGCTTACAATAAACTGAACAGACGCGTGCACCAAATTCTCCGCTCCTGCTAAATGTGTCACATTGTATAAGTGTAAAGATGGATGTTACACAACATGTAAAAGCGTAAAAGTAACACAAACAAAAGGGTACGCAGCCCCCCTGCTGTATTACTAACCATAATACAGATAGTTATACATCTTCTTATATGCAGTGCTATGGACTGTAATACTGGTATAACCTGGGCATAAATCCTGACAGTGAGGATATTACACGCTGTTAGGATTGGCTGCAGGGCTTAATTTTATATTTAAAGGGCTCGTCCAGGTTTGAGATGAAAGTCTGCAGTCACTCTGTTGACTGCAGGCTTCTGAATTCTCATAGCGCATGCACTGCACACTTTTAGGATTCTCCCTTGCACAAGTATGCGATTTGTATACTTTTGGCCACATTCCAACTAGACGTGTCCGGCCTCGCTCAATTATTGAGCGAGCCAACGCATGTCTAGTCGGCATGTGATCGCATGTATGCAAATCGCCGGCACAACAGAATCCTGACAGCGTGGTGCAGTGCGCACTGTGAGAAGTCAGAAGTCTGCAGTCACATAGAATGACTGTAGACTCATCACAATCTTGAACAACCCCTTTAACGCTCCTAACATAAATAAAAATATGAGAATTGACACCTGATAGGTGACGTTGTCTCTGGTGTCGTTTTCTTTCTTCTTCCTCCTGTCCAGACGACATGATGACTTTTCTCATCCACAGCTCGTCTCTGCAGACTTCCATCTTCTCCGGTGTCGCACATCCTGACATAATGCCCTTAAAGATGGCAGAGTTATTATAATACTCCTGAATAAAAATATCTGACCTACGCTAAGCCCCTAAATAATTGCCCCTGCACAAAATATGACCCCCACACTGTCCCTCTTATGGTCTATGCCCTCCACACAGCCCCCTCCTTAACATACTGGGCCCCCTCTTCACACTGTCCTCTCACACTGTGTCCCCTCTATAGGGCCCAGTCTCTATACTGTGCCCCCTCATCACACTTCTCATTCTCTCCTTGGTATACTGTTTCCTCATGCTACCCTCCCCCCACACTACTCAGTCTCTATTCTGTGCCCACTCACACTTTTCTCCCCATCTGTCTCCTCGCACTATTCCCCTCAATAGTCTCCTCACACGTTTCCCCCTCCCTTCTCACACATTTACCCTCTCACCTTCCATACTGCCTCTTCACACATCCCTCCGACTCACCATACTGCCTCCGCACTCATTCCCATCACCCTCGCTCCCCATACTGTGTCCGCACCTATCTCCCCATACATACCCCCCATCTCACTCCTTGCTCCACATATTGTGTCTTGTCCCCCACCCACAGTAAATCTCCCCCACACTCAGTAACTACACCCCCCCCACACTGAAAATACCCTTCCCACACGCAGTAAATACCTCTTCCAGGCATTAAATTCACCCCACATCTTCCTGTATATAATTATATATGCACAGCCTGTATAACCTGGGCATATCCTGTATATAATTATATATGTACAGCTGGTATAACCTGGGCATCTCCTGTATATAATTATATATGTACAGCCGGAACAACCTGGGTATCTTCTGTATATAATTATATATGTACAGCCGGTATAACCTGGGCATCTCCTGTATATAATTATATATGTACAGCTGGTATAACCTGGGCATTTCCTGTATATAATTATATATGCACAGCTGGTATAACCTGGTCATCTCCTGTATATAATTATATATGTGCAGCTGGTATAACCTGGGCATTTCCTGTATATAATTATATATGTACAGCCGGAATAACCTGGGCATCTCCTGTATATAATTATATATGTACAGCCGGTATAACCTGGTCATCTCCTGTATATAATTATATATGTACAGCTGGTATAACCTGGGCATCTCCTGTATATAATTATATATGTACAGCTGGTATAACCTGGGCATTTCCTGTATATAATTATATGTGTACAGCCGGTATAACCTGAGCATCTCCTGTATATAATTATATATGTACCGCCGGTATAACCTGGGCATCTCCTGTATATAATTATATATGTACAGCCGTTATAACCTGGTCATCTCCTGTATATAATTATATATGTACAGCCGGTATAACCTGCGTATCCGCTGTATATAATTATATATGTACAGCTGGTATAACCTGGGCATTTCCTGTATATAATTATATATGTACAGCCGGTATAACCTGGGCATCTCCTGTATATAATTATATATGTACAGCCGGTATAACCTGGGCATTTCCTGTATATAATTATATATGTACAGCTGGTATAACCTGGGCATCACCTGTATATAATTATATATGTACAGCCGGAACAACCTGGGCATCTCCTGTATATAATTATATATGTACAGCTGGTATAACCTGGGCATCTCCTGTATATAATTATATGTGTACAGCCGGTATAACCTGGTCATCTCCTGTATATAATTATATATGTACAACTGGTATAACCTGGCTATCCTCTGTATATAATTATCTATGTACAGCTGGTATAACCTGGGCATTTCCTGTATATAATTATATATATACAGCCGGAATAACCTGGGTATCTTTTGTATATAATTATATATGCACAGCTGATATAACCTGGGTATCTCCTGTATATAATTATATATGAACAGCCGGAATAACCTGGGTATCTCCTGTATATAATTATATATGTACAGCTGGTAGCACCTGGGCATTTCCTGTATATAATTATATATGTACAGCTGCTATAACCTGGGCATCACCTGTATATAATTATATATGTACAGCCGGAACAACCTGGGCATCTCCTGTATATAATTATATATGTACAGCTGGTATAACCTGGGCATCTCCTGTATATAATTATATGTGTACAGCCGGTATAACCTGGTCATCTCCTGTATATAATTATATATGTACAGCTGGTATAACCTGGCTATCCTCTGTATATAATTATCTATGTACAGCTGGTATAACCTGGGCATTTCCTGTATATAATTATATATATACAGCCGGAATAACCTGGGTATCTTCTGTATATAATTATATATGCACAGCTGATATAACCTGGGTATCTCCTGTATATAATTATATATGAACAGCCGGAATAACCTGGGTATCTCCTGTATATAATTATATATGTACAGCTGGTAGCACCTGGGCATTTCCTGTATATAATTATATACAGTACAGAAAATTGTACATTCACACTGAAGGCATCAAAACTATGAATTAACACATGTGGAATTATATACTTAACAAAAAAGTGTGAAACAACTGAAAATATGTCTTATATTTTAGGTTCTTCAAAGTAGCCACCTTTTGCTTTGATGACTGCTTTGCACACTCTTGGCATTTTCTTGATGAGCTTCAAGAGGTAGTCACCGGAAATGGTCTTCACTTCACAGGTGTGCCTTGTCAGGTTTAATAAGTGGGATTTCTTGCCTATAAATGGGGTTGGGACCATCAGTTGTGTTGTGCAGAAGTCAGGTGGATACACAGCTGATAGTCCTACTGAATAGACTGTTAGAATTTGTATTATGGCAAGAAAAAAGCAGCTAAGTAAAGAAAAACGAGTGGCCATCATTACTTTAAGAAATGAAGGTCAGTCAGTGCGAAAAATTGGGAAAACTTTGAAAATGTCCCCAAGTGCAGTTGCAAAAACCATCAAGCGCTACAAAGAAACTGGCTCACATGAGGACCGCCTCAGGAAAGGAAGACCAAGAGTCACCTCTGCTTCTGAGGATAAGTTTATCCGAGTCACCAGCCTCAGAAATCGCAGGTTAACAGCAGCTCAGATTAGAGACCAGGTCAATGCCACACAGAGTTCTAGCAGCAGACACATCTCTACAACAACTGTTATGAGGAGACTTTGTGCATCAGGCCTTCATGGTAAAATAGCTGCTAGGAAATCACTGCTAAGGACAGGCAACAAGCAGAAGAGACTTGTTTGGGCTAAAGAACACAAGGAATGGACATTAGACCAGTGGAAATCTGTGCTTTGGTCTGATGAGTCCAAATTTGAGATCTTTGGTTCCAACCACCGTGTCTTTGTGCGACGCAGAAAAGGTGAACGGATGGACTCTACATGCCTGGTTCCCACCGTGACGCATGGAGGAGGAGGTGTGATGGTGTGGGGGTGCTTTGCTGGTGACACTGTTGGGGATTTATTCAAAATTGAAGTCATACTGAACCAGCATGGCGACCACAGCATCTTGCAGCGGCTTGCTATTCCATCCGGTTTGCGTTTAGTTGGACCATCATTTATTTTTCAACAGGACAATGACCCCAAACAACCTCCAGGTTGTGTAAGGGCTATTTGACCAAGAAGGAGAGTGATGGGGTGCTACGCTAGATGACCTGGCCTCCACAGTCACCAGACCTGAACCCAATCGAGATGGTTTGGGGTGAGCTGGACCGCAGAGTGAAGGCAAAAGGGCCAACAAGTGCTAAGCATCTCTGGGAACTCCTTCAAGATTGTTGGAAGACCATTTCCGGTGACTACCTCTTGAAGCTCATCAAGAGAATGCCAAGAGTGTGCAAAGCAGTCATCAAAGCAAAAGGTGGCTACTTTGAAGAACCTAGAATATAAGACATATTTTCAGTTGTTTCACACTTTTTTGTTAAGAATATAATTCCACATGTGTTAATTCATAGTTTTGATGCCTTCAGTGTGAATGTACAATTTTTATAGTCATGAAAATACAGAAAAATCTTTAAATGAGAAGGTGTGTCCAAACTTTTGGTCTGTACTGTATGTACAGCTGGTATAACCTGGGCATTTCCTGTATATAATTATATATACACAGCCGGAATAACCTGGGTATCTTCTGTATATAATTATATATGTACAGCTGGTATAACCCGGGCATCTCCTGTATATAATTATACATGTACAGCTGGTATAACCTGGGTATCCTCTGTATATAATTATATGTGTACAGCTGGTATAACCTGGGTATCCTCCGTATATAATTATATATGTACAGCCGGTATAACCTGGGTATCCGCTGTATATAATTATATATGTACAGCTGGTAGAACCTGGGCATTTCCTGTATATAATTATATATGTACAGCTGGTATAACCTGGGCATCTCTTGTATATAATTATATATGTACAGCCGGTATAACCTGGGCATTTCCTGTATATAATTATATATGTACAGCCGTTATAACCTGGTCATCTCCTGTATATAATTATATATGTACAGCCGGTATAACCTGGGTATCCGCTGTATATAATTATATATGTACAGCTGGTATAACCTGGGAATTTCCTGTATATAATTATATATGTACAGCCGGTATAACCTGGTCATCTCCTGTATATAATTATATATGTACAGCTGGTAGCACCTGGGCATTTCCTGTATATAATTATATATGTACAGCTGGTATAACCTGGGCATCTCCTGTATATAATTATATATGTACAGCTGGTATAATCTGGGCATTTCCTGTATATAATTATATATATATATATACAGCCGCAATAACCTGGGTATCTTATATATATAATTATATATGTACAGCTGGTATAACCTGGGCATCTCCTGTATATAGTTATATATGTACAGCTGGTATAACCCGGGCATCTCCTGTATATAATTATATATGTACAGCTGGTATAACCTGGGTATCCTCTGTATATAATTATATATGTACAGCTGGTATAACCTGGGCATCTCCTGTATATAATTATATATGTCCTGCCGGTATAACCTGGGCATCTCCTGTATATAATTATATATGTACAACTGGTATAACCTGGGTATCTCCTGTATATAATTATATATGTACAGCCGGTATAACCTGGGTATCAGCTGTATATAATTATATATGTACAGCTGGTATAACCTGGGCATCTACTGTATAGAATTATATATGTTCAGCTGGTATAACCTGGGCATCTCCTGTATATAATTATATATGTACAGCCGTTATAACCTGGTCATCTCCTGTATATAATTATATATGTACAGCCGGTATAACCTGAGTATCCGCTGTATATAATTATATATGTACAGCTGGTATAACCTGGGAATTTCCTGTACATAATTATATATGTACAACTGGTATAACCTGGACATCTCCAGTATATAATTATATATGTACAGCTGGTATAACCTGGGCATCTCCTGTATATAATTATATATGTACAGCTGGTATAACCTGGGTATCTCCTCTATATAATTATATATGTACAGCTGGTATAACCTGGGCATCTCCTGTATATAATTATATATGTACAGCTGGTATAACCTGGGTATCTCCTGTATATAATTATATATGTACAGCTGGTATAACCTGGGCATCTCCTGTATATAATTATATATGTACAGCTGGTATAACCTGGGTATCTCCTGTATATAATTATATATGTACAGCCGGTATAACCTGGGCATCTCCTGTATATAATTATATATGCACAGCTGGTATAACCTGGGTATCTCCTGTATATAATTATATATGTACAGCTGGTGGAACCTGGGTATCTCCTCTATATAATTATATATGTACAGCTAGTATAACCTGGGCATCTCCTGTATATAATTATATATGTACAGCTGGTATAACCTGGGTATCTCCTGTATATAATTATATATGTACAGCCGTTATAACCTGGTCATCTCCTGTATATAATTATATATGTACAGCCGGTATAACCTGAGTATCCGCTGTATATAATTATATATGTACAGCTGGTATAACCTGGGAATTTCCTGTATATAATTATATATGTACAACTGGTATAACCTGGACATCTCCAGTATATAATTATATATGTACAGCTGGTATAACCTGGGCATCTCCTGTATATAATTATATATGTACAGCTGGTATAACCTGGGTATCTCCTCTATATAATTATATATGTACAGCTGGTATAACCTGGGCATCTCCTGTATATAATTATATATGTACAGCTGGTATAACCTGGGCATCTCCTGTATATAATTATATATGTACAGCTGGTATAACCTGTGTATCTCCTGTATATAATTATATATGTACAGCCGGTATAACCTGGGCATCTCCTGTATATAATTATATATGCACAGCTGGTATAACCTGGGTATCTCCTGTGTATAATTATATATGTACAGCTGGTGGAACCTGGGTATCTCCTCTATATAATTATATATGTACAGCTGGTATAACCTGGGCATCTCCTGTATATAATTATATATGTACAGCTGGTATAACCTGGGCATCTCCTGTATATAATTATATATGTACAGCTGGTATAACCTGGGCATCTCCTGTATATAATTATATATGTACAGCTGGTATAACCTGGGTATCTCCTGTATATAATTATATATGTACAGCTGGTATAACCTGGGCATCTCCTGTATATAATTATATATGTACAGCTAGTATAACCTGGGTATCCTCTGTATATAATTATATATGTACAGCTGGTATAACCTGGGCATCTCCTGTATATAATTATATATGTACAGCTGGTATAACCTGGGTATCTCCTGTATATAATTATATATGTACAGCTGGTATAACCTGGGTATCTCCTGTATATAATTATATATGTACAGCTGGTATAACCTGGGCATCTTCTGTATATAATTATATATGTACAGCTAGTATAACCTGGGTATCTCCTGTATATAATTATATATGTACAGCTGGTATAACCTGGGTATCTCCTGTATATAATTATATATGTACAGCTGGTATAACCTGGTCATCTCCTGTATATAATTATATATGTACAGCCGGTATAACCAGGGCATCTCCTGTATATAATTATATATGTACAGCCGGTATAACCTGGGCATCTGCTGTATATAATTATATATGTACAGCTGGTATAACCTGGGCATCTCCTGTATATAATTATATATGTACAGCCGGTATAACCTGGGCATCTCCTGTATATAATTATATATGTACAGCTGGTATAACCTGGGCATCTCCTGTATATAATTATATATGTACAGCCGGTATAACCTGGGCATCTCCTGTATATAATTATATATGTACAGCCGGTATAACCTGGGCATCTTCTGTATATAATTATATATGTACAGCTGGTATAACCTGGGCATCTCCTGTATATAATTATATATGTACAGCTGGTATAACCTGGGCATCTTCTGTATATAATTATATATGTACAGCTGGTATAACCTGGGCATCTTCTGTATATAATTATATATGTACAGCTGGTATAACCTGGGCATCTTCTGTATATAATTATATATGTACAGCTGGTATAACCTGGGCATCTTCTGTATATAATTATATATGAACAGCTGGTATAACCTGGTCATCTCCTGTATATAATTATATATGTACAGCCGGTATAACCAGGGCATCTCCTGTATATAATTATATATGTACAGCCGGTATAACCTGGGCATCTGCTGTATATAATTATATATGTACAGCTGGTATAACCTGGGCATCTCCTGTATATAATTATATATGTACAGCCGGTATAACCTGGGCATCTCCTGTATATAATTATATATGTACAGCTGGTATAACCTGGGCATCTCCTGTATATAATTATATATGTACAGCTGGTATAACCTGGGCATCTTCTGTATATAATTATATATGTACAGCTGGTATAACCTGGGCATCTTCTGTATATAATTATATATGAACAGCTGGTATAACCTGGTCATCTCCTGTATATAATTATATATGTACAGCCGGTATAACCTGGGTATCCTCTGTATATAATTATATATGTACAGCCGGTATAACCTGGGTATCCTCTGTATATAATTATATATGTACAGCCGGTATAACCTGGGTATCTCCTGTATATAGTTAGATATTTGTTGCATTTTGTTTTCCTTTTGTAATGAATCCAGATCAGTTTATATTTTCTTCGGGGGGGGGGAAACATTTTCTAAGCTGATCTTTTATTTAAAGGGTTAATTATTTTTTTGCCATAAGACGGAGTGGCGCTTCTCCCGGGACTTAGCGCTGTATAATCTCCTCGGCTCGTTCTGTGCGGTTACTGAATGCTTCAAAGGAACAGCTTAATTAGAGAAATCCGGAGCTTTTTTATGTTGACATTAATAATAAAAAAAAAAATTAACTTTGCCGCCTGTGTGTGTTTTAATTGCTGCTTACGAGGCCCTCTGTGCATCCGATGAGATCTTGAAAAGAAAATCTGGAATTTGCTTTTTGCATATAAATGCAGCAGAGATGGATGAGTTTTACCTCCAGAGACCCCCGGAGTACGCTGCAGGGCTACAGTTTACAGATTAAACGCCCCCAACAGCAGCAAACAGCGTAAACTTGGAAGAATTCACATAACTTTTGGTAGAAACTTTTTGCTTTTTCCTTTTTCTTAACCTATATATTGGGGAACTGCAACACCAGCACGTCTGTAATATTCACTTTAAAGCCGTTTCATCAAGTGGTCCGAGACTGATTTCTGGTGTAAAACCTCTTGAAACGTCGCAACGCTTTTTCGCAACTTGTAGTAGTAACCTGGGGATGCAGATTAACTTGAACACAATGGTGGAGAAGGAGCCGTCAGCAATTCAGCCTGGGCGTCTGAGTCTCGGATTGCACCTGCTGTGCAGAGCCTCAGTCCGCACTATGCGGAACAGCACATCGGGGGAAAAGGGATTTTTCTATTTTATCAGTGAGGAATTGTGGGGGGCTGTGTGGACTAAGAAAGCACCATACTTTGCTGGGAGCACTGTAGGATCCTTATACTGTCTGTGTGGACTAAGGAGGCCTCGTACATTGGTGGTAGTGCTGTAGGGTCTTCATACTGTCTGTAGGGGGCTGTATGGACTAAGGAGGCCTCATATGTTGCTGGTAGTGCTGTAGGGTCCTCATACTATCTGTGTGGACTAAGGAGGCCTCATACGTTGCTGGTAGTGCTGTAGGATCTGCATACTGTCTGTGGGGGGCTGTATGGACTAAGGAGGCCTTATATGTTGCTGGTAGTGCTGTAGGGTCCTCATACTGTCTGTGTGGGGGCTGTATGGACTAAGGAGGCCTCATATGTTGCTGGTAGTGCTGTAGGGTCCTCATACTATCTGTGTGGACTAAGGAGGCCTCATACGTTGCTGGTAGTGCTGTAGGATCTGCATACTGTCTGTGGGGGGCTGTATGGACTAAGGAGGCCTTATATGTTGCTGGTAGTGCTGTAGGGTCCTCATACTGTCTGTGTGGGGGCTGTATGGACTAAGGAGGCCTCATATGTTGCTGGTAGTGCTGTAGGGTCCTCATACTATCTGTGTGGACTAAGGAGGCCTCGTACGTTGCTGGTAGTGCTGTAGGGTCCTCATACTGTCTTGGGGGGATCTGTATGGACTAAGGAGGCCTTGTATGTTGCTGGTAGTGCTCTAGGGTCCTCATACTATCTTGGGGGGATCTGTATGGACTAAGGAGGCCTCATACGTTGATGGTAGTGCTCTACGGTCCTCATACTATCTGGGGGGCTGTATGGACTAAGTAGGCCTCGTATGTTGCTGGTAGTGCTCTAGGGTCCTCATACTGTCTTGGGGGGATCTGTATGGACTAAGGAGACCTCGTACATTGCTGGTAGTGCTGTAGGGTCCTCATACTGTCTGTGTGGACTAAGGAGGCCTCGTACGTTGCTGGTAGTGCTGTAGGGTCCTCATACTATCTGTGTGGACTAAGGAGGCCTCGTACGTTGCTGGTAATGCTGTAGGGTCCTCATACTGTCTTGGGGGGATCTGTATGGACTAAGGAGGCCTTGTATGTTGCTGGTAGTGCTCTAGGGTCCTCATACTATCTTGGGGGGATCTGTATGGACTAAGGAGGCCTCATACGTTGCTGGTAGTGCTCTACGGTCCTCATACTATCTGGGGGGCTGTATGGACTAAGTAGGCCTCGTATGTTGCTGGTAGTGCTCTAGGGTCCTCATACTGTCTTGGGGGGATCTGTATGGACTAAGGAGACCTCGTACATTGCTGGTAGTGCTGTAGGGTCCTCATACTGTCTGTGTGGACTAAGGAGGCCTCGTACGTTGCTGGTAGTGCTGTAGGGTCCTCATACTATCTGTGTGGACTAAGGAGGCCTCGTACGTTGCTGGTAATGCTGTAGGGTCCTCATACTGTCTTGGGGGGATCTGTATGGACTAAGGAGGCCTCGTATGTTGCTGGTAGTGCTCTAGGGTCCTCATACTGTCTTGGGGGGATCTGTATGGATTAAGGAGACCTCGTACATTGCTGGTAGTGCTGTAGGGTCCTCATACTGTCTGTGCGGACTAAGGAGGCCTCATAAGTTGCTGGTAGTGCTGTAGGGTCCTGATACTGTCTGTGGGGGGCTGTATGGACTAAGGAGGCCTCGTATGTTGCTGTTAGTGCTGTAGGGTCCTCATAATGTCTGGGGATCTGTATGGACTAAGGAGGCCTCGTATGTTGCTGGTAGTGCTGTAGGGTCCTCATACTGTCTTGGGGGGATCTGTATGGACTAAGGAGGCCTCGTACATTGCTGGTAGTGCTGTAGGGTCATCATACTATCAGTGGGGGTGATGTGGCAGAATTCAGTACAGTATAGACGTCCTGAAGTCCTGTGCACTGAGTAATATTGAGGTGGAGGGTCCCAATCATGATATCTCTCCTCTATAGCTTTAAGGCCTTACATAGAAGAAAACTTCTTTCTCCTCCCGGACTGATCTTTCATGGGTAAAATCTATATTCAGTGAAGACTGATTTCCCCATTACTGAGATAGGAGATGACAATTGGTGCTCATAAAATTCTATGGAGAATGTGGGGGTGAGCTAGAGGCCGATACAGACATTCTCCTGCAAGTTCTCTTGCTATGACAGTTACGATTCTCCATAGAAATTTATAGGCACCAACTGTTATCTCTTATCTCAGTAAAAGGAAAACCTTTATTCACTGAAGACAGATATTACCCGAGAATTGAGAATTTTGAGAATGAATGGTCATTCTTGGAGGAGAAAGAAACAGATTTCCCTGGTAAGATATATTACAAAGTTTCTGTGTTTTACTTCTACTATTGGCTGCAACTTTTTTTAGAGAAATATTGTGGTTGCTGTAATGCCACAATTTTAGCACTATCCTCTGGTGGTGCCATCAGCCTAGCGTTACAGATTGCCAATCATTTCTACTAAATACCTAATTCTCCTATATACAAGATACTCAAGGCCGCTCCCTCCTTGGAGGCAGTTTCTTGATACCTTTCACCTTTTGTACTGACCAGCTGAGCTCCTATATGGTGACTGCACAGATTGGGCACCCGGACGCCGGCCCAGGTTTTGCATGAGGCCTGAGCTCGGGTTTCCCAATACAGGTGATGCAGGTAACAGGTGTGGATTAGACCAGTGCAGGTGAATGCGAGGAGCAAAGTGGAGCCTGGCACTGCTTTACCTAATGACAATAATGAGATGGAAGTCAAGGAAAGGTCAGAGTCCCCCATGCTGTCATCTAATTGTGTAGGTAACAGGGTGCTGACACTTTGCAGATGGGACACAGGTTTGTGTCAGCTGCAAGGAAAATATTCCATGAACAGAACTGATCGCGTGTCAATATCCTCTAACACTGTCCCATGGAAGTCAATGTTCCCAGCAGCTGTTCTCCAGCATTATATGGACATGGATGTGAAAACTAAACCAGCGCTGGTGGTCTCCAAACTGTATTTTCTTGACTATGATGTAACTACAACTCCCAGTCTTTACTTGTTGGGAAATGCTGATAGTTGTAGTTTTGCAAAGTGTTTTGGTGTGTTACAGCAGGATTTTCATGCCCCTCTGCCCAGGGCAAAAACAAGGGGCATTTATCTGCATTGTCACCTGGTAAACTACTGTATTCCCAGTGTCTATGGAAATCATAACATTACTGTATTTATTTTTTTTTACAGTTGATACAAAGTTAGAAGTTTTTTGCAATATGTTTAATAAATAGCAATGCTCTAATGTGAAATTCATTCCTAGTGTCAAATAACCTGATACATTGTTGCTAACTGTCCTAGAGAGAGGGGTTCTGTGTTGTGGTTTTCTGCACTCACTCATAAATTGGGGTCAGATAGAGAAGAGTGCCCCCTATGGATTGAGTGACTGTCTTGTCAATACTTTCCAAATGTCTGGAAAGTCCAGGAAGCTCAAAGAAAAAGGGGAGACTTCCTGGACGATTTGGCGAAAGCCTTCGGGAATACAAGCGCCCCCTGGAGGTTTCCTATGGTCTGACGTCCAAACGCACATTCAGTGGGTAGGACAAGAGGGCCTGGTCATGGAGTAAATTTCTGCGGTGCAATTAGCGCACTGCTCTCCATAATTGTTCCAAAAAGTCTCCTGTTATTCTTGTGGAATTTACAGTGATTCATTCTGTGGATAATGACCACTTCTGTTCAGCCACCTATGGGTTGTAGCGGTGGTCGAGACCAGGACCACCTCATTTCCATTGTGGAGGGGTGCGGAGATTGAGGGCTCAGCTGTTACTGCGCCAGTCTCTTATTTCCTCATAGTCTAAACTCTTTGTTAAAGTCCTTCTTTTTTTCTTTTTTTTTTCTACCAGTAACTAATTATTTTTTCTGTCTCTTTGATGAAAGTTGACGTTCTGGTAGAAAACTTCAGTGTTTCGTTTTTGTCATTTGTGATTGTTGGAAATGGGAAAAAGCAAACATAATTTACAGCAGATATTTTCTGCCAAACTTCATTACTCAGAGTGCGGAGCTGTGCGGGGGGTCTGACAGCACGGGGGTCTGACAGCATGCGCTCCGCTAATTCATGCAGAGGGCGGCACAGTGGTTAGCACTGCAGCCTTGCAGCGCTGGGGTCCTGGGTTCAAATCCCACCAAGGACAACATCTGCAAGGAGTTTGTATGTTCTCCCCGTGTTTGCGTGGGTTTCCTACGGGTTCTCCGGTTTCCTCCCACACTCCAAAGACATTCTGATAGGGAATCTAGATTGTGAGCCCCGATGGGGACAGCGATGATAATGTATGTAAAGCGCTGCGGAATATGTTAGCGCTATATAAAAATAAAGATTATTATTAATATTATTTTCTGCCGTTCAGACATTTACGACATCCGGTTGACAGATATTTAGGTTATGGGCTAAACCCAAAAATGACAAATTGGGGGGGGGGGGCTTATACAATGATGGAGAGGGCTCCAAAATGGGCAACTATGGGCAATTTTGATTACAGTTGAGGCTTGTATAAAAGTATATAGACCCCAGCCATCGTCTCCATCCGTACTTGTTGACCGTCTCGGCACAAAGCATGCCATTATATGGAGCCGTGTGCTGCTCTTCTAGGATGTTTTTTTTTTCCAATGAAACCATGGCACTTGGCCACAGGAATCTTGTGCATTCAGCCTGAGATCATTACTGAGGTCACTAGTGACAGTGGGGTACTGCTAATAACTGCAGACCGCATATTAGTGGGGGTCCCTCTCCTCCTTCCCCTGCTCAAGTTTCAATGACAATGCAGATACACTTGAACACAATGGTGGGGGAGGAAGCCGCGGACAATTCATCCTGTGCGTCTGAGTCTCGGTGCAGAAGGCGCAATGATGTCACTAGATCATTGCCTGCTGTGCAGAGCCTCAGTCCGCACTGAGCAGAACAGCACATTGGGGGAACAGGGCAAGGAGAGTAGTTTTTTACTATCTATCTCTGCCCTTCTCTGGCTCTATGAAGCCAGAGCTGTCAATCAAAGAAGAGGAGGTGGAGATAGAGGGGAAAACAGGTGGGAAGGTGTATAGAAATGACTGGCTGAAGCACTGAATGCCTGTACTTGGTTTGAACAGTCATTCTGTGCTGACAGAGCCCCTTTAAGGGTACGTGCACACGATCAGTATTTGCTGCGGTTTGGACGGAGCGCACTTGCACTGCGTCCAATCTGCAGCGTCCAGATGTTACAGATTTGTAGAAATCCCATGTCCACTATGCGTCTCCGTGCACCTGCAGATCACCCGCGGAGACGGACATGCTGCTCGTGTTTCTAGACCGCAGCATGTCAATTTCTCCTGCGGATCCGCATGCATAGACCTAACCTCTATGGGGAAAGTCCGCATGTGGGGGAAAAAAAAAAAAAAAAGCCTCCGCTCATTAGCACATTGAGCGGAAGGCTCCGGCGGCTTCTCTGCAGCTTCGGGGTCGCAGGCGGTGAGACATCGTGTGCACATACCCTAACTAAGCGGTTTTCACCCACCACAACTAATATTACTTTGTCTCTAGAGTCCAGCAGGGGCTCTATGCTGATCCATCCCGCTTCTGGCACTGCCCATGGTAAGTTCCTGGCTGCTCTGCAATGGAAGTCCATGTCATGACGCTCCAGTTTTTTTTGTCGTGTTTTAGTTCTCGTTGGTCCTGTAGGGGCGCAGATACTGTCACACCGGGTTTTGGAACCCAAGGAGGTCGGGTGACTATTTTCTCTTCTTTTCTGACCTCTGGTCACTCATAGATGTTTCCGCATCATCATTTCTGGTGACTTTTTGGACAGGTGGCATCCATTACCATTCTGGGGCTATGAAGTGTGGCCTAATATGGATCGAATGGCTGTGTGCATGGTATCAATGACCTGGACATGGCTGAACTCAGGACCTGGGAGAGAGATTCACATACTTTTGGCTGGATAGAGAAAACATTATATAAAGTAACAAGGCCTCCTTTATATACGTGCCCGCATTGCCAACATGGCAGATACAGCCCCGAGGATGAGCGCAGCTCCTGCTGCAGCTTTATGTTCTTTACCCAGTGAAACAGATAATGTAGAAATGACTCCCCTGTGCCCTGTCTTGATTATGGAGATACTGAGCCATTTAGCCCAACTGCATTCAGTTTAATTTCCTGGAAGCCGAGCCCGGCGCTTTATTTGTAGATATAAATTATATCGGGCAGTTCTGCGTCTGCACTGATCCAAGAGAAATAATCATAAAGGGTTAACCAGGTCATTGCTGTAAAGCCACAATGGGTAATACTCATAGGATTGTACTGCCCTCCAGTGGCAGGGACTGGGTACAGCATCAATAACTTTTCAGGGACTTAGTATTGTATTTATTTTTCTCTCTAATATATCACCAACATATTCCACAGCGCTGTACAGAGATTGCAATCTGTCATATCAGTCCTTGCCTCAATCAAAATCTGCTGCTGCCGTCTCCCCTTTTCTGCTTGGTGCCAATCCAGCTGTCAGCAGAATTGAAAGGAGAGCAGCTTTTTTTTTGTTTATTTTTTGGGGGGTTTCATCCTCTATCCCTCCCTAGTTCTGTTTTGACACTTTGTTACATTGTATCAGTGGAGTTCTATCACCATGGAAACCAGGACAGAATAGCATTGATTCTCTGTAACAATCTGCAGCCAGGTGTGAACAGGTTTCCATTTACTGACAGCAAGTTGGGATCTTGAAAACTGGGGAACTGAAAAAAACCCAAAATGAACCAAATGATCCCTTTATCAAATATCTGTTTATCACATGTTCTCTCTACATTACACAGCCTGCTGTGGAGGATTACAACTCCCAGTATACTGCTGTAGGATTACAAGCCCCAGTGTTTTGCCATCTGAACCCTTCCTATTATCTTCCTTTTGGAGTGAGCTTTCGGTGGTCCTTACACCCATTAACCCTTCTGCAGGATTTTCGCTGGCTGGATCTGAACCGGTTAAGTGGCGCTTGCCTTATTGTTCGTGGCTGTTATGCCTCCGCAGCTCGTGACGGGAACATGTCAGCCTTGTTCACGTGTAATTAAGAAATCTTTTCTGATTAACGTGACAGCCTGTTATTAAACTGTCTCTATTTTTTTTTCTAAATTGTGAGATGTATTAAGTGATCAGCTTCGCCGTGCTCCTTCCCTTCCCCCAAAGACGCTCCATCTTATGTATTTACAGTGTGCAGCCCCTCTGCTTCCAAATAATGGACTTCTCCTATAGAGAACAGGTGCCCTATGCTGCAATTAGTGCACCGCCCCCATTGCCCCAGCACCGCCCCCATTGCCCCAGCCTTATTACATAGTTATGTCCCAGGTTAGTCATTTTCATTAGACCCAAATTACATCTCTATTAAACTACAACTCTCAACATGCACAAATCATGGTCTGATAATCCCATAGGCTAAAATTTTGGAAGGATCTGGTCAGTTTGACGCTCCCACTCGGTCACTCCAACACTCTGTTTCCATATTGTGACATATTGTCATCTCATATTGTGGACTGCGGTTCATTGCAGGGCAGCCAATTAAAATTAGGTTTCTGCCTGTTTTTTAGGAAAGGAACAGAGTCTCTACAATGCGTGGCGGTATGGCTGAGAAGAATCCTTTTACAGGGGAACTAAGAAGGGATTGCTGCCAGAAGGGGAAGGAGACTGATTTTGTCCAGAACTCACTCCCAGCAGCACAGAGGGGGCTCAGCTAACACAAAACATTTGTACGTCGATTGACGAGGGAGTAATTTTCAGGTTTACATCCCAAATCTTTCAACCACTCTTTACTTATGACTACTTCCACACGTCTGATTGTTTGTTACAGTGTGTCAGTGTAGGTAATGCTCTGTGAGCCTCATCCCAGCAGAATCACAGTTCTATCTTCTGTACAGTATTCCATAGTTTTATTTCTTAACTGCAGATTTTGGCACAAATTCTGCTCAGAAATCCACTTACAGTCTGCATCAGTGCATGTGAATTGGGTTTCCACAGCTCCTTCATGTGGATCAGAACTTTTCTGCCATAGAAATAAGCAGCTCGTCGATTGTGTGACCAATGTCTCCTATTCATGTGGGACTGAAGAAACCTAATATATGAACTTATGTATTCAGCGATATCTGACTCCACAGCATGCAGCATGTATACGGAGAAATGGTCGTTTCCACAAACTCTCCATAAATCGATAGTACAGGAGATCAATGTAAAATATCTTACAAGACAAATCTGCTGCTTTCTCCACTTGTAAGCCACTTCCCTCCACCTTCTGAACTCCTCATTCACTCTGAAATACTGATAAAACTTGCCTTGGTCAAAAGAAGGTGGACTGCAAGCTGAGGGATCAGATTAAAGCTGCCTTTTGAAGTCTATGGAGAGGGGAAGGAGGGAAGAGCAGAGTAAGAAAGACTGAGGCACAGGCACACAGATCTATTGGCCGCAGATCTGGAGGTGAATACACAGCTACACTGCTCATTACTGCTGATTACTTACCTCAATGCTGCTGCTTTCTAGTGAGGGTTTCACACGTCACAGCTGGATGCACAGTTACTTTGCTCAGCACTGCTGTATCGTGTCCTTCATGCTGCTGCTATTTTCTAGTTAGTGTGTTTGTTTTTAAACTGTCATCTCGGACTGAATTCATAGTAACATTGCATGATAGTTCTGCATGTGTCTAGTTTGTATTTTTCATCCCAGTGCTGGATTCAGTGCTACATTGCTCAGTACTGCTTTATAATGTCGTCCATTATGTGGCTTTCTCACCTCAGTGGTGGATTCACAGCTGCACTGCTGTATAAAATCCTACTTGCTGCTGCTGCCTTTTGGTATATGTTTGATCTTACCCCCAGCGCTGGATTCACAGCTACACTGCTCAGTACTGCTGTATAATGTCCTCCATGTTTCTGCTGCTTCTAAACATGTGGTGCATAGAGACAGGAGAGCAAGAATCCCTCATGTCTGTGTATGGGAGATGCTATAGCAGCTCATCTCTACCCACTAGCTCAGTAAAAACAAAGTATGAGATCCTGCATTTTTCACTACTTTACCCATCTATAGACTCAAAGTCATATAATGGCCAGAAGTAGTGATATTCCTCATTTCCGCACACAACAGGATACACTGCAGAGTCGCCTCACGTGATGGGTATGCTTCGCTCGAGTATTTCTGCTCCGTGTACCGGCATGTTTCCCCAGCCTCTTCCCCGCTGCTCCCATTATAGACGGGTTTCGAGGCGTTGCACGCTTTCCTGTCGCTCAAGATCTATTTTTCCTATTTATAACGACGTCTGGTAATTTTCTTACACAAAAGAAATTCTGTCTCCCGAGGTCGGAGCCATTTCTCTCAGTATGGAGCATTGCCTTTCCTGTATAGTTTATTATTTTCTGCTCTTTGCAGAGAGTTGAGGTTGGAGAAGTTGGAGAAAGTCGTTTTAAGAGTAAGGAAACTGCCAGAAGGTTTCTAGTTAATGGACTAAAAGTCCCAGCAAACTTTTCTTCAAAGTTATGTATATATAGATAGCATATTCAAGAGAGTTAAAAAAAAAACCCAAAAAAACAGGAAAACCAGCAAAGTGCAGATTTTTCACTCACCCTCCCCAGGTCCAGCACTGAGTCTTCACCACTGCTGCTGGTGTGATGTTCATGCTGCAGACAATAACCGACAACGACGGCGCTGCAGCCAATCACTGAGGTCAGCTGCTTGTGTCAGGCGGAGGCGCTGGGCTCAGTTTCTGGCTGCCGTTGCGTGACATCAGCGCTCCAGACAATAACAGACACTGGGAGCTGTGGTGGAGATTCAGTGCTGGACCCAGGGAGGGTGAGCAAAGCACATCCTGTTTTCTTATAACAAATTGCAGCTGGGAGACAGGTTTTGTGGTTTTGTAAAAACCCTTCTAATTGACAATTCTCTGGTAGATTAAAGCAGTGGAGGAATTAGGGGTAAATATCAATTGGCTCCTAGGGGCCCTTTCCTCAGGAAATGCTACCTCTGATTTTAGAAACCTGGGCATCTTCCCAGTTTATCACCTTGAGTGGTAGAGGTATGCCTGGCAGAATAAAGAGCTGCAGCAGCAGCTGAGCCCCCCCCGGCTCCTTCCCAGCTGTAACGCTACCTCTGATCTTAGGATCAAGACGCACAATGGACAGACATTGACTATTGTAGCTAGAGAGTAAAGAAGAAAGGACCCTGGTAGTAAAAACATCACCGCACTCCCATGTCCCGGGAAAGGCTGTGAACTGGTGGTGGAGGATACGGGTAAAAACTCAGTATACATGAAGCTGGTGAAACGTCTCCGATCACCGCCCCGATCTGAACATGATTCACTTGGAACAAATTTTCAATTCCCTCGTATAGTGGAAAATATCTCCGCTGTTATTTTTTTGCTGGTAGTCTGTTATATCTGGATTTTTTTGGGGAATTATGTATATTTTTATCAACCTTGTCACATATTTTTTTTTATATAAAAATGTATTTTTCAGGTCCTGTGTGTGTACAGTGTGGGGTGTTTGTTTTTTTTTGTTAAATGGTACAGAGCGACATCTAGTGGTGGCCTCAAGGTACTGCCTGCACCTTTAAAGCTCTACAGGATGAACATGATTAAATACATAAAAGAATCGAGTCCTCAACTCTGATAGACGAGAAGGGAATAGGGCTAAATGCCCAAATAGTATAATAAATACATAATGGAGACTGGGAGGAACACGGCCCTTGGCAGCCACTCGTGTAAGAATTCTAGTGATTCAGTGTTATACTGTAGCGAGGTACATTATACAGGACCCTGTTCACAATGTATCTTGTTAAGTGATTATATATAACTATAGACCATCAGTTTCATTCTTTGTGTCCCTGTTTTTACTGCGACCAGTATCTCAATAGCTTCCTGTGTCTGTACATTGCATTTTTATGGCTCTTCCAATGAATATTTGATTGTATGGGATAATGGTTTGTTCTCTATATTTATGCCCGATCTGTGTGTTTTATGGGGAAATACATAATGTATTTCATTCTGAGTCTTTTTAGGGTGGACGTATCTTAGGGTTTCTCCCCCTTTAGAGCTGTAATGGCCACCATATTGGGGGACATATATATAATTATCTATCTCCTTAACCTTCCAAGACTGCATAGTGAGCGTGCCCAGCTCTACCCATGAAGGTACTCTCATCTGCTGGGTGTCCCATCAGCACTTACGGCAGTAATAAGTGATTTGCTCTTTGTAAAGTTGCTGCACTTTATTTTTTTTTTAACCTAAAATTCAATAAACAGCAAATTAATGAGTTTTGGAAAACCTCATAGACTGTGGGAGGCGCGGTCGATGCCTTACTGATTAATTGACTCCTCTAATGCAATAGTAGGTACTTCCACCCCAGGCGCACAGCTGTCACTCATAGTTGGTGACAGCCACTTTCCCGGCTGTGAACTTGTCACGTACTGGATGACTTCTGTGGAGGCAAAGAAACAGGTTGATATACACAGAGAACAGCGCCACCTAGAGGGCATTTTGTGTCAACCAAATTTTGGTGCTTAAAAGGGTTATTCCCATCATAGAAAATGATGCTAGGATAAGCAATCGCCTTCTGATCTAGGGTCGGCCATATCATTGGTGCAACCAGTGCAGCTGCACAGGGGCCCGGGAGGTCAGGGGGCCACATCCACCTCCAAAGCAGGTGGAATTGTGCATTATAACGAGCTCTTGGGCTGCAAGGGGCCCATATATTGTTCTTGCACAGGGGCCTCTTCTGTCCGTGTCCGCTCCTGTTCTGATCTATGAGGATTTTGCCTCTGGGACACCAATCATTTTGGATAACAGAAGGGCCACCGTTCTGCTAGCCTCATCTAGCTTTCTCCTGTTCTCGATGATCAGTTGCCGAGTGTTCTTCTCAAGCACAGCTCTTGGCTAGTCCAATACTACAGTATGCATGCTGGGAGTTGTAGTTTTGCAACAGCTCAATGGCCCTCTTCGTGTGTTTTTTTGTTTTTTTTTGCAGCAAATTCTTCAAAATGGCTGAGTTTTGTGCAAAATCAAAAAATATTTTTTTTTTTTTTCTCAATCTATTTTGTGCCTTTTTAATGCATAAAGTCACCTGTACTGCTAAAATGTTGCAAAATTTTCGTAAAAATTTTAGGCATACATAAAATCATTCCGCGGGAGTATGGTATGGGGGGCTGGAGTACATTTACCTAAATAATGGGCAACCTTTTTAAAAGTTGCAATTGATTATTCTGCCGCAAACCTCTGTAAAACAAAAATCACCACACTCACAATGGTGCACATAAAAAAAAAAAAGAACTTGGGAATACACATAAAATAGATTTTAAAAAAGGAGAAAATTAAAAGAATTTGGGGCAAATCAAACATAGACTGAAAACGTAGAAAACAAAAGGCACAAATGCAATAATGAATTGGGCCCTGTAAGTCTTGGGGATGGAGCGACATATGATTGCAGGATCAGAATACACACGGTGGGTTTATAGCCCACCATGGAGGCTCATATCTTTGCATAAGAGCTGTATACACAAAGTGCAGTTTTTGCATTCAGTATCTTTACAAAACTGCACAATGGTTGCAATAGTCTGCATACCCTTTAGTTCTGCTTTGAAAGTAGACCGATTTCTTTTGTTGTGCAGCAAAGCTTGAGTTTTACATAAAAAATGCTGAAAAGCAGCGAGCTGTAAAGTGAGATGGTCTTAGCGTCTCATCTGCTGACCTCTAGTGGCCAAAGTGAACACTGTAGCATTTCAGACTTGCATTCATTATCAGAATCTAAGTAATTTCTGTATTGTAGAGGTGCACACAGCGCCCCATGAAGGTATAATGTAATATGGACCCATAGGGACTCCCTGTGTTGCCATGTACGTACTCGTGAGCCCTTTTCAGCCGTTGTCCTATTAATAATGGCTCCTATGTCTTATAGTAGATTCCTGGCGTTTCCTGCCTGGTAATATATCCAGGTGTAGGAGTTAAGTCTTGTATTCTTCTAATATCATGTGGGAGGCAAAACTGTGCAGAGAAGTGAAAACCACGGAGCATCCTCACCGCACGGTGCAGTAATCATCAAAGCCAAGAAATAATGGTGCTTTACCTCTGCGGTCGGCATGGAGGCTGCTATAGGGACCACCAGCTCAGGCCCAGCTCCACTGTGCCACAAGGGGCTGTCAGTGATGACTATAGATGAAAATGATCCCTCTATTGTGACATCACTGTGTGTATTATCCCTGTACTGTGACATCACTGTGTGCATTATCCCTGTACTGTGACATCACTGTGTGTATTATCCCTGTACTGTGACATCACTGTGTGTATTATCCCTGTACTGTGACATCACTGTGTGCATTATCCCTGTACTGTGACATCACTGTGTGCATTATCCCTGTACTGTGACATCATTGTGTGTATTATCCCTGTACTGTGACATCATTGTGTGTATTATCTCTGTACTGTGACATCGCTGTGTGTATTATCCCTGTACTGTGACATCGCTGTGTGTATTATCCCTGTACTGTGACATCGCTGTGTGTATTATCCCTGTACTGTGACATCGCTGTGTGTATTATCCCTGTACTGTGACATCGCTGTGTGCATTATCCCTGTACTGTGACATCGCTGTGTGCATTATCCCTGTACTGTGACATCGCTGTGTGCATTATCCCTGTACTGTGACATCGCTGTGTGCATTATCCCTGTACTGTGACATCGCTGTGTGCATTATCCCTGTACTGTGACATCGCTGTGTGCATTATCCCTGTACTGTGACATCGCTGTGTGCATTATCCCTGTACTGTGACATCGCTGTGTGTATTATCCCTGTACTGTGACATCATTGTGTGTATTATCCCTGTACTGTGACATCATTGTGTGTATTATCTCTGTACTGTGACATCGCTGTGTGTATTATCCCTGTACTGTGACATCGCTGTGTGTATTATCCCTGTACTGTGACATCGCTGTGTGCATTATCCCTGTACTGTGACATCGCTGTGTGCATTATCCCTGTACTGTGACATCGCTGTGTGCATTATCCCTGTACTGTGACATCGCTGTGTGCATTATCCCTGTACTGTGACATCGCTGTGTGCATTATCCCTGTACTGTGACATCGCTGTGTGCATTATCCCTGTACTGTGACATCGCTGTGTGCATTATCCCTGTACTGTGACATCGCCGTGTGCATTATCCCTGTACTGTGACATCGCCGTGTGTATTATCCCTGTACTGTGACATCGCCGTGTGCATTATCCCTGTACTGTGACATCGCCGTGTGCATTATCCCTGTACTGTGACATCGCCGTGTGTATTATCCCTGTACTGTGACATCGCCGTGTGTATTATCCCTGTACTGTGACATCGCTGTGTGCATTATTCCTGTACTGTGACGTCGCTGTGTGCATTATCCCTGTACTGTGACGTCGCTGTGTGCACTATCGCTGTGCTGAGACGTTGTTGTGGGCACGATCCCTGTAATGTGACGTCACTGTGTGCCTTATCCCTTTACTATGATGTGACTGTGTGCATTATATATGTGATAGGAAACCAAAATTATTATTATATAATTAATATTACATTCTGATCTGATTTTTCTATTGATTTGAATCCTGTAGATTTAGGATCGTGTCTGTGATTCGGGACATTACACTTTTTGGGATTGCAGGGAATATTTACGTTGCTAACCCTATGTACGCTGGATCGGCCCAGAAATCTGTGAGGTTTTTTTTTTTTTTTTTATTGCTTCCATATTGAGTCACATTCCCTGCGCCCAAGATCAGTTCCATCAAACAACTGTTTATATCTATCAGGCCGTGTATGCAGCACAACAGCTGCGGCCTCGTGACTGACACCAGCAGACGCCACGTTCACTCTTCTGCCTCAGCTCTTATGTTATTGTTAATATTATTATTATTATTGGCTCAGTTTCATTTACCTCAATAGAACTGACCTGCACAACCCATAGACAGATGTGCTGCTGTTTCCGGAAGGAGGCGTCCTTGTTTTTCCAACCCTGCACACCTCATTTCTTTATTATTCATGTTGGAATGTATACTGAACATTTTCTTAGGGTATCCCTGTACTGTGACATCACTGTGTGCATTATCCCTGTACTGTGACATCACCGTGTGCATTATCCCTGTACTGTGACATCACTGTGTGCATTATCCCTGTACTGTGACATCACCGTGTGCATTATCCCTGTACTGTGACATCGCTGTGTGTATTATCCCTGTACTGTGACATCACCGTGTGCATTATCCCTGTACTGTGACATCGCTGTGTGCATTATCCCTGTACTGTGACATCACTGTGTGCATTATCCCTGTACTGTGACATCACCGTGTGCATTATCCCTGTACTGTGACATCACCGTGTGCATTATCCCTGTACTGTGACATCACTGTGTGGTATTATCCCTGTGCTGTGACATCACTGTGTGCATTATCCCTGTACTGTGACATCACCGTGTGCATTATCCCTGTACTGTGACATCACCGTGTGCATTATCCCTGTACTGTGACATCACTGTGTGGTATTATCCCTGTACTGTGACATCGCTGTGTGCATTATCCCTGTACTGTGACATCGCTGTGTGCATTATCCCTGTACTGTGACATCACCGTGTGCATTATCCCTGTGCTGTGACATCACTGTGTGGTATTATCCCTGTGCTGTGACATCGCTGTGTGCATTATCCCTGTGCTGTGACATCGCTGTGTGCATTATCCCTGTGCTGTGACATCGCTGTGTGCATTATCCCTGTACTGTGACATCACTGTGTATATTATCCCTGTACTGTGACATCACTGTGTATATTATCCCTGTACTGTGACATCACTGTGTGTATTATCCCTGTACTGTGACATCACTGTGTATATTATCCCTGTACTGTGACATCACTGTGTATATTATCCCTGTACTGTGACATCGCCGTGTATATTATCCCTGTACTGTGACATCACTGTGTGCATTATCCCTGTACTGTGACATCACTGAGCGCATTATCCCTGTACTGTGACATCGCTGAGCGCATTATCCCTGTACTGTGACATCGCTGTGTGCATTATCCCTGTACTGTGACATCACTGTGTATATTATCCCTGTACTGTGACATCACTGTGTATATTATCCCTGTACTGTGACATCACTGTGTATATTATCCCTGTACTGTGACATCGCCGTGTATATTATCCCTGTACTGTGACATCACTGTGTGCATTATCCCTGTACTGTGACATCACTGAGCGCATTATCCCTGTACTGTGACATCACTGAGCGCATTATCCCTGTACTGTGACATCGCTGAGCGCATTATCCCTGTACTGTGACATCGCTGTGTGCATTATCCCTGTACTGTGACATCACTGTGTGTATTATCCCTGTACTGTGACATCACTGTGTATATTATCCCTGTACTGTGACATCACTGTGTATATTATCCCTGTACTGTGACATCGCCGTGTATATTATCCCTGTACTGTGACATCACTGTGTGCATTATCCCTGTACTGTGACATCACTGAGCGCATTATCCCTGTACTGTGACATCGCTGAGCGCATTATCCCTGTACTGTGACATCGCTGTGTGTATTATCCCTGTACTGTGACATCGCTGTGTGCATTATCCCTGTACTGTGACATCGCTGTGTGCATTATCCCTGTACTGTGACATCGCTGTGTGCATTATCCCTGTACTGTGACATCGCTGTGTGCATTATCCCTGTACTGTGACATCGCTGTGTGCATTATCCCTGTACTGTGACATCGCTGTGTGCATTATCCCTGTACTGTGACATCGCTGTGTGCATTATCCCTGTACTGTGACATCGCTGTGTGCATTATCCCTGTACTGTGACATCGCTGTGTGCATTATCCCTGTACTGTGACATCGCTGTGTGCATTATCCCTGTACTGTGACATCGCTGTGTGCATTATCCCTGTACTGTGACATCATTGTGTGCATTATCCCTGTTCTGTGACATCACTGTGGATTATCCCTGTACTGTGACATCACTGCGGGCATTATCCCTGTACTGTGACATCACTGCGGGCATTAACCCTGTACGGTGACATCACTGTGGGCATTATCCCTGTACGGTGACATCACTGTGGGCATTAACCCTGTACGGTGACATCACTGTGTGCATTATCCCTGTACGGTGACATCAATGTGTGCATTAACCCTGTACTGTGACATCAATGTGTGCATTAACCCTGTACGGTGACATCACGGCGTGCATTATCTCTGTACGGTGACATCACGGCGTGCATTATCTCTGTACGGTGACATCACGGCGTGCATTATCTCTGTACGGTGACATCACGGCGGGCATTAACCCTGTACGGTGACATCACGGCGGGCATTAACCCTGTACGGTGACATCACGGCGGGCATTATCCCTGTACGGTGACATCACGGAGGGCATTATCCCTGTACTGTGACATCACTGCGGGCATTAACCCTGTACGGTGACATCACTGTGGGCATTATCCCTGTACGGTGACATCACTGTGGGCATTAACCCTGTACGGTGACATCACTGTGTGCATTATCCCTGTACGGTGACATCAATGTGTGCATTAACCCTGTACTGTGACATCAATGTGTGCATTAACCCTGTACGGTGACATCACGGTGTGCATTATCTCTGTACGGTGACATCACGGCGTGCATTATCTCTGTACGGTGACATCACGGCGTGCATTATCTCTGTACGGTGACATCACGGCGGGCATTAACCCTGTACGGTGACATCACGGCGGGCATTAACCCTGTACGGTGACATCACGGCGGGCATTATCCCTGTACGGTGACATCACGGAGGGCATTATCCCTGTACGGTGACATCACGGCGGGCATTATCTCTGTACGGTGACATCAATGTGTGCATTATCCCTGTACGGTGACATCCTGGAGCTGTGACAGCGGTGTTACCCCTGACTTCTGACATCACTGTGTGCATTATTCCTATGCATTTTGCATTACAGACATAATCAGAAGCTTTTCATTTTCTCACCTTACTGCCCCATTCTTGGCATTGTGGGGCCCCATTCCCAGTTTTGCTATAGGGCCCCATGGTTACTTTTTTTCCGCCCCTGACAGTGGCAGTTTACACTGTGACCCTCCACCACCAGCTTGCAGTCCTGTGTAAGGCTAATGAAGCCCATTTCTTCTGTAGGTAACTTTTTGGAAACTGCCCCCTTTGCAGATTGTGGAGCTGGTGTCCTTGGCATTGCAGACCCCACAGACCCCAGCCTGCAGCAGCTCCGAGGTCCCAGGGTTCTGTGTATTGCTGTGAGTTCAGCTCCCTGTGCCATCCAATCAGTGCAGCGCTGCTGTGCCCGGCTGCGGGGGCTGTGCGGTGTGAGCAGAGCCGGGCACAGAGCAGAGCAGAGCCGGCTGTGCAGTGTGAACAGCTCTCCAGCAGACATGCTCTGTGGGCTCAGGAAGGATCTGCACTCGGACTTTGGTGAGTGGATCTCTCTTCTCTTCTGATCTAACTGGAACACGAGCGATTATGGGAGTTAATACCACTATGCCAGGCTGCACCTTGTGCCATCTAGTAGGCAGCAGATCTGGCATTAACGCCAAGTTCAAGTCTCCTTTATTCTAACTTTGTGCACTTGTGGTCTGACTGCTGGGACTTGTAGTTTACTGCACTCAGATGTAGTATTTGCTTTTCATTGGACTAAGCTGATGGCATTACCCTGCCTGGCACTGGGTTGTATGTACAGAGGGCACCAGGAGCCATGCTGCCCCCTCCAGCTTACACCAGACTAGGGCAGAAAACTGAAGGAAAGCCGCATTGCAACTCGGCTCTGCTACATCTAGATATGACCACTTGCTCAGTGCCATACTCTGGTTCTGAGTGTTCCCCTGTGTCCGGCAGGTGGTGGTCCTGGACCCTGCAGGGTGTAGCTGTGCACTATGAGGGGCTTGTATGGCCAGTCTCCGTATACATTGTGCAGATGGTATTTTAGGAATGTGAGATATTCGGGGCGCAGGAATTCTCTCTCCAGAGAAATCATAAATATAATAGAAATAACTCGGGGTCATCTGTTTTGTGTCCGCCTACGATAAACTGATCATGGGGGTCCCAATAAGTGAGTCAAGATTGCTTAAAGGAAACAGTTCAGAAATAGTCTGTCTATCATAGTGCAGCCTGAAATAGCTGATAACAGAGAGCAGCAGCTTGAATCCACTTGTATATTAGTCTATACTGATAGTCTATTGCATTGGACCAGTCCTTCAATTTTGTATGTCAGATTGAGATCCGAGTAGTGATTCTACACCGAGTAATTTCCCCTGGGACCATTTATTGGGTCGCGCAGTCCCACTTCCCTGGGTCCTTTTATTGGGTCCTATGGTTCTCCTTTTCTTGGTCCGTTCTTAGAATTGCACAGTACCACTTCCCCCCTTCCAATCATTGCATCAAACAGTCCCACTTGCCACGGTCCGTTCTTATTGGGTTGCTCGGTACCACTCCCCCCCTCCCCCCCCGGTCCATTCTTGGGTCGTACGGCATCAAAAGGTCCATTGTGGGGTCACCCGGTACCACTCATACACCCCCCTCCCCCCCCCCCCCGTCTGTCCGTCCGCTCTTGGATCGCGAGGTACCACTCCCCCTCCCCCCGGTCCGTTCTTGAGTTGCGCGGTACCACTCCCCCTCCCCCCGGTCCGTTCTTGAGTTGCGCGGTACCACTCCCCCCTCACACCCCCCCACCCCGCCTCTGTCCGTTCCTGGATCGCGTGGTACCACTCCCCCCCCTCCCCCGGTTCGTTCTTAGGGTCGCGCGGTACCTCTTCCCCCAGTCCGTTCTTAGGGTCACGCGGTACCTCTTCCCCCGGTCCGTTCTTGGGGTCGCGCGCGGTACCTCTTCCCCCGGTCCGTTCTTGGGGTCGCGCGCGGTACCTCTTCCCCCGGTCCGTTCTCGGGGTCGCGCGCGGTACCTCTTCCCCCGGTCCGTTCTCGGGGTCGCGCGCGGTACCTCTTCCCCCGGTCCGTTCTCGGGGTCGCGCGCGGTACCTCTTCCCCCGGTCCGTTCTCGGGGTCGCGCGCGGTACCTCTTCCCCCGGTCCGTTCTCGGGGTCGCGCGCGGTACCTCTTCCCCCGGTCCGTTCTCGGGGTCGCGCGCGGTACCTCTTCCCCCGGTCCGTTCTCGGGGTCGCGCGCGGTACCGCTTTTCCCCCGGTCATTCATGGTAGGGGTTCTGTACATACATTACATCATGGACTATATCGGTTTCCGGAAAAGCTGGGTGACTACCAACGTCGGCCTCAGGGCTTACAATCTACAGGACAGGTCAGGCAGTGCACAGAAGGGCAGACATGCTGCACAGACCTGCTCAGGGTGCATTTCATGGGTTCACAGTGAGCTGGAGATCCTTCCTGATGAAGGAAGAGATGTGGAAAGGTGCAGCATGGTGGAAAGTTCTGTACACTATGCGCTCTCATGGCACCCCCCTCCTGCATTGATTAATGCATTAGCGTTCTTTGCTGGTGACCTGCTGTAATGTGTCCTGTATGTCTGTATACAGACTCCCTATATGTTTACCTTATCCGTACAGACCGCCCTCCCCTCCCCCGCACCTGTCCTCTGCTCACATGGAAAGTTATTGAATAGATTAGTTCTAGTTGCCTGATTCCCCATTCATCTTCCATCTATGGATTAAATCTATATTAATTATAAGCAGAACATTCGGGATTTATTATCCGTTCCCGCATCAGCGTACGGGGGGGGGGGGGGGGGGACACCGCAAATTCATCTGACCGCAAAAGTGACGATTCAAAGCTGTCACAGATAAAAATATTTTTCTTAAGATAAATTTTCATTGCTTAATTCATAAATATATAATTAGGTATCCCTCTCTCTAAAGCTGCTGATAATAATGCTATTATGCATTACAGCTGACACCATGCTTTACACTGCAGTTCTGCTCTATCATGCTAGGACTTGTAATGGCTGCAGTTTTGCGACCCCCTGATACAGACAATCTGGGACATTTCTATCAGTGATGATGCTATGATGATGGTCTGACCCTGGATCCTGGGGGCCCGAATACGCTCCAATAAAAGGACAGCGCCTGATACTTGGAGGAACCTGTGATCACATTTGTCTTGTGACTTCTCCCTATAGCAGATGCTGCACTATATGGCCATGTGCCCCGTTTCTACTGCACCAAATCGTGATCCCCATAGAAGCCCCCACATCCAGTGCCCACCATTGACATTGACTCTTAGGGCCCACTGTTCAGCTTCATGCAATCATGGCCGGGCCCTTGTGCGCACATTTACCTTTGCTTCTATATAATTAGTTTTGTCTCGCTTGTTTACTGAATGATTAGATGATAACTTCTTCAGCAAATAGTAAATCAAGTGCAATAATGCTGCTCATCAGCACCACTGCACAGCGGCCTACCAGAGGATTCTCCTGCTCTCCGGTGGGCCAGTCCGAACCTGCCCTCATCGGACCCATACAAAGCCCGTAGTTGCCAACTGTTTCTGGATATTCTGAAAAAGCAGCAAATCTCCTGGGTGTCCCACATACTCGCCCCGTCACTGTCCCTGAGCTTTCTCCCCCCGGTGCTGGACCACGTAACATCAGCCTGTTGCCTGTGGAGGCGCTCAGGAGCAAAGGGCAGTGCACGAAAGAGGAGAGGTCATCATTATTTGAACATCTGGCCTCAAGGTTACCAAGGAGTAGTTTGGGTCCTGGGGCTGTATTTTTTTCTTAAGACAGTCCGGTCTGGGGTCTAATTTTTGGAGAGACTGGTTTGGGGTCTGTATGTATATAACTAGCTTTTTTCTCTTTTTTTATAAAGGCAGGATGATCTTGGGTCCATATTTATTTTATTTTTGTAGCTTTTTAAGGGTGTCTCGGAGAATTTGTCTCTCTTTTTTGAGGGTTGTGCTGAAGGAAATGATTTGTACTGTGTCACTCAAATGCTGTATATCGGAGGTCAGTACATTTTTGTACAACCTTCTATTCATCTCTTTAGAAACCCTCTGATGTCTCTTATCAAATTTTGACAAATCTGGCACAGATCGGTCTTGGGTGAGGCTGGTGCAAACGAGGTCCCGGGTGAGGATGGTGCAGACAGGGTCTTATCGTTATTGTGCTCTGAACCTGAGCGTCCAGCACAATCATCTCAGGATGAACGACGCTTCTGTCGACTTTGAAACCATAGTGATCCATTACACTGGGGAAAGGGCAGTGGGTTAATGGGCAATTAGATCAGAGCTGATAAACGCTTTTTATATGATCCGACCCCGGCCTGCGTCCTCTGTCGCGTTTAGGAGTGAAACGTCTCGTCCGCCGCACTTATTACAGCAACGCTGCCAAGCGAGTATGTGACAGATGGGTATGAGAACTAATGAGCTGATGTGAGGAGCTATTGACGGCCATGTATTCGCTCCCTCCAGTATGGCGGCCATGTATTCGCTCCCTCCAGTATGGCGGCCATGTATTCGCTCCCTCCAGTATGGCGGCCATGTATTCGCTCCCTCCAGTATGGCGGCCATGTATTCGCTCCCTCCAGTATGGCGGCCATGTATTCGCTCCCTCCAGTATGGCGGCCATGTATTCGCTCCCTCCAATACGGCGGCTGTGTGCTAACATCCTCCCGTAGTGAGGCCTCCTCCAGTGTGGCGGCCGTGTGTTCGCTCCCTCGACTGTGGCGGCCGTGTGTTCGCTCCCTCGACTGTGGCGGCCGTGTGTTCGCTCCCTCGACTGTGGCGGCCGTGTGTTCGCTCCCTCGACTGTGGCGGCCGTGTGTTCGCTCCCTCGACTGTGGCGGCCGTGTGTTCGCTCCCTCGACTGTGGCGGCCGTGTGTTCGCTCCCTCGACTGTGGCGGCCGTGTGTTCGCTCCCTCGACTGTGGCGGCCGTGTGTTCGCTCCCTCGACTGTGGCGGCCGTGTGTTCGCTCCCTCGACTGTGGCGGCCGTGTGTTCGCTCCCTCGACTGTGGCGGCCGTGTCTTTGCTCCCTCGACTGTGGCGGCCGTGTCTTTGCTCCCTCGACTGTGGCTGCCGTGTCTTTGCTCCCTCGACTGTGGCGGCCGTGTCTTTGCTCCCTCGACTGTGGCGGCCGTGTCTTTGCTCCCTCGACTGTGGCGGCCGTGTCTTTGCTCCCTCGACTGTGGCGTCTTTGTGCTAACATCCTCCAGCGTGACGGCCGGGTGTTTGCTTCAATGACAGGAATCACTGCATTGCAATGACATTGTGACACGCCGCCGCTCTCCACGTCCTTAGACCGGACCCTGCGCTTCGCTCGTTTGCATTTTGCTGCATATTAAGTAAGACGCCATGTTTGCTCGTTTTCCTCTTCGTACAGGGCAGGTATTGGAATAATCAGCTTCTCTGAGCAGAATTTTAAAATTTACATAATTCAAGCAAAAATATATAACGTCCTAGATTTACTGAGCTGAATTATATTAACTCTTCCCAGACCGGGTCCTAGCGCTCAGCTTATTACATGGGAGACGCGTCGCAGCGTTCCTGAGAGCGGAAAAAACGTTTTCATGCTTCTGTTCTTGTTATAACAACCTCGACTGAACGAGATAATTGACGCTCAAGGTAAATTTATACATCTGCTGCTTTATATAATCCAACAGCTTCATATAAAGAGGAGGCAGCTACTACCTACACCAGAAAAGGCCCGGGTTGTACCGGCACAGTCCATAATACTACATACAGGAAGAGGTATAACTTATACCGGCTGTACATATATAATTATACACAGGAGATGCCCAGGTTATACCAGTCATACATACATAATTATATACAGGTGATACCCAGGTTATACCGGCTGTACATATATAATTATATACAGGAGATGCCCAGGTTATACCAGCTGTACATATATAATTATATACAGGAGATGCCCAGGTTATACCAGCTGTACATATATAATTATATACAGGAGATGCCCAGGTTATACCAGCTGTACATACATAATTATATACAGGTGATACCCAGGTTATACCGGCTGTACATATATAATTATATACAGGAGATGCCCAGGTTATACCAGTCATACATACATAATTATATACAGGAGATGCCCAGGTTATACCAGTCATACATACATAATTTATATACAGGAGATGCCCAGGTTATACCAGTCATACATACATAATTATATACAGGAGATGCCCAGGTTATACCAGTCATACATACATAATTATATACAGGAGATGCCCAGGTTATACCAGTCATACATACATAATTATATACAGGTGATACCCAGGTTATACCAGTCATACATACATAATTATATACAGGTGATACCCAGGTTATACCAGCTGTACACATATAATTATATACAGGAGATGTCCAGGTTATACCAGCTGTAGATATATATGATTATATACAGGAGATGCCCAGGTTATACCAGCTGTAGATATATATAATTATGTACAGGAGATGCCCAGGTTATACCAGCTGTAGATATATATAATTATATACAGGAGATGCCCAGGTTATACCAGCTGTAGATATATATGATTATATACAGGAGATGCCCAGGTTATACCAGCTGTAGATATATATAATTATGTACAGGAGATGCCCAGGTTATACCAACTGTACACATATAATTATATACAGGTGATACCCAGGTTATACCAGCTGTACACATATAATTATATACAGGAGATGCCCAGGTTATACCAGCTGTAGATATATATAATTATATACAGGAGATGCCCAGGTTATACCAGCTGTAGATATATATGATTATATTCAGGAGATGCCCAGGTTATACCAGCTGTACACATATAATTATATACAGGAGATGCCCAGGTTATACCAGCTGTAGATATATATAATTATATACAGGAGATGCCCAGGTTATACCAGCTGTAGATAAATATAATTATGTACAGGAGATGCCCAGGTTATACCAGTATGGTATCACTATACACGAGGAGATGCCCATGTTGCACCATTTTGCTCTCCTCACAGTAGTGAGCCATCCCCGTCCTCTCTAGGATTATTTCTGCGCGGCGGCTTTATTATAAATGCCTTCTCCCGGTTATTAGCCACGTTCTGTCTAATATTTGCTTAGTGAGAACATTTTTAGTAAATGAATATTTCTCGGTAGGGGGCTCTTCTTCTTCCTATAAACCAATTATGCTGCCCACATGATTGGCACTGCGGTTGTACGGCGGCATTATGATGTGAGCAGATAAGACACTGCGGAGTATATACTGTAGAGCGCTGCCCTCCATCAGGGGCGTTATGTAGTGGATTGTACGTGATTTGCATTCATGGAACCAATGACCAGAATCAAAATGATGCCCCCTAGTGGCTTTATGCCCTCATCAAGGACATTTGATGCCTCTGGGCCCTAATGTTGGAAATGAAGCCCACAGGTATGGTGGATCCACAATATCTGAATCCCCTATTGCTTGACCTTGGTAAAGGGGTCTGTCCTGTGGCCCGAGAGATATCACCACTATTTTTTGTCATATTTGGTAGATGCTGTAAATAATCGTTATGTGGCGTGGGTGTGGCAGATAAGGGTTAAATTTCTTTCTCTTTGTGAAACCTGATTTGCTCTGTGATGTGAGGATACATTTAGATGCCCGGGGTACAGGGTTCTCGGTATGGCAGCAATGCCAGCCCTCTCATAGTTCAGCTGCAGTTCTCTGCTCCAAGTTATTTAAAGATGGGCCCGGTGCCCGTGACTGGTCGGCGTAACTTCCCTGTAGATGGTTTACATTACCCTGAGCCGCTGACATTTCCTGTACTGGATTACTACTGCTCAGAGACATCACTCCGACTGTTGATCCCTTATAATATCTAGAAAACCGCCCCCCACCCCCCCCCTCCACCCTACCACATCATCGTTTATAATATTCATAGTGCCCGGAGGGGAAAGGGACTGGATTATTTACAAGCCTGGGATTTCATGCTGTTTAGCCTGAAAAATCTGCACCAGGGCTGGATGCTGTCCCCACAGCGGTGCCTTCCAGGATATCTCCATAGAGCTGCCGTCCATAGTGTCTGCATAGGAGTTAGTAGGGCCCACGTTGGTGCCATTCTTATCCACAGAGCTGCCATCCATTGTATTCCCTGAATGTTGTCTTCCATAGTGTCTTCATGGAGCTGCCACCCAGGGTGTCTCCTTTAGTTGTACCCATATTGGTGCCATTCATATAGTCCCCAGAGTGGTGTCATCCATAGTGTCTCAGAGGTTCCCACAGAGGTGCCATCTACAGTATCTCAGAGTGGTGTCACAATCACATGGTACCCACATAGGTGCCTTTCTAACTTGCAACAGGGCTTGACACTGTCCCCATAGCGGTGCCATCCATAGTGTTCCCACTGAGCTACCCTCCATATTATTTCTATAACAATGCCATCTGAATTTGCAGCAGGCCTTGACACTGCCCAATAGTCCTCATCAATAATGTACCCACAACAGTGCTATCAGTAGTGTCCTCACAACAGTGCCATTCAGATTTTCAGCAGGGCTTGACACTGCCACGGTAGATCCCATCCATGCCATCTCCATAGTCGTTCCATTCATAATGTGTCCACAGAAGTGCCATCCACGGTTGCCTTGTAGTGGTGCCTTCTGCCGTGCCTCCATCACGTAGATATAGCTTCCATTGTGCCCCCACAGCGGTGCCATAAAAAGTGCCCAAACACCTGTAAGAAATTACTGTCAGAGTTTCAGAAGGGCAGAACTTGGGCTTTGTGGACAGAGATGAGGTTTCCTTCCAGATTAATCTAAAAACATTTTGGGATTGTTACATAGATTTTTACCTTTTCAGGATATTTGAAGCCTCTTTAGCCTGTACATGAGCGTGTCCCCCCCAGTCATGGCTGTATCTAAGTTCTTCTTCTGGAGCAGGGGAGTCCGTCCCCCCCCCCCCCCCCCCCAGTATATCACCAGTATTGGTCCCAGTAATGTGGTGGTAGATGGTGCGGTGCTGATTCCTCGTCTCGCACGTCGCCCACACAAGACGTTCCCTGTTAATCCTCATCTTATCGGACGCGTTTCCTTCCAGTATTTGCTATGGCGTTACTCTTGTGATTTCAATCTCCCGGAGCTGATGATGTGAAATTTTATTTTTTTGGAGCTTGTCATATTTTACAGCTCCGATTCGCAGCCTTGGATTGTGCAGTCCTTGAAAATCTGTCTTATCGTGGACTCGATTAAAAAAAAAAAAAGAAAAGCAAGAAATAATCATAAGATGTAGAGACTGGAGGTTACACACCGCGTAATATATGGTCCGCAGATGGCGGAGAGTTAGGAGGACGACACATATTTATACCACCATATTGGCTGATCGAGACTTCTTCTTCTTCTTCTTCTTTTTTTAGTTGTTACCATCGAGAAACTTTTTAGATTTGCACAACTTGTAAAATGTATTTATATAGAAATCGCATCAGCCGGGTAAGAAATGTAACATTAGGGGCATCCATGTAAGATATTTCCAGCAATGCACTGTTGATTTTGTTTCCCTTTGGCTTCAAAATGTAACATTGTCTGTATATAGAGAATATGTAATTATATATTTAGAATAGGTAAATATTAAATAACCTCTTTAAGTTCTCTAATAAAATATTGGTTTGCTTGTAAAATGTTGATACAAAACTGTGCCGACTCTTTACAAGCCGCCCTTCATCAGGCCTACGAGACCTCGTAAGTTACATTGGACGGAGAAGCAGTGCGTCCCCTCCTGGGCTCAGGTTTTCACACAGTTATGAGACTTGGCTGCTTCAGGAAACATGAAATTTAGAAAAGGGAAAATTGCTCCACTTTGGGGAATCTTTTGGCCCTTTACCATGTGTATAATGAATTTGGCAGAACATACAGCACAAATGAAGCCGACCATGAGCTTCGTAGGTTGCATCCATAGTCCGTGGTTCTAGTCTGATCCCACAGGTCTATACTGGGCCGACTTCTGTCTATTATGCCCTAATGTCAATGGAGATGCTAATATTTACCCCTCAAACTTGTGGTTTATTTGCTTTTGTGCAACTACAACTCCCAACATGCCATGACAGATGAGGGCTGGAGATCACTACCGTAAGCTAAAAAACCCATTTTCCTCCTTTGCAATTATAGCAAAATAATACCGGCATGGTGTATGACAATGTGGAGAATCCTACAGTAAATGGATGAACTCTTCCACAGAAAATATAGATCCAGGACCCAGAAGATGGGAGATATGTGGTCCCTTAAATATTAGATGAATGACGGCCAAACCCAAATGTTTGCTGGGGTGTCTCAACGCTTTCCCAGGAGCAGATGTAGCGCCCCGAGGGTTCGGCTGCTACAGGGGTATTGCACCTCAGTCCAGAGGTGTGATATTCCACTCCCGGGTAAGGATGGAGTGTGGACCAGGGCTCAGTTAGCTGCATACAGCACACTCACCCCATTTCCGAGGGACAGCTCAACGGTGCTCCCACTAGACAGAAGTGCAGGCACGACAGCATCTGTCCCTGCTGGAGTGGGGAGGGAGGGGTGGAACACCCAGTGCTGTAGGGGCAGATAGGGGGCGGTTCCTGAGCGTAGGAAGGAGCCCATTGGTTGCTGGTCACCTGGGCTCATGGTCAGAGGGAGGTATAAAAGGTGGGCACCATCTTAGATCTAGGTTCGTTCAGCCAGAGGAGAAGACAGGGAGTAGAAGCTCTGTAGGAGCTCTACTCCAGAAGGCCTAGTGAGAGGCCGAGGAGGAGGTGAAAGGGAGCTCAGATTCTAGCTCATCTCAGCTCCAAGAGAAAGGAACAGAACAGAACAGGAAAGAAAGAGAAGAAGACACAGAGAAACAGAAGGGCTCAGGAACAAGAAGGTGGAAGGGACCCTAAGAACCCACGAGAATCCAGGGTGCAGAGTCAGGCAGATTAAGGGTACCGGATCCCAAGTTGGTGGAGGAGAAACTACCCTCAGCCAAAGACCGGTTGTCGTGATCATCTATTGGTGCGACACCTCATCAAACCTGCTAGGAAAGCACCATATAGGACAGCGGAGGACGGGGCCCACGTTTAACCGCACAAATCCGCTGCAGCCGGACAAAAGTGGGTCACTGGTGAGGCAGGCCAGAGAAAGGATTAAAGGGGGTCCTGTGCCATGCTCCTGAACTGCCTGGGAGTTGACCGAGCCCCTCACCTGGTGGACGCAGCACGGCTCGGGCGGTCACTGCCGACGGAAGTGACCCGGAACAAACGAACTGTGAGTAAAGACCCTGGACTGTAACTTGTTGTCCGTGTGCTCCTTCGCTCCTCCGGCACTACCGGTACTGGGACCTTCACCACCATCACTCCCACCATCCACTACACTGCCCTGGGGCCGCACTCTTCCCGTGGGGAGTCACACTACCCTAGCTGCACACCTCATCAGCCCCAGCGGTCTGCATGCAGCGGCAGTTCCTAATAACCGCAATCCACGGGTGGCGTAGTCGGACATTATCTCAAGTACGTAGCAGACTACCAATGGTCTGACCACCCTGAGCCGCGGGACCGGGCCGCCACTACTACTACCCCCGTCGTTCCCCTATCGCCCGGATCCGCGTGCCCCACGGCCCAGGGGGCGAGTCACAGACACCTGGGAAGACACCAGGATTGGACATGTTGGATCGCAATATGTCTGATCCTTTGCCACTGCCAGACATCTCTTATTTCCCTCTCCTGTTGGGTACACATGCGCAGCCAAGCTGTAAAGTGTGCGGCCCTCTTTAGAACATAAGCCTGTTTTTTTTTTAGGGTTCAGGAAAATGTTATGTGGCCCCTCTAACTTGTGATAAATGCCCGAGGTCCAGCTTTTGGATGGACATTTAAAGGGGTTGACCATTGTCACCCGCAGCCGGCTGCTAGGACCCCACTATTGGCCACCAGCGTCTAATCGGCCACCTCAATGAATGGATTTCCGTGATTTGTATCGACACCAGTGATCCTCTCTCGTGACACTCTTTGTGACCGCTCTCCATTCTGGTCTGGGAGTCCTGATCATGAGACCTCCACTCATCCTCACTCTAACTCCCTTTAAAGACAACCTGTCACTTTCCATAAAGATGTAATTTTTTACCTGGTGTGAAAGCCGTTGTTCTCCTGAATCCGGCGATACTTCTCTTTTGTGCCTGCGCCTCTCCGTTCCTGACGTATAACCTCCTCTTCCCTGGACATGAATCTAGTCTTTTTTTAGCCAAGAGGGTGTGGTTCTCAAGAATACGCCCACATAATAGCTTAGAACCACGCCCACTTGCCTAACATGACTAGATTTATATACAGGGAATAGGGGGGCGTATCTCGGAGACGGAGAGGAGCAGAAAGAAAAGAAAAACCTCTCCGGATTCAGGAGAACAGCGGCATTTACACCAGGTAAAAAAAATACATATTCATGGGAAGTGAGAGGTCCCCTTTAAGAGACCTCTAATTTTAGGTATTTCCTAGTTCTCTTTAGCAATCTGTCCGGCTCAGAAGTGATAAAATGTTTTTTGGTTATTTTTAGGAAGTAACACCTAAAACATTCAGGTTTCTATATGTGATTCCTTGTTTCTCTTCTTACAGATGATGGACCCTATTCCAAAGGAAGCAAAGACCTGTCGGGGAACGATGTCGCGTTGGTCTCCAGACGGCAAAGCATTCCAGGTCAGTCCCCAGTAAGATCAGTCACATCCCCCCAGCTCATCCAGCCATTGTGATTAGGTAACGACCCACTTTCATTGATTGCGCCCCCAACAAGCCCACACAATATATTAGGGGTGTACATGAGAAGGTCCTCATTATTTGGGTGCCCACCACTTTAGTGACCCCAAAAATCAGAACTTCGTTATACACGTCAAGGTCAGGACATGGTTAATGGGTGACGTCTCTCCCTTTTCTATAGGGGGCTTTTAGTCGGCTCAGGGATAAAACGGCACAAGAAGAGGGGCACCAATTGTGCTTGTGAGCTCCAGGATACATGTAGGTGTCCGGCTCCCCCCATGTAGCCGAGCTCTTGCCCCCTGGGCTAACAGTCGCAGTTTTCGGTGCATATCTTGCTGCTGAGGTTTTTGGCGAGTTTCTGACTTGCGTTTTCTTAACTCCCTCGAATAATCCTGACTCCACACGAGTCGAGTCGCCTCGGAGCAGCGGGGCCCCCGAAAATACAATTTGAATTTTTGTCAGGACAGAAATTAAACCACAGCGAGGAAGCATTAATATCCCCGCAAGGTGCCAACTGCAGTCATATTAAGACGTGTGCGGGGCGGGCGAGGAGCCGGCATGGGCCGCCGATAATTCCAGCAGCAGCAGGTGAGATTGATAGGACGAGGACTCCCGCAGAGCAGTCCGTCATCCAGGAGCCATCAGACCAGCGCCGAGTGCCAGCTTAACCCCTCCTCTGCCCTTTCCCTGCCACTTCTAAGTGCTAATTCAATTCCTATTCGTGCTACCAGCACATTTCATTGCTTTTCCTTCCTTTTTATGGGTCACTGAATATTTATATCACTTAAAGCGAAAACCCCCAAAAAATCAGTGAAAAGCTCTTGGGGAAAGAACACAAAGCGCCGGCGGGGAGCGCACCATCCAAAAATCAACTTGTTTTACCTATTGAACAGATTGGTATATCTGCTGCTGGGAAAGCTGGGTGATGACCCTAATGGCCACCGCTACAGTGTCCCCAGCTTTCTCAGGTTCTGGATCAGTACTGGTTATATGGCAAGATGTGACCTGGAAATGTGTCCCTACTGATTCTAGGCAGATTCAGGAGTCTTGGATAGTTGGGTGTCAGCCCCTGCGAGGGCCATAATGGCGGCCAGATTAGTTGTCAAAGACATTTTCTGCTCTCTAGCTGTATAACTAGAGCTATTCAGGACGGTCAGCCGGTATTTGAGGCCCTATCGGTTGTTACCCATCTTTCCTGAGAGCAGAAATGGCTTAGAAGCATTGTTAGTCAATGGCTTTGTCGGCTATGGACCTATTGGTCCCATTGGTGACTTGGCCGCGGCTGGACTGACTGGATGACCCATCATTGTCCTCGCCATCTGCAACTCCTAGTGGCCATTGCACGATGCAGAACGTAGTACCACAGGACTCCTGCATGACATATGGAGCCCACATCGCTGTAAATCAGCCTCCATCACGAGGGTCCCTGTGCAGCTTTAGTAAATCCCCCATGATTTTGGAGGACGGGAGAAGTCCTCATCCTTGGTTTCTTTGCTCCTCAGAGGAGTTCCGGGGAGTGACCATTGTGGAGCTCATCAAGAAAGAAGGCAGCACATTGGGACTCACAATCTCGGGCGGCACGGACAAGGATGGCAAACCCCGAGTGTCCAACCTGAGGCCGGGAGGCCTGGCGGCCAGGTGAGCTCTACGTCACAGCTCCCTATGGGTGAGGCTTCTGGGTTGCAGTCGTTTTCATAACCATTATATTATATATATATTTATCTACAGAAGTGACCAGCTGAATATCGGGGATTATATAAAGTCCGTGAACGGCATTAATCTGACAAAACTGCGCCACGAAGAGATTATCAGCCTGCTGAAGAACGTGGGGGAGCGGGTGGTGCTGGAGGTGGAATACGAGCTGCCCGTGGTCTGTAAGTCATGGTGCTATGGATGGGGTAAAGCACAGGGTCATATATCACCGGCCGTCTATTGTAAGAGTATTAGAGGGCACCAAGGAGCGCACAGGTCATAGGATGCTAAGATGACTTCTAAAATCCTTAGAGGGGTTGGAACAAGATTGCACTTTATTAAGGATAACTTATTGCGGGGTGGGACCCCCACCTATCCCGAGGCCGAGTGTCATCTGAATGGAGTGGAGGTCGGGCATGGCAGTCCCATAGACAGTGAATGGAGCAGAGCTGCACATGCTTGACCTCCGCTCCTTAAAAGATTCTCAGTGAATTTTCTCCTCTTCTCCAGCTCCAGATAACAATGCTGCCATCATCCCAAAGACTCTGGAGATCAGCCTGTGCAAAGAAGGGAACAGCTTCGGGTTTGTTATGAGAGGTGAGTGCAGCGGGGTTCAATTACAAAGACCCTAAAATTCCTATCTGCATCATTACAGCTCATTCTGTTTCTGGAAAGCTGGGGAACAACCAGTATGGACCCAGCTTTCCCAGACTCCTGAATGGCAAACTAGCTAGCACTGCAGCGCCACATGCCCTCCGTCCACACTCCTGCACGACACGGGGGATTTTGCATTTACAAATCTTGGAAAGAAACTCTCGTGGGAGCTGTAAAGGTTGCCATGTTTAATTCATGCACTTTCTACAAGCATTTCCACAATGACCTTTAATAATAAACTGTAGCCAGACCATATCAGCCTGGAAAATAAGTGTGTGAACACAGGCGAGCACGTGAGGCAGCGCAGGGCGGTCGCCCGGCACAGTATAAATGCTGCTTGCGGTATTTTTCCATTTATGCTCCATTGAGCTTTCACCCCCTGTTATCCTCAGTTGTGGACGGCCCTTGTAATTCCCAGAGGGAGCGGAGATCCATGTATAAAGCTGTACTGCAGCTCCGAGGCTTATAGAGGGGGGCAGCGTCTGTGCCCCATGAAGAATAGGGTCTAGCTAGTAGGGGGGTATCACGTACCATCCTGTTTGGGCGTGTCTGTTCCAAGGCACCCAAAAATTGCATGTGATGGTTTTTTTATATGTCAGGCAAGTGCCATTGTGGCCCATGACAAGAGGGGGGCGCTGCCAGTACTATAAGTGGCATATAATGGCTGGTAGGAGGTTGAAGTTACGTATTTCAAGAATATATTATCGGCTGGGTCTGAGGGGGGCTACGATGCACCGTGCAAATAATGGCTTCATGCACTTTGCTTTTCAGGAGGTGCACAGGACGACTGGCACAAATCCCGGCCTCTGGTGATAACCTACGTGAGACCGGGCGGACCTGCAGACAGGTATGGTGCCGGCACACGACGGGTTACCCGCAGCATTCGTGAGGGCGACAGCAGGCTCCGCAGTCTGGCATTTTGATAAATCCGTCCCCCGTATTACTTACAACAGGCGCGGAGCGGGAGGCATATTGCAAATGACTGCTAATGTGGCTTTAATTCCACAGCAGACAGTTTAGGACGGCGGATGAGCGACTCCACTAATTCCACCGTTAAATAAAAGTCCCGTCTCTTAGGAAAGATTTACAGACGGGAGAAGCAGCGAGCTGGATGTGTCTGACGCCTAAAGTACAACGGGGATCGACTGCAATCTGTAGTCTCCATACTCGGCAAGTCCGATAGTCCGGAACCGTCCATAGTCCAATAATCCACATCTTGTGCACAGCAGAGGGGTTGACTGTAGTAGATTTTTGGGGTGAGATGAGGATGCCCTGTTCAGATAATGTCAGAAGCAACAAAGGACTGCTGGAAGATTTCAGCTCTGCGTGATGAAACCCTAGGACCATGGATGAGGTCAGTTTACGGGATTGAGATCTATCGGCCATTATTCCGACTTCTCCGTGCAGTTCTTTCTCTGTTCCTCTCTCTGCCCGCAGAGCAGGTAATCAGCGCCATAATGGTACCAGCTCCGCAGGTCAGATAATATTCTAGTGAGAGCAAATGGATTAATGGCGGGAGAAGAGCGCTGCTGACCTGATTGTAAGCACCGGCGTCGGTGATGGGCGGCCGGCAGGGAATTCACTTCTTCCCAGTCTGGATTCTCCCTATCAATCCGTCTCCTCCACGTTTCACTATTTACTGATCCAACATCAAAATGGGATCAAGGAGATCGAGGCGTGAAATCATGTGCGAAGTGCAGCTCTGATAACGACCTAAAGCGTCTAATTCTTAGTGTCACTATGTAAGAAGAGTATTTGTAAGAACATTACTCCTATTCTGTTTCTTAACACTTACCAAATAAAACTAATAGTAAGTGTAGTAGAGAAAGCATGTACACAGCGAGTGCAGCTCTGGAGTATAGTACAGGATGTAACTCAGGATCAGTCATGTAATGTATGTACATAGTGACTGCACCAGCAGAATAGTGAGTGCAGCTCTGGAGTATAATACAGGATGTAACTCAGGATCAGTAATGTAATGTATATACACAGTGACTGCACCAGCAGAATAGTGAGTGCAGCTCTGGAGTATAATACAGGAGGTAACTCAGGAACAGTAATGTAATGTATATACACAGTGACTGCACCAGCAGAATAGTGAGTGCAGCTCTGGAGTATAATACAGGATGTAACTCAGGATCAGTAATGTAATGTATATACACAGTGACTGCACCAGCAGAATAGTGAGTGCAGCTCTGGAGTATAATACAGGAGGTAACTCAGGAACAGTAATGTAATGTATATACACAGTGACTGCACCAGCAGAATAGTGAGTGCAGCTCTGGAGTATAATACAGGATGTAACTCAGGATCAGTAATGTAATGTATATACACAGTGACTGCACCAGCAGAATAGTGAGTGCAGCTCTGGAGTATAATACAGGAGGTAACTCAGGAACAGTAATGTAATGTATATACACAGTGACTGCACCAGCAGAATAGTGAGTGCAGCTCTGGAGTATAATACAGGATGTAACTCAGGATCAGTAATGTAATGTATATACACAGTGACTGCACCAGCAGAATAGTGAGTGCAGCTCTGGAGAATAATACAGGATGTAACTCAGGATCAGTAATGTAATGTATGTACACAGTGACTGCACCAGCAGAATAGTGAGTGCAGCTCTGGAGTATAATACAGGATGTAACTCAGGATCAGTAATGTAATGTATATACACAGTGACTGCACCAGCAGAATAGTGAGTGCAGCTCTGGAGTATAATACAGGATGTAACTCAGGATCAGTAATGTAATGTATGTACACAGTAACTGCACCAGCAGAATAGTGAGTGCAGCTCTGGAGTATAATACAGGATGTAACTCAGGATAAGTAATGTAATGTATGTACACAGTGACTGCACCAGCAGAATAGTGAGTGCAGCTCTGCAGTATAATACAGGATGTAACTCAGGATCAGTAATGTAATGTATGTACACAGTGACTGCACCAGCAGAATAGTGAGTGCAGCTCTGGGGTATAATACAGGATGTAACTCAAGATCAGTACACAATATTTATTATATACAGTACAGACCAAAAGTTTGGACACACCTTCTCATTTAAAGATTTTTCTGTATTTTCATGACTATGAAAATTGTACATTCACACTGAAGGCATCAAAACTATGAATTAACACATGTGGAATTATATACTTAACAAAAAAGTGTGAAACAACTGAAAATATGTCTTATATTCTAGGTTCTTCAAAGTAGCCACCTTTTGCTTTGATGACTGCTTTGCACACTCTTGGCATTCTCTTGATGAGCTTCAAGAGGTAGTCACCGGAAATGGTCTTCACTTCACAGGTATGCCCTGTCAGGTTTAATAAGTGGGATTTCTTGCCTTATAAATGGGGTTGGGACCATCAGTTGTGTTGTGCCGAAGTCCGGTGGATACACAGCTGATAGTCCTACTGAATAGACTGTTAGAATTTGTATTATGGCAAGAAAAAAGCAGCTAAGTAAAGAAAAACGAGTGGCCATCATTACTTTAAGAAATGGTCAGTCAGTGCGAAAAATTGGGCAAACTTTGAAAGGAAGACCAAGAGTCACCTCTGCTTCTGAGGATAAGTTTATCCGAGTCACCAGCCTCAGAAATCACAGGTTAACAGCAGCTCAGATTAGAGACCAGGTCAATGCCACACAGAGTTCTAGCAGCAGACACATCTCTTCAACAACTGTTAAGAGGAGATTTTGTGCAGCAGGCCTTCATGGTAAAATAACTGGTAGGAAACCACTGCTAAGGACAGGCAACAAGCAGAAGAGACTTGTTTGTGCTAAAGAACACAAGGAATGGCCATTAGACCAGTGGAAATCTGTGCTTTGGTCTGATGAGTCCAAATTTGAGATCTTTGATTCCAACCACTGTATCTTTGTGCGACGCAGAAAAGGTGAACGGATGGACTCTACATGCCTGGTTCCCACCGTGAAGCATGGAGGAGGAGGTGTGATGGTGTGGGGGGGCTTTGCTGGTGACACTGTTGGGGATTTATTCAAAATTGAAGGCATACTGAACCAGCATGGCTACCACAGCATCTTGCAGCGGCATGCTATTCCATCCGGTTTGCGTTTAGTTGGACCATCATTTATTTTTCAACAGGACAATGACCCCAAACACCTCCAGGCTGTGTAAGGGCTATTTGACCAAGAAGGAGAGTGACGGGGGGCTACACCAGATGACCTGGCCTCCACAGTCACCAGACCTGAACCCAATCGAGATGGTTTGGGGTGAGCTGGACCGCAGAGTGAAGGCAAAAGGGCCAACAAGTGCTAAGCATCTCTGGGAACTCCTTCAAGATTGTTGGAAGACCATTTCCGGTGACTACCTCTTGAAGCTCATCAAGAGAATGCCAAGAGTGTGCAAAGCAGTCATCGAAGCAAAAGGTGGCTACTTTGAAGAACCTAGAATATAAGACATATTTTCAGTTGTTTCACACTTTTTTGTTAAGTATATAATTCCACATGTGTTAATTCATAGTTTTGATGCCTTCAGTGTGAATGTACAATTTTCATAGTCATGAAAATACAGAAAAATCTTTAAATGAGAAGGTGTGTCCAAACTTTTGGTCTGTACTGTATGTCACTGAGGGAGGATTATCAAATTGATTTTGAGAAGTAAATTAATAGACCACAGAACAGAGGAAACCAAATATTTATTACCCAGGATAAGCTACTGTCATAATTTTTTTTTTTTTTGAGAGGTGTTTAATGTTGTAGATGTCAAGAAAAAAACTAAAATTCTAATAAAAATTTGCAGGACTTTCATAAACAGGAGGTATGTTGTTTCTTGAGGCGCACTAGTTTTGGATTGATCCTCTTTCTGGACCAGCGGTCTACAATCTATGGCTGGGAGTTGTAGTTCTGCTGCTGTTGGTGAACGCTCCATCTTCCATGTCATGTTATATTCATCGTCATTATAATTCCGGCTTCTTCTCTGTTCTAATGACGTCACCCCGTATATGACCTTGACTGACCTGTTATTCTTCGTGCCGTCACGTCTGCCTTTCCCCTCATCAGAATGGTTTGTGACACCATAACCTTGTAGACCAGGCGCCCGAGTCCCTGCAGCACCCTCCTTACTTAAAGTCTCTTGATTTTTAACTTTAAATCAATGAGAAAAATTTCCATTAAGATATGCAGGTGCCCCGGCGGTGACAGGCAGACCTAAGCAGATTGTCCTGATCAAAGGGAGACGCTGTCGGATATCGGGGATGATTTAGATCATTTGTCATTTTAATTCGCTCAGTTTAAGCGCATGGAAAATTCATCCAGAAAGATAACAGTGAGAAATGCACGGACACCTGGAGCGGAGGCAAGGGTTGGAGACGAATGTGTTAAATGCCTCTATGGATCCTGCAGATATATCAGAACCAATAATAAAAGACTGCTATTCTATGTAACCAGCCTTTAATAATACTGCCCCCTATGTACAGGAATATAACTACTATAATACTGCCCCCTATGTACAAGAATATAACTACTATAATACTGCTCCTATGTACAAAAATATAACTACTATAATACTGCCCCCTATGTACAAGAATATAACTACTATAATACTGCTCCTATGTACAAGAATATAACTACTATAATACTGCCCCCTATGTACAGGAATATAACTACTATAATACTGCCCCCTATGTACAAGAATATAACTACTATAATACTGCTCCTATGTACAAGAATATAACTACTATAATACTGCTCCTATGTACAAGAATATAACTACTATAATACAGCCCCCTATGTACAAGAATATAACTACTATAATACTGCCCCCTATGTACAAGAATATAACTACTATAATACTGCTCCTATGTATAAGAATATAACTACTATAATACTGCCCCCTATGTACAAGAATATAACTACTATAATACTGCTCCTATGTATAAGAATATAACTACTATAATACTGCTCCTATGTACAGGAATATAACTACTATAATACTGCCCCCTATGTACAAGAATATAACTACTATAATACTGCTCCTATGTACAAGAATATAACTACTATAATACTGCCCCCTATATACAAGAATATAACTACTATAATACTGCCCCCTATGTACAAGAATATAACTACTATAATACTGCCCCCTATGTACAAGAATATAACTACTATAATACTGCCCCCTATGTACAAGAATATAACTACTATAATACTGCTCCTATGTACAAGAATGTAACTACTATAATACTGCTCTCTATGTACAAGAATATAACTACTATAATACTGCTCCTATGTACAAGAATATAACTACTATAATACTGCCCCCTATGTACAAGAATATAACTACTATAATACTGCCCCCTATGTACAAGAATATAACTACTATAATACTGCCCCCTATGTACAAGAATATAACTACTATAATACTGCTCCTATGCACAAGAATATAACTACTATAATACTGCCCCCTATGTACAAGAATATAACTACTATAATACTGCCCCCTATGTACAAGAATATAACTACTATAATACTGCTCCTATGTATAAGAATATAACTACTATAATACTGCCCCCTATGTACAAGAATATAACTACTATAATACTGCTCCTATGTATAAGAATATAACTACTATAATACTGCTCCTATGTACAGGAATATAACTACTATAATACTGCCCCCTATGTACAAGAATATAACTACTATAATACTGCTCCTATGTACAAGAATATAACTACTATAATACTGCCCCCTATATACAAGAATATAACTACTATAATACTGCCCCCTATGTACAAGAATATAACTACTATAATACTGCCCCCTATGTACAAGAATATAACTACTATAATACTGCCCCCTATGTACAAGAATATAACTACTATAATACTGCTCCTATGTACAAGAATGTAACTACTATAATACTGCTCTCTATGTACAAGAATATAACTACTATAATACTGCTCCTATGTACAAGAATATAACTACTATAATACTGCCCCCTATGTACAAGAATATAACTACTATAATACTGCTCCTATGCACAAGAATATAACTACTATAATACTGCTCCTATGCACAAGAATATAACTACTATAATACTGCTCCTATGCACAAGAATATAACTACTATAATACTGCCCCCTATGTACAAGAATATAACTACTATAATACTGCCCCCTATGTACAAGAATATAACTACTATAATACTGCCCCCTATGTACAGGCATATAACTACTATAATACTGCTCCCTATGTACAAGAATATAACTACTATAATACTGCCCCCTATGTACAAGAATATAACTACTATAATACTGCTCCTATGTACAAGAATATAACTACTATAATACTGCCCCCTATGTACAAGAATATAACTACTATAATACTGCTCCTATGCACAAGAATATAACTATAATACTGCCCCCTATGTACAAGAATATAACTACTATAATACTGCTCCTATGCACAAGAATAAAACTACTATAATACTGCCCCCTATGTACAAGAATATAACTACTATAATACTGCCCTCTATGTACAAGAATATAACTACTATAATACTGCCCTCTATGTACAAGAATATAACTACTATAATACTGCCCTCTATGTACAAGAATATAACTACTATAATACTGCCCTCTATGTACAAGAATATAACTACTATAATACTGCCCTCTATGTACAAGAATACAACTACTATAATACTGCCCCTATGTACAAGAATATAGCTACTATAATACTGCCCCCTATGTACAAGAATATAACTACTATAATACTGCCCCCTATGTACAAGAATATAACTACTATAATACTGCCCCCTATGTACAAGAATATAACTACTATAATACTGCCCCCTATGTACAAGAATATAACTACTATAATACTGCCCCCTATGTACAAGAATATAACTACTATAATACTGCCCCCTATGTACAAGACTATATCTGCTATACTATTGTCTGTAATGGATTATTCTCCTGAGTTTGGTGACTTTCTTCGCTCCTCTTGACATTTTTTCCCTTTCAGGGAAGGAACTTTGAAAGTTGGGGACAGGATTTTGTGTGTGGACGGCATCGCTCTACACAATGTTCCTCTCTGTGACGCTCTGAACATTCTCCGGCAGTGCAGCCAGGAGGCAGTCTTCCAGATTGAATATGATGTTGCTCTTATGGGTGAGCTTGTGTTTCTTCGGAGGGAAATGCAGTATATTGTACAGTATTCAACTTTACAGAAGACAAAACTTATTTAAGAATTTAGATAAAAGAAATATTCTATAAATAAATGTCCTTGATTTGAAATTACATCTCCATTCTTTGCTGGGGCAGTTACTTTCCTACAGGGTTTCCACTGCCTGCATCTGTCCCTGTGCGGATTACTGAAGACCATTTTCTTTTTTTTAGTTCAATAGAAACTGTAAAGATTTGTGTACAGGGAGCTCCCCCTAGTGGTGGCTACAGACAGAATCTTATCAGGGACATGCATAGAAATCACTGGGCCCCATAGCAATAGTTCTGTTTGCCTAACCACAACTCCCCAAAAAACAAAGAAACCTTAATATTCAGCAGTCACCGAAGAGCATATCTCACAACTTTGCAGCCATTTTACTCCTATATAGTCCTCCATACAGTATTATGGGCACCACATAGTCCTCCATACAGTATTATGGGCACCACATAGTCCTTCATACAGTATTCTGGGCACCACATAGTCATCCATACAGTATAATGGCCCCACATAGTCCTCCATACGGTCTAATGGGCCCCACATAGTCCTCCATACAGTATTATGGGCACCACATAGTCCTCCATACAGTATAATGGGCCCCACTTAGTCCTTCATACAGTATAAAGGGCCCCACATAGTCCTCCATACAGTATAATGGCCCCACATAGTCCTCCATACAGTATAATGAGCCCAACATAGTCCTCCATACAGTATAATGGCCCCACATAGTCCTCCATACAGTATAATGGGCCCCACATAGTCCTCCATACAGTATAATGGGCCCCACATAGTCCTCCATACAGTATAATGGGCCCCACATAGTCCTCCATACAGTATAATGGGCCCCACATAGTCCTCCATACAGTATAATGGGCCCCACATAGTCCTCCATACATAAAAAATAAACAAACAAATACCTCTCCCCATTCGCCCGCTGCTCCAGTCTTCTGACCCTCTGCACTTCTCGGCACAGTGGGCGCGCTGTAGTGTGGTCATTGCATCCCCTGCTCTGAGACGTCACAGAGCTCAGACACAGAGGGGGAATGATGGGTAAGGGAGCTTAGCTGACCGCTCCTTCTCCTATAATTTTTAACAGTATCGGCCCCCGACTCACGGGCCCCATAGCGGCTGTATGGTATATCGCCATTGGTGCTACGCCGCTACTTATCTTGTATCTCTGTATACAGGGAGCTCCCCCTAGTGGGGGCTGCAGACAGAATCTTATCATGTATCTCTGCATACAGGGAGCTCCCCCTAGTGGTGGCTGCAGACAGAATCTTATCATGTATCTCTGTATACAGGAAGCTCCCCCTAGTGGTGGCTGCAGACAGAATCTTATCATGTATCTCTGTATACAGGGAGCTCCCCCTAGTGGTGGCTGCAGACAGAATCTTATCATGTATCTTTGTATACAGGGCGCTCCCCCTAGTGGTGGCTGCAGGCAGAATCTTATCATGTATCTGTTATGATCTGCTATAGGGACTAAGGAAAGACAGGAGAACTGTCCCTACAATAGAACTAAACTAGATCCCTACGATGTAACGGGGAACCTGATCCTGCGATCAGACCCGCTAAAGTCCTCGGCTAGTCTGAACGAAGACCTATAGATGTGAGGGAGGGAGCCCTACAAGAACTAGGGACTGGGATAAGTTGGACACCTCCTAGCAGAAATAGTAGCAGTCAAAGACAAACACACAACAAAAAGCATAGAGGTCAGAAGACCTAGCAAAAACTAACAGAGAACGGCAACAGAGCACCAAGCTAGCTCAAGAGTAGTAAATACAATGAAGTCCAGCAAGACCAGGAGGGCGGAGCCAGATTAAATAGGCAAAAATGGTCATGTGACCAGCAAACTAAAAAAAAACCTAACAGGAGAGTTCTAACAGTATCTTTGTATACAGGGCGCTCCCCCTAGTGGTGGCTGCAGGCAGAATCTCATCATGTATCTCTGTATACAGGAAGCTCCCCCTAGTGGAGACTGCAGACAGGATCCTATGTATCTCTGTATACTGGGAGCTTCCCCTAGTGGTGGCTGCAGACAGAATCTTATCATGCTTCTCTGTATACAGGGAGCTCCCCCTAGTGGTGGCTGCAGACAGAATCTTATCATGTATCTCTGTATACAGGGAGCTCCCCCTAGTGGTGACTGCAGACAGGATCTTATCATGTATCTCTGTATACAGGGCACTCCCCCTAGTGGTGGCTGCAGGCTGAATCTTATCATGTATCTTTGTATACAGGGCGCTCCCCCTAGTGGTGGCTGCAGGCAGAATCTTATCATGTATCTTTGTATACAGGGCGCTCTCCCTAGTGGTGGCTGCAGGCAGAATCTTATCATGTATCTCTGTCTACAGGGAGCCCCCCCCCCCCCTAGTGGTGACTGCAAGCAGAATCTTATCATGTATCTCTGTATACAGGGAGCTCCCCCTAGTGGTGGCTGCAGACAGAATCTTATCATGTATCTTTCCAGAGGAAGCTCCCCCTAGTGGTGGCTGCAGACAGTATCTTATCATGTATTATTATTATTGCGCCATTTATTCCATGGCGCTTTACATGTGAAAAGGGATATACATAGCAAAAACAAGTGCAATAATCTTGAACACAATGTGACGGCGACTGGTACAGGAGGAGCGAGGACCCTGCCCGCGAGGGCTCACAATCTACAAGGGTTGGATGAGGATACAGAAGGTGAGGGTAGAGCTGGTCATGCAGCGGTGGTTACTGCAGGTTGTAGGCTTGTCATATCTCTGTATTCAGGGAGCTCCCCCTCGTGGTGGCTGCAGACAGGATCTTATCATGTATCTCTGTATACAGGGCGCTCCCCCTCGTGGTGGCTGCAGACAGAATCTTATCATGTATCTTTCCACAGGAAGCTCCCCCTAGTGGTGGCTGCAGACAGTATCTTATCATGTATTATTATTATTATTTATTATTATAGCGCCATTTATTCCATGGCGCTTTACATGCGAAAAGGGATATACATAGCAAATACAAGTGCAATAATCTTGAACACAATGTGACAGCGACTGGTACAGGTGGAGCGAGGACCCTGCCCGCGAGGGCTCACAATCTACAAGGGATGGGTGAGGATACAGAAGGTGAGGGTAGAGCTGGTCGTGCAGCGGTATGGTGGAACGAGGACCCTGCCCGCGAGGGCTCACAATCTACAAGGGATGGGTGAGGATACAGAAGGTGAGGGTAGAGCTGGTCATGCAGCGGTGGTTACTGCAGGTTGTAGGCTTGTCATATCTCTGTATACAGGGAGCTCCCCCTAGTGGTGGCTGCAGACAGGATCTTATCATGTATCTCTATATACAGGGAGCTCCCCCTAGTGGTGGCTGCAGGTAGTTATGTGATGACTTTCTATCTCTATACAGGAGATTTTCACCTCTACAGTAGACACTGTAATGACTGATACACTGTAGCATTATATCTGGTGGTCCTCTTCGCTGGTTGGGATTTCAGTCCTGGCTGGTGACTTTATATATGGCGGTGCAGGCGGGAGGCAGGGGCTTCTCTTACTGTGGTGTGTGTACCAGTCCTGGCAAGTTGTTCTCCTCACTCCACTAGGAACAGAACGGCAGATCACTGATGCGTTTCGCTAGGAGTCATTTAACACGTTGTAACCCTCCGAGGCGCCGTCACCCCACTTATCATCTGATGCAGGAAATTAATTGATTGGAGCAGTTCCAGCGTCTTCTCTGTGGACTCCAGTAAAGAGCGAGTAACTCGTGGAGGACTGAACTCTGCTTTATATTCTAGGCCATTGTGTATATACAAGATAAGCCTCTATCTACAAAGACTGACCAGCACCTACTAATAGAATGAAGCAGGTGTGAACAGGTGCAACCAATACAGCCGCCTCTGTGAGCGCGGAGATGTATGGAAATATTACTATAGAAACTTTACTGCATCACTGCTATAGAATATACTTATAAAATGAAGGTGCACAAATTGTCCAATTCATGAGCGCCCAGCAGCCACGACGAGGAGACCTCTCTCTGAATGGACGCTAACCTGATATTAATCAGACGTGCCTCGCCCGGGCAGGGGGTGACGACCTCCATATTTGCTGAGCTCCTCCTATCGGACTAAGGCTGGTCTTAATTAGTGCTGGATCCTATGGATCCTTCCTGCCCTTATATTTGTAGCTTTCATCCCGAAAGAGGCAAGTCTGATAAATATTAGGTCAGTGTCCCATCAAAGTAAGGCCGTCTTGTTGTGCCCGGTGAGCTCACACTAATTGGCCAATTTGTGCACCAAGTATCTTCATTTTATAGGTATATTCCATATGGCAGTAATGTCGTTTATATTCCATATATTCCATGTTTGCTTACAGCATATACTGGCTCTCAGAGAGGCGGCTTTATTACGTCTTTGTATCTGTTAGTCTTATCTATTTCTATCTATATCATCACCAGACACTGTGACAAACGCATCAGGACCCCTGCTAGTGGAAATAGCCAAGACCCCAGGATCCACGCTGGGAATATCTCTTAGCACTGGCACTCACCGCAACAAGCAAGTCATAATTATCGACAAAGTCAAGCCTGCCAGCGTGGTTGACCGGTAAGTATCTCCCAGGGAAAGTCATTTACATTACTTATCCTGTACTGATCCTGAGTTACATCCTGTATTATACCCTAGAGCTGCACTCACTATTCTGCTGGTGCAGTCACTGTGTACATACATTACATTACTGATCCTGAGTTACCTCCTGTATTATCCTCCAGAGCTGCACTCACTATTCTGCTGGTGCAGTCACTGTGTACATACATTACATTACTGATCCTGAGTAACATCCTGTATTATACTCCAGAGCTGCACTCACTATTCTGCTGGTGAAGTCACTGTGTACATACATTACATTACTGATCCTGAGTTACATCCTGTATTATCCTCCAGAGCTTCACTCACTATTCTGCTGGTGCAGTCACTGTGTACATACATTACATTACTGGTCCGGAGTTACATCCTGTATTATACCCCAGAGCTGCACTCACTATTCTGCTGGTGCAGTCACTGTGTACATACATTACATTACTGATCCTGAGTTACCTCCTGTATTATCCTCCAGAGCTGCACTCACTATTCTGCTGGTGCAGTCACTGTGTACATACAGTCATATGAAAAAGTTTGGGCACCCCTATTAATCTTAAGCTTAATGTTTTATAAAAATTGGTGTTTTTGCAACAGCTATTTCAGTTTGATATATGTAATAACTGTTGGATACAGTAATGTTTCTGCCTTGAAATGAGGTTTATTGTACTAACAGAAAATGTGCAATCTGCATTCAAACAAAATTTGACAGGTGCATAAGTATGGGCACCTCACCAGAAAAGTGACATTAATATTTAGTAGATCCTCCTTTTGCAAAAATAACAGCCTCTAGTCGCTTCCTGTAGCTTTTAATGAGTTCCTGGATCCTGGATGAAGGTATTTTTGACCATTCCTCTTTACAAAACAATTCCAGTTCAGTTAAGTTTGATGGTCGCCGAGCATGGACAGCCTCTTCAAATGATCCCACAGATGTTCAATGATATTCAGGTCTGGGGACTGGGATGGCCATTCCAGAACATTGTAATTGTTCCTCTGCATGAATGCCTGAGTAGATTTTGAGCGGTGTTTTGGATCATTGTCTTGCTGAAAGATCCATCCCCTGCGTAACTTCAACTTTATCACTGATTCTTGAACACTATTGCCAAGAATCTGCTGATACTGAGTGGAATCCATGCGTCCCTCAACTTTAACAAGATTCCCAGTGCCGGCATTGACCACACAGCCCCAAAGCATGATGGAACCTCCACCAAATTTTACTGTGGGTAGCAAGTGTTTTTCTTGGAATGCTGTGTTTTTTTGCCACCATGCATAACGCCTTTTTGTATGACCAAATAACTCAATCTTGGTTTCATCAGTCCACAGGACCTTCTTCCAAAAAGAAATTGGCTTCTTCAAATGTGCTTTTGCATACCTCAGCCGACTCTGTTTGTGCGTACTTGCAGAAACGGCTTCTTTCGCATCACTCTCCCATACAGCTTCTCCTTGTGCAAAGTGCGTTGTATAGTTGACCGATGCACAGTGACACCATCTGCAGCAAGTTGATGCTGCAGCTCTCTGGAGGTGGTCTGAGGATTGTCCTTGACTGATCTCACCATTCTTCTTCTCTGCCTTTCTGATGTTATTCTTGTCCTGACACTTCTGGCCTTAACAAGAACTGTCCCTATGTTTTTCCATTTCCTTACTATGTTCCTCACAGTGGAAACTGACAGGTTAAATCTCTGAGACAGCTTTTTGTATCCTTCCCCTGAACAACTATGTTGAATAATCTTTGTTTTCAGATCATTTGACAGTTGTTTTGAGGAGCCCATGATGCCACTCTTCAGAGGAGATTCAAACAGGAGAACAACTTGCAAGTGGCCACTTTAAGTAGCTTTTCTCATGATTGCATACACCTGGCTATAAAGTTCAAAGCTCAATGAGGTTACAAAACCAAAAAAATTGCTTTAGTAAGTCAGTAAAAAGTAGGCAGGAGTATTTAAAACAAGAAAATGATAAGGGTGCCCATACTTATGCACTGGTCAAATTTTGTTTGAATGCAGATTGCACATTTTCTGTTAGCACAATAAACCTCATTTCAAGGCAGAAACATTACTGTGTCCAACAGTTATTACATATATCAAACTGAAATAGCTGTTGCAAAAACACCAATTTTTATAAAACATTAAGCTTAAGATTAATAGGGGTGCCCAAACTTTTTCATATGACTGTACATTACATTACTGATCCTGAGTAACATCCTGTATTATACTCCAGAGCTGCACTCACTATTCTGCTGGTGAAGTCACTGTGTACATACATTACTGATCCTGAGTTACATCCTGTATTATCCTCCAGAGCTTCACTCACTATTCTGCTGGTGCAGTCACTGTGTACATACATTACATTACTGGTCCGGAGTTACATCCTGTATTATACTCCAGAGCTGCACTCACTATTCTGCTGGTGCAGTCACTCTGTACATACATTACATTACTTATCCTGTACTGATCCTGAGTTACATCCTGTATTATACCCCAGAGCTGCACTCACTATTCTGCTGGTGCAGTCACTGTGTACATACATTACTGATCCTGAGTTACATCCTGTATTATACCCCAGAGCTGCACTCACTATTCTGCTGGTGCAGTCACTGTGTACATACATTACATTACTGATCCTGAGTTACATCCTGTATTATACTCCAGAGCTGCACTCACTATTCTGCTGGTGCAGTCACTGTGTACATACATTACATTACTGATCCTGAGTTGCATCCTGTATTATACCCCAGAGCCGCACTCACTATTCTGCTGGTGCAGTCACTGTGTTCATACATTACATTACTTATCCTGTACTGATCCTGAGTTACATCCTGTATAATCATCCAGAGCTGCACTCACTATTCTGCTGGTGCAGTCACTCTGTACATACATTACATTACATATCCTGTACTGATGCTGAGTTACATCCTGTATTATACTCCAGAGCTGCACTCACTATTCTGCTGGTGCAGTCACTGTGTACATACATTACATTACTGATCCTGAGTTACATCCTGTATTATACTCCAGAGCTGCACTCACTATTCTGCTGGTGCAGTCACTGTGTAGATACATTACATTACTGATCCTGAGTTACATCCTGTATTATACCCCAGAGCTGCACTCACTATTCTGCTGGTGCAGTCACTGTGTACATACATTACATTACTTATCCTGTACTGATCCTGAGTTACATCCTGTATTATACCCCAGAGCTGCACTCACTATTCTGCTGGTGCAGTCACTGTGTTCATACATTACATTACTTATCCTGTACTGATCCTGAGTTACATCCTGTATAATCATCCAGAGCTGCACTCACTATTCTGCTGGTGCAGTCACTCTGTACATACATTACATTGCTGATCCTGAGTTACATCCTGTATTATACCCCAGAGCTGCACTCACTGTTCTGCTGGTGCAGTCACTGTGTACATACATTACATTACTGATCCTGAGTTACATCCTGTATTATACCCCAGAGCTGCACTCACTATTCTGCTGGTGTAGTCACTGTGTTCATACATTACATTACTTATCCTGTACTGATCCGGAGTTACATCCTGTATTATACCCCAGAGCTGCACTCACTATTCTGCTGGTGCAGTCACTGTGTACATACATTACATTACTTATCCTGTACTGATCCTGAGTTACATCCTGTATTATACTCCAGAGCTGCACTCACTATTCTGCTGGTGCAGTCACGGTGTACATACATTACATTACTGATCCTGAGTTACATCCTGTATTATACTCCAGAGCTGCAATCACTGTTCTGCTGGTGCAGTCACTGTGTACATGCATTACATTACTTATCCTGTACTGATCCTGAGTTACATCCTGTATTATACTCCAGAGCTGCACTCACTATTCTGCTGGTGCAGTCACTGTGTTCATACATTACATTACTGATCCTGAGTTACATCCTGTATTATACTCCAGAGCTGCACTCACTATTCTGCTGGTGCAGTCACTGTGTACATACATTACATTACTGATCCTGAGTTACATCCTGTATTATACTCCAGAGCTGCACTCACTATTCTGCTGGTGGCATCACTGTGTACATACATTACATTACTGATCCTGAGTTACATCCTGTATGATACTCCAGAGCTGCACTCACTATTCTGCTTATGTAGCAGGAAATGTTGGGAGATTTTACCTTTAATTCTGTATAACTCTAGTGATTGTCTTTCCCGTATGTTTTTTATTCCCGCAATAAATGCTGCTCCATCTGCGTGCTGACAAGGTCCTTCCCTGTACAGACGTTTGGTGTAGACTTTGCTTTTTCTGCAGGACTTAGTAGCAGTCAATCACTGATTTTGGGGCTGCTGACAATCCCTTGGTGGACTTGCTCCTTTGTGTTGCAGGTGCGGCGCCCTTCACCCCGGTGATCACATCCTCTCCATAGACGGCACCAGTACGGAGCATTGCACTGTGATGGAGGCTACGCAGCTGCTGGCGAGCACCACGGAGAATGTGAAGCTGGAGATCCTCCCGGCTCATCACAGCCGGCTCTCTCTGCGGCCCCCAGAGACTGGTCAGTCCGTGAGCTCGCTGCATGCGGAGTTCCCCCGGGGGCGGTGTGACGGGATCTCAGGCCTGGTGAAGGTCGGAGCCGGCTGCCTGCAGTCAGTCTGCGGAGGAAAACGCTCTTCTCATCCATGAAGGGCTGTTATTGGACGGGGCAAGGTTGGAGCGATACTCTGCGGGATATATCCCACGACATCGAATCTGACCGCAGCTTTAAAGGGTGAAATCACTGTGAATGAGTACAAGACATTAACATGACGCCATGTAATGGTGACCTGGCTGTGGCTGCATGTCGTCGTCTCTGTGGATAAGCGGCTGCAGGACATCTGTGCTGCCGCTTATCCCAAGTGGAACAATAGGATCTGATAGAAATTCAATGAATTAAAGCCTCCCCGGGGTCACTGTGATTACAGCATATGGTGACGACAACTTGCCATTATCTACTTGTCTAGTCTTATTTTCTCCAGCCACATCCAGAGCTGCACTCATAGTTCAGTTATCTGCCCAGAAACTAGATGCATTGTCCTGACGGATACTGAATGTGGAGAGTGTACGTGCTTTCATTGCTCTCCCACAATGCACCACGTGCAGGGCAGTGTCAGGAGGCCTGCAGAATTCTGCATGCAGCTCTGGATGTAATTGGAGTAATTCTCAGTACCATACAGGCATTTGCGCTGGTGATATATTCTTGACTATTTTTATGCTCCTCGTTATATCGACTTTACTGTTTTCTTCTATTTAATTTTTCCAGTTAAAGTGCAAAAAAGTGAGCACCACCACTGCTGGGACCCCTGCATCAACTACTGTCACACGCACCACCCCGGGCACTGCAAGACCCCCACCTGGAACCCGAGCTCGAATCAGGACTACTGTAAATGTATGTGCACTGCGGACCCTCGAGACACTACCATGGTAGAGCTGCATTCACAGTTCTGCTGGTTGTTAATGGAAACAGTCAGCAAGCTGGTGCGCACACACAGCCCCTTCACTGTAGAGCAGGGCCCGGGGACCTTGTTCCTATATAGGGGTCTGATGTAAAGATTACAGAGAGTGAAAACTGGTTGCAGCCACTGAACAAGCAGGGGGAGTCTTGTGAGATTTCAGCTCTGAATTAACAATTCTGCCTCCAGTTCTGACTAATATATCTGATCCAAATGATGTAAAATGTCAAAATCTTTTGCATTATAATTTTGATTCTGATTTTAACCCTTCCTTATCTGCAGCTTTGGTCGCCACCAACTTCTCTTCCTCTTCCTCAGCCGGAACCCCTGGGTTTAGTAGCAGCCAGAATTCCAACACCCTCCCCCGCTCTGCACATCAGATGAGCCCGAGGACCACCATGACCCGCCGGCGGCAGCGAAGGAAGGACCATAAAAGCTCAAGTAAGGGCTCTGCTCAGTCCATACGTGGTAGTCTTCATATAGGTTCTGTATGTCTTAAAGGGACGGAATCACAATTATGAATTTGATGATTAACCATCCCTAAGTTGCATGCATCACTCTCTCATCATAGGGCTGGAGCGGCCCTCGGGGGGGAGACTGGAACATAATGGAGGCGCCATAGCACCTCACACAGGAACCATTATACACATGGCGACTCTTCATCTCCTGTCTCCTCAGTATCCCTGGCTTCCAGCACTGTGGGCCCCGGCGGACAGATCATACATACAGAAATCACAGAGATTGTCCTGCGGGGCGACCCTTTAAATGGATTTGGCATTCAGCTGCAGGGAGGAATATTTGCCACGGAGACCCTGTCTTCTCCTCCCCTGATCCGATTCATCGAACCGGACAGCCCTGCCGAGAGGTGAGATGCTCTGCAGCTTCTGCGCTCCTTGTGACGACTTATCTGAGCTCATTTTCACGTCACAAAGTTGGTTGTCGCCTTTCAAGGCTTCTACATCCCTCCTTTGTTGCTTTTTAACTAGACTTCCCCTTTAAGTGGTGCTAATAACAGAGAGGGCTGATATATTTCAGTTGGGGTTCCTCCTTAATCCCATTGATCTGCAGGTTTCTAGGCTTCAGCCTCGAGTCTGGACTCTGAGACTTATTTTGTGCAGCTCGTGTGGACTAGAAGGCGGCCATGTCTGCTGGCGGCCATGTCTGCTGGCGGCCATGTCTGCTGGCGGCCATGTCTGCTGGCGGCCATGTCTGCTGGCGGCCATGTCTGCTGGCCGCTTTCCCACAAGGACAGGAGATCTATATCTCTGCGGCCGCCCCGGGAGCTAATTGACTGCAAATTTTAATTAGCTTCTTTATCGACACCCAGGAACAATTCCATTTTCCTCCTCGTCTGTTCCCGCGTCTGGTCACATTGCTTCCAAATAACTAAATCACGGCGGTTCTGGCTGCTCCGTCATCGGTATCGGGGTCAGGCCTCAGCCCCAGGGCAGACACCGAACTGTGGAGGGCGACCCCTCTGATAATGAGCTGATCTGGCCCCCGGTCATCGCTCCCCCTCCTCATACCTGCTGGGATCCATTATGTCCTCGCCTGGCGAGGAAGATCAGATCTCACCTTCAGAATGGGAAGATTTCTTTATTCTTTTATATTTGCACCTTTTTTTTTTTTTTTTTTTTTTTTTTTTTTTTTTTAGGTATTAGGGGGAAATAAAACCAGGACATGTGCCTTGGCCGCTAGAGCAGATTTGGGGGCGCACGAGTGGGGTGGGGGGCAATCTTTGGTGGCACGTATGCAATAGATGTAGTGTGTCCTTTACAGCAGTCCGTCCACCTGTAGGTAGGTAACCATGCATGGCCCCCCGTCTTACCTGGCCATGGACCCCAATAGATAGAGCGCCTTCCTATGGAAATTGTCTGTAGCATTCTATGAGAATGGGTCTATCGACTATGCTGGCCTCAGAGTTTGGGTCCAAAGACTTCCTGTGAAACCCCTGTGTGAGTGCCATTTTGGATTAGTGACAGTGATTACTCGTGTGTACGGGGCTGCGGAATATGTTGGTGATATTTGAGCAGAAGGAGATAAAACTGATAAGTGACACCAGTCCGTCTGCTGACAAAAAAAAACAACATAATGCCATCTGGTGGCCATATCGTGCTACTCCATTCTTTTGGATCTATTATGACGGTACTACATTGCCATCTAGTGGCCATTCCCTGCTATTGAATTTTTTTTTTATTCTAAATGTCTGCACCAAAATGTGTAATGGCATCAGGTCTGATTATTTCAGGTTTGTAATGTACTTTCTCCCCTTTTGGGTTCAGAGTTGGCACAGCTTTTTTTTTTTTTTTGTGTTCTTTACATGTATTTTTGTAGGTTCTCCATAGAAGCCTATAGGAGGGGGGGGGGATGCACCAAAAATGCCGAGATTAACAGCATCTCTATCACCTTCCCACTATCCCCTATACATGGGCAGCATAGGCCAGGTATGGCGTGGTCTCCTGAATCCTGCTGCTGTGTCACTTTTACCGCACACACGGTCCTCGGTCCTACAACTCGACCCGCAAAAAAATAAGCCCCCATACATAAGTAGAGGAGATAAAAAGGAAAGTGCTGTGGTGAGAAGGGGTTAAATGTTCTTTGGTCCTTACAGTCACGGGCGGGCACGCAGCTTTTCGGTGACCTATGATTCCCGTTCCTCCAGGTGCGGCCTCCTGCAGGTGGGGGACAGACTGCTCTCTATCAATGGGATCCTCACTGAGGACGGGACCCTGGAGGAAGCCAATCAGCTCCTGCGGGACGCCGCGCTGTCCAATAAAGTCGTCCTGGAGATCGAATACGACGTGGCTGGTGAGTTAGGGGGGATTCTGGATTTGCATCTGTGCACCCCCCCCCCCCCACAGATCAGATCACAATGCAATCTGCAAAAAGCCGGGAATTGTGCACTGCGGGGGCAGAGGCAACAGACGGAGTGTGGGTTTGTGTGCACACACTGACTGCTGCCGTCTGCGTCTATTGGCGCCCGATATCTTACACAAATATATAACGTGGGATGAAGCGTTCTGTCATCACAAGGACGCTCCGGATGAGACGTCTGCACGGGTGTCAGTGATGCAGGGCTCGGGCTCGGGGATCCCATGGGGGCCGCATCCTTCCACCATCTCTATTAATGATCCTGTTTCCATTATTGATTCGCCCTTTTCCTGCTTTCTCCAAGAGTCTGTGGTTCCGAGCAGTGGTACCTTCCATGTTAAGCTGCCAAAAAAGCGAGGCGTGGAGCTGGGCATCACCATCAGCTGTGAGTACCGGGGGGAGGGGTGGATTACTGGTGTGTCTATCTCATGTCTTAAAGGGATTTTCCACTTTTTTTTTTTTTTAATACTTTCTGTCAGCGTGACTACAGATATTCAGGATGCTGAGATATATGGAGCTGTTTGCATAATAAGCAAAAAAAATGCATTTGTGAGACGGCTTTAGGGGAGAATAATGACCCCTATACAGTCGCCCATCACTAGACCTCTGGGTCCGGCGTTGAATATTCCAGATTAATGGATGAGCTGACCCCCCGCTAATTCCTCTATATCCCCAGAAACCATTAGTAAACCTCGTTGCTTGTGGCTATAGGAAATCATTATGCATCATGCTAGTGATTAGCCGCCCCCCACCCGCTGCCGCTCGGGGCGTGAGATTCTGTAATGCGGGGGTTTATATTCCCACCGCTGCCGTCATGTGTCACGGGACGCGTCCACCGCAGCCTCCCCGTCTTGTGTCCCCCCCCTTATTAATCATCTCCAAACCGGAGGCCCCAGCGGAGACGACACTGAATTAATGAGCCGTTTATTATCCGCACGCAATCGATCTCCTCTTGTGTTTTTCTTGCCGCTCTTCCTGTCCCTGCGGAAGGAGAAGCCCCGTGATTTATTATTTCCATCCCGGGGCATCCATGGACCGGCGTCTGGAATAACAATGTGCCAGCTCGCTGCGTGGGGATGTAAAGGGCTCCTGCGTCCCACCGACCACGCGGACGCTGTAGGGGCCCTTGGGGGAGAGGGGGCCCGGCTCTGGGTGGCCCCATCCTCTTTACCACTAAGGGTGAGGGACAATCACAGGCTCTTCTGCCCTGCTACCATTTTTATCTTTGCTGTAGCGCCCCCTGTCTTCAGGCCGTAGAGTGGGAAGATGCTCTTTTTTTTTTTTCTTTCATGCCGTGGTTTGCACCGGCGGCCATAACTCGTGGCCCGAAGTCAAGGAGGGGGGGATTGGTTCTGTAACTCCGCACTTTGCATGTACAGTCGGGCCAGCGATGTTGTTTGTTTTGATAAGCGGCGCTGCCCCTTCTCTCCCGCGGCCCCTGTGAGGCAGCGCCGCTTATCACAGCTTTGGTTGATTATTGTGTGACTGATGCGGAGCTCCTCACTAACTCTTACCCCTCTGCTTTATTATCAGCCAGCAGAAAACCCGGCGAGCCTTTAATTATATCGGACATCAAGAAGGGCAGCGTCGCTCACAGGTGCGCTCACGTGTCGGCCTCTGACAGCAGCACAAGTCGCCTCATTGTCCTGACGCTTCGTTACAATGTATCAGTCTGGGGGTGCTGGCACTTGGAGCTCACAGACTTGTAGTGATCCCTCAGCTGGGAGAAACCTTTTACCTGCACTGACACATTGTAACAAGACGAGAGAGATTCCCGCTACTTGTGTGTTCTGATTGTCTCGACTGGATGCAATTGTAACAAACCCTCTGCTATGAGCACTATTAGGTCTGTATGGTTTTTTTCAGCCCTTTGGGTGCAAATAAGAATGTTACCATTCCCTGCCAGCAAGCAGAGATCATGAAAATAGTAAAGGGATTAAAATGAAAAGTCTGTTACCGGCTGAGTTATTGACCCCATTATTACAGTGACGTCAGACTATAATGTTCGGTGATTTGACTGGATGTAATGGGGGGTGAGTGATGAGTACATCGCCCGCGTGTCCATATAATAACGGGGGGGGGGGTCTGTGGCTTCTCGCTACAGAACTGGCACCTTGGAGCCCGGGGACAAGCTGTTAGCCATAGACAACATCCGCCTCGATAACTGCTCAATGGAAGACGCGGTGCAGATACTGCGCCAGTGTGAGGAGCTCGTCAAATTGAAGATTCGGAAAGATGAAGACAATTCGGGTATGAAATGATCTAATGAGCTGTAATCACTGCTGCAAGGAAAATGCAAAATCCGAAATCGCCCCATTAAATCTCATGTTCATGGTAGAGATCATAGAAAGCAGCAGTTACCATCGACCTGCACTCAAGTGAGACGTTCTGACATAGCATGGCGCCACCTGGTGTCCACAGTGTATAGCAATGTGTATATCCACCTGGTGGTTGCACATGCTCAGTCTCCATCTTGGCAGCCAATAGGAAGAGCTTCATATAGTCAGCTGCCAGAGGGTGAAGGAGACTCATTCTGTTCAGTGCACCCAAAGGATACCCATGAATCAGAGGATTTTTCCAGTTATGCTGGAGACACTGTAAAGCTATTAACAGCATTTGAGGACTTTGGGGATGAAATCGATAAATAGGATAATTTTATTAATACATTTAGACAAACTTCCCTTCCACCTGATGACCACTAGGGAATGTGAGGAGCAGGGCCAGTCACAATACCTTATTGCACAATGTCATTGGTAGATTACACTGGAAAGGGCTCGTATACACTGACCTGTATCCTGGCACTCGCTTGTTTTGCAGATGAGCAGGAAACCACAGGCGCCATCATATACACAGTGGAGCTGAAGAGATATGGCGGGCCATTGGGTATAACGATATCAGGGACTGAAGAGCCCTTTGATCCCATTGTTATTTCTGGCCTTACAAAGAGAGGACTGGCTGAAAGGTGAGTTATGTTAGCAGGGGCGTACTTAGAAATCATGGGACCCCATAGCAGAAGTTCTAATTATGGGCCACCCCGCCAAAAATAAATAATTATTGAGGTCACAGAAGAGCAGATCTCACAATTTTCCAGCCTTTAAATAGTAATTTTCCTCCTGCTGAAGTCCTAGATTCCCCTTTCATTGCCCCCATAAAGTATTATGCAAACAATAGTGCCCCCCAAACCCAGTATGATACCCCCATGGTGAATTCCTCCACATTCACAGTATAATGACCCTACTTTACCCCACCTCAACTCCCAGGGCAAAGCATGGTGACCCCCAACATAGTATGATCCCCCAACTGTGACCTCCACACAGCTCTCCATGCAGTATAATGGGCCTACATACAGTATGATGGCCCGCACTAGCCCTCCAAACAGTATGCTGGACCCCACACAAACCTTCACTGTATAATTGATTGCATACAGTATAATGGACCCCCACATATTACAACGGCCCCACATAGCATTCCATATACTATAATGCGCCCCCCATGGTCCTCCATACAGTATAATGGGCCTCCCATGGTCCTCCATACATTCTAATGGGCTCCCCATGGTCCTCCATACATTCTAATGGGCCCCCGATGATCCTCCATACATTCTAATGGGCCCCCGATGATCCTCCATACATTCTAATGGGCCCCCGATGATCCTCCATACATTCTAATGGGCCCCCCATGATCCTCCATACATTCTAATGGGCCCCCCATGATCCTTCATACATTCTAATGGGCCCCCCATGATCCTCCATACATTCTAATGGGCCCCCCATGGTCCTCCACACATTCTAATGGGCCCCCCATGGTCCTCCACACATTCTAATGGGCCCCCCATGGTCCTCCACACATTCTAATGGGCCCCCCATGGTCCTCCATACATTCTAATGGGCCCCCCATGGTCCTCCATACATTCTAATGGGCCCCCCATGGTCCTCCATACATTCTAATGGGCCCCCCATGGTCCTCCATACATTCTAATGGGCCCCCCATGGTCCTCCATACATTCTAATGGGCCTCCCATGGTCCTCCATACATTCTAATGGGCCCCCCATGGTCCTCCATACATTCTAATGGGCCCCCCATGATCCTCCATACATTCTAATGGGCCCCCCATGGTCCTCCACACAGTATAATGCGCCCCCCATGGTCCTCCACACAGTATAATGTGCCCCCCATGGTCCTCCACACAGTATAATTCACTCCTCATACTGTTTGAGACAAATTGATTCTGGAGGCGCTCCCGTGAAAGAAAGAGTAACCAAAAAATTGTTGGATCTTCCAAATATGGTGCAATCACATGGAGGATATTCCACATGGAATTATTACTCGTAGGTTTAAAAATTATAAAACCGTGAATACACGTAAGGGACATGGATATACATAAAAGGGGGGGGCAGTCTTAAAGATCACACAACGCGTTTCTGCTCATCAAGCCATCGTCCGATGTATATAAAATATACCACCACCGTCTATGGAAGAGCTGCAAACCGTGGTCTGAGAACCCTAATATTGGACAAATTCCTCAAATAGGCACAACTCTATCAGCACAACTTGCTCAGGTGAGCATAAAAGATTTTATATTTTTACAATTTTTAGTGTCCACTTACTATGCTCAGGTAGCGCTCTTTCCTTTTTTTTTCCTCCACATCTTTCTACCCAGGAACAATCACCCCCCTCCATACTGTATTATGGCCACCGGTCACTAATTTAAAAAAAAAAAAATATACAGTACTCAGCCTTCCATATATTATAATGCACTCACCATGGTCCTCCATAAAATATAGTGCACTCCCCATGGTCCTCCACACAATATAATGTACCCCCCCCGTATACAGATATCTGCCGACGCTCCCTCCTCCATCATCACTGCTCGCACTGGGCCTCCCCACCGGCCATCAGCGCGAGCAGACGCTTCCACCCTCATCATTCATTGCGGGCGGCCGGGCAGTGCTGGTGCTAACGGGCAGAGGTAGGACCCGCTGAGGTGAGGGCCTGGAGTGGGCCCCACCCCGGCTCATGTGCCCCATAGCAGTGGCGTGGCCTGCCGCCATTGGCGGTACTCCACTGTATGGTACAGATTACAATGTCTGATGTCTTGAAGACAAAAAAAATTAAATTACCTGCAATACACCTCCTGACCACTGGAGATGATGAAGAACTCCACCTCACGTGGATTATACAAAGCAGGAAGGTCTCTACATTGCAACTTTATATTTTTTGCAATTGCTCAAGCGTTTTTCTTTCTGTGCAGGACTGGAGCGATTCATATTGGAGATCGGATCTTGGCTATTAATAATGTGAGTCTCAAGGGAAAACCGCTGAGCGAGGCCATTCACTTACTGCAGATGGCCGGAGAGACTGTGACCCTCAAGATAAAGAAGCAAGCAGAGAGTAAGTGGCCCATCTACTCCGGCGAATCGGGGTACCAGCTATGGGGCAAAGGTGCCGCAGAACATAGGGGAAAGGGGCAGAAATTGTGCAGAAGAAGGGGTGAGGCCAAAGAAGTAAAAGGCACGAAGGAGTCCCTTTATATCCGCTCTTGGTTTTCCAGGGACGAATTCTCAGAAGCTGTCCGATGGGGTAAATGAAGGGAGTGACCCCGAAGACGATCTCACCGACTCTCAGAAGACCGGCAAGTTATCCGAGATCTACTCTACTACCATCCCCAGCGTGGACAGCGCTCTTGAATCCTGGGATGGGTCCGGTATTGATACGGGATATGGAAGCCATGGTGAGAAAACACGACCCCCCTAGGGTCTTACTAGGGTATCATAGAGCAGAGCCCACTTATGCTGGATCCCCGATAATGGTGATCCATCACTTGCTTTGCAGTTTTCTCCCCATTGATCTCAACACCCGGGGCCCCGGCTGATCCTGTCCCGCTTGCTTCTTCCAGGTAACTATATGCATCAGGCCGTGGGAATCTCGTTACATCCTCACGAGTGGAGAACGGCGCGGCAGAAGATGAACACGCCACCGGCCGAGCACAGGAAGAGTTACCCCTTCCTGGACGGCAGCTTCAATGAGGAGGAGTGGGACAAGCCAGCTCGGTACGTGGCTGGATGAGTAAGAGTCCCGCTGATCCGTCCTGTTCATGTGATCCTAGCATTGTAATCAGTGACAACCACTAATAGTAGCAACTTATAGTGCTAGGAGTTGTCAGCCAGCTTTCCGAAGACACTGAATCGCTGTGCATTGTACCTGCAGCTTCTTTCTACTCTGCCTACGTTCATCCTGAGCTTGCTGGTTCATGCACAGAAGAACAATAGAATTTGGACATCTAAGAGAAAGGAAACCAAAATCACCTTTTCCCATAAACAGCACATAAAAAAGATGCAATTTGTGCAAAAATTTTTAGCAATTTTTTTTTGTACCCCCCCCCAAAAAAAAAACAAAAAACAAATGTGGGTGCGATTTACAACAGACTTATTAATACTAAAACCTGAAAATTGCTCAAGTTTAGGCACAAATCTGCACCTCACGGGGGATAAACAAATGTAGCAAACCCTCAGCTCGGGAATAGGATTAACACTGCCCCATTTTTTTTATTAAAATGTAGGACACCTAATTAAACGAATGGGGTCTGTCTGACACCAGAGGGGTCCATCATGTGACAGATCGTCACCAGGCCTTACTGATAGGTGTGCTGGCACATAGTGCACGGAGTATATGTGAAGGGGGCTGGCTGATCCTTTCCCATAGCTAAGCTAGCCCCCCACCAGTCTATACATCCACCAGGCAGAGAAGGGGATTGGCTTAAATTTTAAAATGAGCAGCCAGCCCCCTTCACACAGCAATGATTATGTGACAATAGCGGAAATGCTCAGTTGTGAAGCCGCTGATCCAGGGACCGGGGGCATGGACCCTGTGATAATAGATTAGTAAGTTGTATAAATGATAATATTAAGCTTTCTAATATGAGTTTTTTTTGTTTGTTTTTTTATAAAAATACCTCGCTAGCCCCTTTTTAACTTAAAATTTAAATTGATAAGGAGTTGAAATACAAAAACTTTTAGAAAGTTTTCTGATGTACTGATGATTATGGATACTGTATCTGAATTTCTGATCCCACTAACCTCCCCTCCACCCATTCACCATCATGGCCGCCCTGTTACACCTGCTCGTATTTTGTGTACCTGGAGGAGTGTCTCCGATCATCATTTTTCTCACAGCGTCTCTGTTCTCCTCTGTGTTTTCTCTTTCTCTTCCCAGGTGTTCTATGTCTCAGCTCTGATCCCCTTATCCTCCTCCTGTGTACTAACAACTCCCGGGGGGCTCCTGTTTTTCTATTTTCCTTTATCTCACGCCCATCCTCCATATTGTCCGTTCCATAGTTTGCACCCGTCTGTCTCCACCTGCATGTTCTCCTCACCTCCAGCTTCGGCCTCATCTCCCCCTGCTCCTCCTTCCATCGGGGAATGATCTGGTGAGTGCGTTGAGTTGTCGGGCTGCACTCATGATTTGCACACTTGGTGTCAGAAGACCTGAGTGTGAGCCACAATGCTGCTCCGAAGATGCTGCTGAAGACTCACCATGTTTGGTTCAACAGATACCCCAGCCAGCCCAACGGCCTGGAGAGCGAGCATGATGATAGCTTCTGGCGAGTATTCGGGGAAGCTTTGGAAGACCTGGAAACATGTGGACAGTCCGAACTCCTCAGAGAGATTGAGGTAATGGGTTTTAATAGGATTATCAGAATTCGGGGAGCATTCTGCTGAATTGCTGTTAGCTCTCAGGTTCACATCTTGCTGCTGGATATTCTGCTATCAGATGCTCTTTAATCTCACACACAAAACATGCAGCTTTGGCAGTGACTGGAGTAAAAACACTTTTTTTTTTTTTATAATAGAAGCAAAGTATTTGCAATTGTTGGGGTTGCTCGCCATGCTTTTAAAGCCGTGGTAGTGAAAGCTTTTTACAGACTCCATTGCTTTCATGGGTCACCCATTAATTTGCTTCCTTACTCAGGCTTCCATCATGACCGGCAGCGTGCAAAGTATCGGGCTTGATGGCAGCAAACTGCTCCTAGAAAACTCCAGTCAAAGTAGCCGCTTCCTGCATCGGAAAGGAGGTTCCCACCACTCCAAAAACAGCCCCAAAAAAGAGAACAAGCTCAACCAGGACCCCAAAATCCTGAAAGACGACGGCCAAGACATGTCAGCAGCTGCTGCAGAACTGCTGAAGGTGACGAGACATGAATATAGTCACAAGTATATTTGTTCCTTGCCTGGGATTCCATGTGTAATACCTCAACTAGGCCACAGAAGAAGAGATATAAGCTGCTGTATGCAGGGCCCTGGCACAGAAGGACCAGTTTAGTTGTTCTCTCCTACCAGGACTCTGCAAACAGCAGCCTAGATCTCAGCTTCTTAGATCAATATGAGGCATCAGAAGATGTCTACATGACCATGATACCAAACTGGACACTTACTGATGAACTGTACCCCTCTGTTTCTGCAGGTGACGGTCATGAAGGATTTGGAAACAGATGATTTTGGCTTCAGCATCTCAGATGGGCTTCTGGAGAAAGGCGTTTATGTCAATATGATCCGGCCCGGGGGTCCGGCGGATAGGAGTGGTCTACAGCCCTGCGACAGGATACTGCAGGTCAATGTAGCTGCCAATCGTACTCCAAGATTTGCATCATGTGACGGCACAAGATCATTACGAGTTGGCTCTGATCCAATATGATAAATATTCTAAAAGATTATCGTCCAGCACCTCCTACTGCATCGGACACGAGCGGTGCCGACGACCATTGTGCACGTCTCGGCAGATGTGCGCGTATGTATCATCATTGGCGCTTCTCCTCTCCACTTGCAGGCGCCAAAGAAAATGATCACAATAAAATTCCTTTAATCCGGCATTAATGGGACCTGACAGAGCCAAAGTTCTACATATTCTAGATTACCTTATAGACTCCTAGAGGGAAAAAAAACCTTCAGGAAATCCTCCCAAATAATTATCCCATAAAATACCCCTTATTACTGTGATATTCAGAATTAATTAGAGGAGTTCATATTTAATGCAATAAGCCAATAATCGGAAAGTATGCCGGGGAGCAACGTACAAAGTGTTACATCAGTTTTAAAGGCTTATTCCTAAAATAATCCCCTATCCAGAGGATAAATCGTGAATCACCGGGGGTCGGATGGGCCGGGCTCCCAGAGATCTCAAGAACAAAGCTCTGCAGCCCTGTGTTGAACAGGACGGAGATGCACATGCTCGACCGCCGCTCCATTCATTGTCTATGGAACGGAGGTAAATAGCTGAGCGATATCGAGCATGTGCACTTTCACTCCATTCAGGACGTCGTTGCTGAGCCCACCGCGGGGGGGCCCCAGCAGTCAGACCCCAAGCGATCACGGAGGTATCTCCTAAGGATGGGCCATTATGTGTTATTTCAGAAATAACTGATTAATCTATGTAAGAGCTTTACAATTATCTCCTGAAAAGTTCTGCAACTTTCTAATTTACTTGTTTCAATCTGCCACCATTATAAATATGCCTGCTTGCTGTCAGTACACAGGAGCATGTTTCTTTCCATCCAGAATGAACAGATTGTTAGCAGAGAGCACAGATATAATTGCAGCAAACTGGGAACTCCTGTCATTTAAACATGAGGGCAAGTTTTCCACCAAGCAGAGATCTTGAAAATGATTCATTAAAAAGTTGAAGAATGGGTAACTTAATGTAAATGTGTAAACTCTAAGGCTATGTTCACATATGTTGGGTTTTTCAGCATTTTTTGTTGCATATTTTTTATGCAAATTTTCAGCTGCGTTTTGTGCATAAATAGAGACAGAAGGACAGTGGAAAAAATGCAGCAAAATCTGCTGCTGATTTGTGACATAAAAAAAAACCAACATGTGTGAACATAGCCTAAGAAAACCACAAAGTACTAGAATGAGGGTCCCAAGTCCACTATTCTTGGTTTTCATGGCCATGATGAGGTGGAGTTTGATTGGTGCTACTGATAGAAGTGCGTGAAGACAATAATTTTACATGTGGGGATGAATGGGGGACTTGGGACCCTCCACTCTGGTGATTGCCCAGAAGATGGTGATGAAAAGTGGGTACATGCAAGTAAATAAAATCCGCCCTTTGTCTTCCGATTCAGGTGAACCACGTGCGCACACGAGATTTTGACTGTTGCCTGGCCGTGCCTCTGCTGTCTGATGCTGGGGACAGGTTAGACCTGATCATCAGCCGGAAGTCTCTGTCCGCTGGTATTCGGGAGGAGACCCTTAAACACCCCTCAAGTCTAGAATCTAAGACCAGCACAAAGACCCTCTGAGGAGCCTGAAATACGACTTTCCTGCATCCTTTAACCTAGAAGAAGCGGCCGATCCGTACACATGGCTGCCGGTGGCGGCTCCCTGAGCGCGTTGCTACGATCTCTTCCATATTTTTATCCCATTTTGTCATTTCTTTGACGTATTCACTAGGATTTCGGAGTAACCGTCCTCGTGGTTGGAGATTCATCCCTCTCTCGGTGCTATCAGTTTTACTTTATACCTCCGGGTAATAAGAATCTTCTCCTGTTGAGTCCTCACCGCAAGATCCCAGAAAACCGGAAACCATTTTCCTTGTGGTTTGTACAATGTGGGTGATGCTGAGATATTAGGTGAACCCCTCCGTCCTTCATCACGTTTCTAGTATTTTGATCACTGATGCACTTTATACGCTCCTCGCCCCCCATGATCCGTGTTTATCGATTTTTCACACCAAACAAAATGGCACAAAATAGACGCTTCTGTACTCATGGTTACTGTAAAGATAGCTGCCCTCACAATAATGTCCCCCCCTCACCATGGACAGCAACCAAGGCTGCTGTAAAGATGGCCGTCCTCACAATGGCTAGCAATTATGGCTGCTGTAAAGATGGCCGCCCTCACAATATTGTCCCCCCTCACACTGGACAGCAATCGTGGCTTCTGTAAAGATGGTCGCCCTCACAATATTGTCCCCCCTCACACTGGACAGCAATCATGGCTTCTGTAAAGATGGCCGCCCTCACAATATTGTCCCCCCTCACACTGGACTGCAATCATGGCTTCTGTAAAGATGGCCGCCCTCACAATATTGTCCCCCCCTCACACTGGACAGCAATCATGGCTTCTGTAAAGATGATCGCCCTCACAATATTGTCCTCCCTCACACTGGACAGCAATCATGGCTTCTGTAAAGATGATCGCCCTCACAATATTGTCCTCCCTCACACTGGACAGCAATCATGGCTTCTGTAAAGATGGCCGCCCTCACAATATTGTCCTCCCTCACACTGGACAGCAATCATGGCTTCTGTAAAGATGGCCGCCCTCACAATATTGTCCTCCCTCACACTGGACAGCAATCATGGCTTCTGTAAAGATGGCCGCCCTCACAATATTGTCCCCCCTCACAATGGCTAGCAATCATGGCTGCTGTAAAGATGTCCCCCCTCACAATGGCTAGTAATTATGGCTGCTGTAAAGATGGCCGCCCTCACAACGGCACTACACACTACAACTTCCAGCATGAGTTGCAGATCATGTCACCGTCATCTCATTCTTTTTAATGTACCGCACCTCAACGCCTTAGGTGTTGCTAGGAGACGGCGCACTTCTACCATAACTTTACTATTATAGCTCTTTTGTAATTTTTTGTTTCTTTATCCCCAAAATTCCCGTAACAACCAATCAGAGCTCAGCTTGTTGAGCTTAAACAGAGGCTGTGATTGGTTGCTGCCATTGTTGATAATGGCGGGAATCAGTCAGAAGCGTGAACGGGAGGGTTTTTCGTTTCATTTAGAGCCCACACTGCCGGCGATGAAAGAAAAAAAGTATTCATAGGTCACAGCTTGATTTGTAATGTAGCATGCCGCCATTTTAATATTTTTTTTTTTGACTGTGACCAGTATAAAAACCTCCACAAGCTGAAGTGTTGTCTATAGCAACCAATCAGAGTCCAGCTTTCTGGACAGGTTAAGAAATTAAAAGCTGTGTTCTCATTGGTTGCTAGGGGCACTTCACTGGTTTCTAGGTGAGGCCTAGTTTCTGGAGCAGCCTGTTTACAGGTGATCAATTCTGAGGGACTTTAGCCGCCATATTGACTGCCGGAGTAAGATTTTCATAAAATTCTAATTTATTTAAGGAAATTTTATACATTTTACACAGAAATGGTGTCAAAGGTTCTACGAATATTTGTTGCATTTTCAAGAAGGCGGCTTAAGAAATCTTTGTGGTAATACTGCAGCTTTAGTGATATTAAGATGGCTGACTTGTAGACAAAAGCAGCAACCTCCAATCGCTGGCTCTATAACTGTGAAACTACAATTCCCAGCTTGCCTTGACAGCCTGAAGATATCAGGGCATGCTGGGGGCTGTAGTTTCACAATAGCTGGACAGCCACAATTGGAAGGCGTAACGCTGACAAGATGGCCGCCACTTACCTGGATGGAGAGGAAAAACTAGGTAAGTGACTCATTTCAGGGTCTCTGCGTATTCATTAGGGCCGCACCGTCCCCCCCCGTGCGTTATGTGCCATAGCAGGGACTGAAGGTATTTTTATATGCAATATTTGCGGGGTACAGAGCTCCCAATCTACTGGGGTATTTTTTAACGATGCATTTAAACCGAAGGCTTTAACGTTCGTCGCCCTGTTCTCTTTCCTATGCATTTCCGATGAGCTCGCCCCGTTCCCCACGTTACCAGAGGAGTATTTTTATCCATAGGAGTAATATTAACTTGTAAAGTATTTTTCTACAGATTTCGGTATTCTTATGTATTCAGGAAAGCACAATCCGTCGAGATGACAGGAGCCGGAGAACTTTATTTTATTCCTGTTATGGGCACATTTGTAAATAGTTTTTTTTTCTGTATTTAAGAAGAAAAAAAAATGCAAAGAAAATGGGAATATTGTGGATAAAAAAAAAAGGGATTTTTAATAAAATATTGAATTTTACCAGCCCGGACAAACTTATTTTCTTAAAAAAAAACTGGACGTCTGCGCCCCCCCTCCATTCCAAAACTACACTAGAGCTGCGGTCAAGAGCCTGTCTCCAGCTGCTGCGAAACCACAACCCCCAGCATTGATAGTGTTCAGGTGTTATGGCATGCTGGGAGTTGTAGTCACGCAACAGCTAGTTAAAGACAACTGCTCCAGGACGTATTTCTAACTTAATCTGGGGCAAGATGGACTTATCCAGCAGAGGTTTTATTAATCTGATGGGGTTTTTTTTGGCAGCGTTCACTTCCATGGCAGGAGGTTAGTGGCACTGAGCAATGGCTTCAGCACTGCTCACCTCCCGCTGTGGAAGTGAACGGTGCAGGACAAACCCTTTAAGACATTCATAAAGAGATGGCATATCGTTGGGCGCCACTGTATGATCGGTGGGGGTGCTGCAGCTGCTTTACTGTGCAGAGAACTGCAGAGCTTAACAAGTGCACAGGGTCAGCACAGCGCCCCCATCAGGGATTCATAGGGAGTCCCAGAGTTCAGACTATAATCAAAGTGATGGCGTATGCTGGCGATACCATCACCACCAGATGGAAAACCACTTAATAAATAAGCAGTCAGGATACTTGTACTTTCCAAGAAGTAAATGTTCCTGCAGCTTCTCTTCTCCATATGCATCGTGCCTTTCCTCTGTTATTCCTCCTGGAAACATGTGAATATAACAACCGAGTGTTACCATGCCCATTGTCAATGGGTCAGTGTCCGATTATATTGTTGTCTTCCAATTATTAAGAGAATGGTAACACCAAGTTTCAATTCATTCATTTGCAGGAGGAATAACGGGTTGTGAAAAAAAATATGGACCTCGTGTTGGGGGGAGACGAGCTGTGTTCAGGGTCCTCCTATGGACGGCGCACAGTAATAACTGCCCAGATTATAGTCAGGATGTTATTCTGTTTATTATTGAAGTTAATTACAAAAGCCTCTAAGGTTACAGGATAAAACGTGGAGTGAAATCAGTGATACAGCAAGGAAAGGCATCCCTTCCCCCGCCGGAGCCGGTCTGCGTCGCTGCCAGCGTGGGAAGGGTTAATGCCGGACCTTGGAGGCGCTGAGAGATTTGTGCTGTGGATGAGAGCAGAGACTTTCACACTTTATAAATCCGTTTTCTACATTTAGCTTCTAGAACATGTAACACGCGGCTGCGCTGACCAGTGGAGGCTGCGCTGACCAGTGGAGGCTGCACTGACCAGTACGGGGACTGGGAATCCTGAGTGTACGGACTGACACTGGCCGCAGCTGTCGCCTCCTCGTGTATACAGCAACGATGGCAAACCAGGGAGATTCACAGCACAAGGGATGGGGGCTGCGGTAAGGGACCCCCTCTATGTACAGCACGGCAGGTATATGGGGTAAAGGAATGTCCGTGTTGTAAAAAACAGGATGACTTCTTTCCAAAAGCAGCACCCCCTCTGTCTACAGGTTTTATGTGGTATTGCAGCTTATCTGATGAGTGACAGATGGACAAGACTGGAAGGTAAATGGAAATGTCCTAGTGCCTGAGGACTAAAAAAGGATTAATAAAGAATAAGCTAAAATGGGTAGAATAAAACTGCACTAGGTGGGAGTTGAATAGATGGGCGGAGCTATAGCACTGAGGCAGAGCTATGGTGCATTGTGGGTGTGTTCTCAGTATCAGCATCTAAATAATGAAATGAAAAATAAATTTGGCATAAAATCTATTCTGGACACAAATTGAGTTCAATCAGGCTGCAACAAAAAATGGTGCCGGCCTAGAGCAAGATGCAGTGTTCAGACTGTGCAATATACAGTACAGACCAAAAGTTTGGACACACCTCATTTAAAGATTTTTCTGTATTTTCAGGACTATGAAAATTGTACATTCACACTGAAGGCATCAAAACTATGAATTACCACATGTGGAATTATATACTTAACAAAAAAGTGTGAAACAACTGAAAATATGTCTTATATTCTAGGTTCTTCAAAGTAGCCACCTTTTGCTTTGATGACTGCTTTGCACACTCTTGGCATTCTCTTGATGAGCTTCAAGAGGTAGTCACCGGAAATGGTCTTCACTTCACAGGTGTGCCCTGTCAGGTTTAATAAGTGGCATTTCTTGCCTTATAAATGGGGTTGGGACCATCAGTTGTGTTGTGCAGAAGTCTTGTGGATACACAGCTGATAGTCCTACTGAATAGACTGTTAGCTGCTTTTTTCTTGCCATAATACAAATTCTAACAGTCTATTCAGTAGGACTATCAGCTGTGTATCCACCAGACTTCTGCACAACACAACTGATGGTCCCAACCCCATTTATAAGGCAAGAAATCCCACTTATTAAACCTGACAGGGCACACCTGTGAAGTGAAGACCATTTCCGGTGACTACCTCTTGAAGCTCATCAAGAGAATGCCAAGAGTGTGCAAAGCAGTCATCAAAGCAAAAGGTGGCTACTTTGAAGAACCTAGAATATAAGACATATTTTCAGTTGTTTCACACTTTTTTGTTAAGTATATAATTCCACATGTGGTAATTCATAGTTTTGATGCCTTCAGGGTGAATGTACAATTTTCATAGTCATGACAATACAGAAAAATCTTTAAATGAGGTGTCCAAACTTTTGGTCTGTACTGTATAATAATATCTCCCTCACCCCCTTTACTGCCGGACCCCTCATCGTACCACATATAGTCACCTCTGGTCTATATGTGTGGACGGCTCCTATAGCCTTTCACTGCCGCTTATGGATGTTATACAATGGCAGAATAGATAACAGTCCAAGTCCATGGTGAAATATTTGGGGCACCTGGGAGAAGGCCAATCTCAATCTCCCCACTAGATGGCAGCAGCGACGCTCCAGTGTCAGGAAATACATGCAGAGCCCCTCCATAAACCCAAGAGGGTCCTGACTCCACTGGTCTGTGTTTGGGTTTTACCCCTGACATCAATGCAATAAAAAATGCTCGCCGGCCGATGCCACGTTCTCGCCATCCACTGGGTGGGAGCGAACGTCTACGTTATGAGCCAGAAATGCAGCAATTGTACAGAATACAAGAAACGTTCCCACATGAGAAACTGCTTCTACATAGGAATTAAAGCTTATTTAATAAAACACTGCGGTAACGCAGACAGCCGGCGTCTACAGCCACACATCAGATGTTGGTGTCAGACTGATCTGCACGACACACTTCTTGTTAAATAAGCTTCTACCGTTGAGGTTCACTTCTGATCGCCATCTTACAGGTTAAATCTCATTTCAATTGCTTTTATTCTGTATTATACATCAAGACTTATTTCAGTCACATCCAGAGCTGCGTTCACAATTCTGCTCCGCCACTGTGTGCTGGGAGGTGAAATGTCTTGTAAAGGATTACAGCCAGCAGAGGGCGGCAGTGAGAATCGGAGCAATGTGTGACTGTCTGCAGCGCTACAGTTGACTGTAGATCGGTACAAGATGAGTAAACAGATTTATAGAATCATATAAAATGGTGTCCAGAGTGACCCTGCTCTTCACATCACTGTGTAGAAGTGAAGGCAACTTCTCCGGCGGGTGCGAAGCTTTAGGCTGAGTACACTCGCAGCACACATCCGAAAACCCGTCCGCATGCGGTGGCTAATGGCTGCACAGTTTGGTGAGGAAAATAAAGATCTGGCCTTCAAATCCTGTGCCATTGGCCACCGGATGTGCCCATGGTTTTGGATGCTTGGTGCAGCCTTCATGTGAAAAGACCACCTTTGGCTTTATTCAGGCAACGTATGTTAAAAATTAGGATAACAGTCCGGTTTTCGGCAATGAAAATTAAACAATATAAAGTGACAATTACTTTTTTTTTTTTCATACGTGAAAATCGCTAAAGCTTCTACTCCTTGCAATGTTAATTACGGACTGCAGATAGATTGCACTGATGGCGTCCGTGTGCTGTCCGAGGCTTTCGTGGACCTATAGATTTGTACGGGTCATTTTGATCCATGACTCTTATCAAATATGGACGTTTGCATGATTTTTTTTGCAGACACTAAGTCTGCAATAAAACAAAAAACAAAACATGGGAATGTGCTCTAAAGCAAAGATAGAGCACTTTACATTCAACTTTAATGTCGTCTGTCGCTATAAATCAGCGGCGAAGAGCTCAGAAAAAGAGAAATAAGCGCTAAAGACTACATTACAGTTGAATCTGCAGGAAAACAAAGAGCCAAACTGTGCAAAATTTATAATGAAACCCAATTGTAAAAATTATTTTAGCCCAAAATATATGCATTTAAGTTGTAAAAAAAAAAAAAAAGAAATCGCCCTGAACGGTGGCCTACCCCTTTAAAGCAGCTATCATTCCCAATGTGGCATCATCAGATGTCTGTCAGTCTCGTGCACCCAATAGGATGTGTGCACCAGACCCACAAAGCGTCCGCTGACACCACAGGAGCACTGCCCCTTCCATCGAAAATGCAGAAATGGATAGGAATGGATGGCCCCTTCAAGCCTACACTGCACCTGCGTCGTTCCTGCAGTTGGAGCAGAGCAGCCTGTGGAAGCATTGTTAGGCTGTCGCCTCTTTATAATAACTGGAGGTAGATACAAGCGATAAATCATCATTAAAAAGTATATAAAAATCTTTCAAATCTGATGATATGAGTCTGTCTCTGCATAGAGAGATCAGGGGCTCACTACAAAAGTTTTACAAAATACGCATTAGCGCACACATATTATACAATGTTCTCTACGAGAGCCGACGAATCAGAATTCTAGTGCAAATAGAGATCTCCATAAACCTGAATCTAGGGAGAGGGTTAGTAAACCTCCGGATCGAGTGCGTCGCTCGACTGAGGGCGGATGGACACTGGGTCACATCATGGTCTCCACAATGACGTGTGTGGGCTTCATGTGACCTCCGTCTGGACAGAAAGGTGCGGACCCCTCCGATTCCTGGGCCCAGCGATTAATCTCTCTCGGGGCGGTCACCAACTTAATCCTCTGAAAACAAAAATGACAAAGGATTTAGACACAAACATTTAATAAGTTGCCATAACTCTACAAAAATATACTGTACAGCACAAAGATATGCGGGGCTCATGCCGAGCCGGGGCGCGGGGCTAAAGGTTTAACTTCTTTACTGTCAGTAGATTCCTCACAATCTTCCTGTACCTCGATCAGTGATCCTTCCGAGCGCACAACTTTAAACACCACGACCAATGGAATACACAGCATGGAGGACAGAGCTAGGGCCCAGCCCAGCCCGATGGCCCAATCTGGATATATGTAATACTTGTTGTACGTCAGAGGGGTATATTTGGCTAAAGAGAAGATGAAGCACCCCTGAAAAAAATAATATTATGAGACATTAGTGAGGATAGAACACCCACCTCTACCACAAATCTCTATAGTTATAGGCAGGCTGCAGTTTCTTTTTTTTTCCTATGGGGGCACTGCAGGTTAGGCATGTATTAAGTGGCTGTAAAGGCTCCCACTATATTGGAGGTAATAGAGGCAGAAGGATTATTACAGACGTTTCCAGAAGTGGACGGCGCGTGTTATAAATAAGCGATTTCTCACCACGCAGAGCAGCGGAGTGATCGCACACCAGCTCCACTTCATCCACGGTCCTGGTCGGTACCCGATCATGTCCTCAATATTGTCATATAATTTATCAGCGCCTGGGGAGAGAAGAAGAGCGTCAGACATGATGGAGGCATGAGGACAGGGGCACGGGTACAATCTACTCACTACTTACCATAAACCCAGGCTACAGCAATACATTCAAAGAATGCAACCCACAGGAGGCAGACACCGCTCGCTGCATAGTAGTCGAAAAGTTGGAATACATACATGCCGCCCTGGGGGAGATGAAAGAGAGCAGGTTACTGGGCCATGTACACACTGCACAAGCTACATGCCTTGTTTAATGGGCGCGCATCGCACTAAAGTGTCCTCTGCACGGTGTAAATCTAGAAAGACACTTTGACAGCGAGTTATCAATTGTCATTATTGCTGCGGGTGGTGATAAATGGCGCAGATATGAAGGGCCACCAGGCGATACATGAGCCGCCGTCCACCACATCTGGGCTTTGTAGTGAGTCGCCCCTCTAGCTCATAAAGTGGGGTCCCAAGTGAAGGATCCCCCTTCTACGACATTATGTTATCTGCACATAAAAATAGAATAAATCTCCTAGTTAAGCAGCATAGATATAGATGTGAGGAGAGCGCAGCCCTTTAAATAGACCACGGTGACTGATGAACTTGTGGAAAAACACGTGAGCCCGTAGTCTGTAGCCGGCCTGGTACTGGAGTGGAAAATTAGGATTGCTTCATTTCCTACATCGCTAAATGGAGTCCGAGAGAAAAAAATGCCGACAGCATTTACAGACAGCAAATAAACACGAGGCCCATCTGGACGCTCAGTACGAGGCGCCGACCTCAGAATCTCCCGGTATCCTGCTGCTGACGACCCCTGGACGATGCTCAGACCCCCAGATCTCTGCAGCTCCATGGACCTATACATATATGTGCTAAATCCAGAGACAAATACTTCTATATGGAGGAGCTCTGCATGGCGATACCCCGGGGACTTATAGAGAAGGACACCAACATATGTCACCAGGATGCACTGCTGCAAGTGCTTCATGCAGAGAGCTGCGTACACCATACGGCTAGGTCAGCACATTTCAGCCTCACACCGGGGTTTGACACTTTTTTGCTTCTAGGATTCAAGCAGCAGAGGCATCACGGGGGGGCGCAGAGGCATCACGGGGGGGCGCAGAGGCATCACAGGGGGGCCGCAGAGGCATCACAGGGGGGCCGCAGAGGCATCACAGGGGGGGCCGCAGAGGCATCACAGGGGGGGCCGCAGAGGCATCACGGGGGGGCCGCAGAGGCATCACGGGGGGGCCGCAGAGGCATCACGGGGGGGCCGCAGAGGCATCACGGGGGGGCCGAAGAGGCATCACGGCGGGGCGAAGAGGCATCACGGCGGGGCGAAGAGGCATCACGGCGGGGCGAAGAGGCATCACGGCGGGGCGCAGAGGCATCACGGCGGGGCGCAGAGGCATCACGGCGGGGCGCAGAGGCATCACGGCGGGGCGCAGAGGCATCACGGCGGGGCCCAGAGGCATCACGGCGGGGCCCAGAGGCATCACGGCGGGGCCCAGAGGCATCACGGCGGGGCACAGAGGCATCACGGCGGAGCGCAGAGGATTATGGTACTGTGTACTTACCTCTGTGACCATAGTTAACCCCAGAAGATAGCTGAGGAAACACATGATAGCGATGAAGATCTCTCGCCTGTAACCCTTCCGTAGGAAGGACGGGTACAGATCAACTAATGACGTGATCTGTCCTTCAACTTCAACAAACTGTCAGGAGGGAAAAAAGTCAAGAGGGTAACAGCGGCAGCAGCACGTCTACAGGGAATATACAGCCAATCACCTCACACAGACCTTGTGGCATCACTGTATCTAAGCCTATCATGTCACTGTGCATCTAAGCCTATCATGTGTGATACTGTGCCGGGAAACCTCATAGAAAACCTGATGTCATATAGGTTTGAGATATAAAATTGCTACAGCTGTAGGGTGGTGAAAGGGGTTAATCATATCGAGGTGAAGGGGGCGTCTCCGGTGGTATAGGTAGATCATTTTGTGTTATTTACCCTAAAATAGACCCCAAGTTCTGTCATTAATTCTATTTCATTAAAAGGAATTCCTTTGGCTCAGAGCTACCAGCAGCCACCACTAGAGGGAGCTTATACAGATTCACTAGAGTTCAATGGGAACTGCACAAATTAATCTGTAAAGAGCTCCCTCTAGAGGCGGCTGAATATGGACAGAATCTGACAGACGTGACATGTGAAGGCAGTTTTAGGGGACACATACCTGGCTATCTAGTCCAAGCAACAAAAGCATTATAAAGAAAAGGATAGCCCAGAAAGAGGGCAGAGGCATCATGGAGACGGCTTTGGGGTATGCAATGAAGGCCAAGCCAGGACCTAGAAAAGTAAGAAAAAGGGGCAGGGGAGGGAGATTAAGAAATCAGTCTAGTTCTGTACAAGGTGGAGGACACAGCGCGCTGCCGGAGTGAGGGATTCAATCTGCTCCTGGCTAATTATTACATCCAAGAGCAAACTCCTATCTGACATCATTTACCCCCAAAGTACAAGTCAATGAACCGCCAACTACTGCACCGGAAAAATGCCGCAAACAGCTGTAGAAAATGGTTGTGCGGAAATCTGCATCACATTTCTGTACTGAGGGTAATGGGAAAAGCCGGAAAAACATGATGCAAAGGCGACGCCATAGTCAAAATATCTGCGGCTATGACCGACATGAAGGTGAAATGGTGGCTGTACAGCTGGACTCCCATCGTGCCCTGTACAGTGGGAGTTGTACTTCAAAAACCATTAAGAGAAACTAACACCAAAAGGCCCCAAACGCTCAAGATCGATGTCGGCCCGACCTGCTGTTAGTGGGGCTGACCGTCTGAAGTGTTTAGGGCCGTTGGAATTTCACCATCCGATCCTTTTGTTTTCAGGGGAGAGAAGCTGCCATCAGAGGAATCCGGCTGCAGCTTCTCCATCCTCTCCGCTTGTCTGAGCTAAGGGAGCGGGAGCTCGGAGAGATGGCGGTCTGCCGAATGAACCGTCGGCCGACAGCTATCTCATGTGTAATGGCAGCATAAGAACGAACAGCGAAACGGCAGAATTGTGAGCGCAGCTCTGGATGGGAATAAGATATAAAACAAAGTAACTTCAGACCAATAAAAGAAGTAAAGCAAAGTTACTGCATCATTTGTAGATGTTGGAGCTGCGGCTCAGGCCCCGGGGCTGGATAGAAATGCTGCTGTAATTGTATCTCCAGATCAGGGGGGGGTCGGAGGATTTGTACAAACGATAATCAGACCTCCCCGGAGCTTTACAACTAGTGGCGACAGACACGTCATGGCTTCTGCAGTTGACTCTTGGCCACTTCTAGGCCTCTTATCTCAGTACATGGAAATAATCACGTTAACCCTCGCTCACAAGAGGGGGCGGCCACACCTGCCCAATGCCACATGCTGGGCGCTGTCATATCTACACCCTCACCCATCTGCAGAGTCCGTTATTGATGAATGTCCAGCGACAAATGGAGCCTAATGTCACTGCAAAAAATACTGCGGATTTAACTCATTGCATTTCAGAGGGTGAAAACTCCAGTAAAAATCAGCAGCATTAATTGATATATTGTGAATGATAAAACCGCAGCACTGGACAATTTACACTGTGCTCGTATAAAATCCCATCCACAATGCTGCTGGTGCGAGACACAAATCCATAGAGAAAGTCGGCTGTGTATACGGCTTGAGAGGCCATGACGTAATAGTGACGTCTCCATCATCAGCCCTGCGATGTGTTACACGTATCACCGCGGCGTGATCTGTAACCTCTTGGGTGCGGACTGCATACTAGGGTCTCCTATGCGGACCACCATGGCAGCTATGAGATAGGGTCAACGTGCATTGGGGGATGGGGTGTATATGAGGGTCTCCTATGCGGACCACCATGGCAGCTATGAGATAGGGTCAACGTGCATTGGGGGATGGGGTGTATATGAGGGTCTCCTATGCGGACCACCATTGCCGCCATTACTGCGGTAGGAGGACCACACTGCAGCGGCTTGTCAGTCACTCAAGAAAAATGAAAAGTGCAGAGATGAGAGTCGGCACAAGATCAGGTCCCGTGTCCCTAATTTACTATACGCCCCATATTACCTGCAGGAACTGTATAGTTATATTCACTGCAGCATTATGTAGGATTGTGCCATTCAATGCAGCGGACAGGAATGTTTATCATAGCCCCCAAAATTAGCAATAATTGTAATAACCTCTCTAGATAACGGTGCAATATATAAATTGGCGCACGTCTGGCATCATCCAGACATGTTTGTTGCTTCCTGTGGGAATCAGATGTTGGTAAGGGTCCTGTCACCCAACGCTCCGGCAGTCGGCGACAGCCTCACCGTGTCGTGGTCATACAGTACCTGACTCTGCCACATCTGCAATGTCCACCCCTTGCTCTTGTGCCATGAAGCCCAGGATGGAAAAAATTGCGAAGCCAGACACAAAACTGGTACCGCTGTTGAGGCATCCCAGCAGCAAACAGTCCCTATGTCACACACATGTCACGGAGCAGTGTTAATGACCAACAGCAAAACCCGCACTCCACCCTCCCCCGCCGAGCGCGGACTTGCCTATAGCAGTTGTACTTGTACTTGTTGTAACTTCCCAGGGACGTCATGGCTCCCAGACAGATGGCGTAGGAGAAGAAAATCTGCGTGCCGGCATCAATCCAGACCTTGTGGTGGAAAGAGACAAAACAGAAAATAAGTGGCAAATCACTAGTCATCAATGGTTAAAGTTACAGTCTCTGTCCCCCATGACAAGCCTTCCTGCCTCTGGCAGCTCTACATTACCATAGCAAACAAAAAATATTTTTTTTAGGTGGAAAAATTAAATCTGGATTTTCATTCTACACTATAAAGCCCAATTTCCCTATGATAAAGCTGAGCACTGGGACAGGAAGTGTTGTCATGGGGACATAAGTCAAGATGATATGGGTAACTCAGATCTGGATTAAAATATCTAAAATATATATATCTATATCTCATATATATATATATATATATATATATATATATATATATATATATATATATATATATATATATATATATATATATAGATAGATATAAATAGAGAGATATAGATATATATATATATATATATATATATATATATATATATATAATATCATATCTTAATAGCCATCAGTGGCAATGATCTAATATGTCTGTTAGTAGAACTGCTCGCCCCATGGGCACAGGGCATCTGATAATAGTGCAGGGAAGTCACTTTCTTTGCAGCCCTTAAAGGTTAGAAAACGTGGCTGCTTTCTCCTAGAAACTTGGCAAACTTGTCCCAGAGCTGTGCTAGTAAATAAAAGGGATCAATCTGCAATATGGCTGGCACGACACTACCCCATAAATTGCCACCGGACCCGCAGTGAGATGCCCGCACTGCCTGCTGCTCCCCATTACGTTCACCCACAATGATGGAAGAGCTTTACATGGAGGATGGATGCGCGGATCGCTACGCAGAGTGTAAAGGGCCAAGGAGATGTCCCCTGTGATTGCTCCTTAGCAAATCTCACCGATACGGATTCCTGAGCGGTTATGGCATTTACACTTTGCACAATTGGTCCCTACGGCATCTGCATGAGCGACAGTAAGGCCTAGTTCATACTATAGTCAGACTCAGATCGGAGCCTTCATTGCCAGATATGATGGGAACCCTTCAGCCTCAACTAAGGAGCAACTGCAGAAATATTAAAATGCTTTTAACTCCTTGGAGATGCAACCATTTTTCGTTTTTGCACTTTTTTTTTTTTTTCCTTCCCTTCTTCCAAAAGCCATTATTTTTTTTTATTTTTCCTTCACCATATCCATATGAGGGCTGCTTTTTTTTGCAGGACGAGTTGTAGCTTTGAATAATATCATTCATTTCATCTTATAGTGCGCTGGAAAAAGGGAAAAAAGATCCAAGTGGGGTGAAATGGGAAAAAAAAAATCTGATGTTTTTTTGGTTTTGCTTTCCTAGTGTTCATTGTATGATAAAAATGATCGGGCAACATGATTTTCCAAGTTTTTTTGGTACAATACCAAATCCCCCCCAAAAAAACAGATTTAAAAAAATATACAGAAAAAAAAAAAAACTTGAACTCTGTTTCTAAGGACTTGTTTTTTTGCGTGGTGGTGGGCTGTAGTTTTGTTTGCCACCATTTTGGAGTAAATATAATATTTTGAGAGCTTTTGATTGCATTTTTTGAGAGAGGTGCAGCGACCGAATAAAAGCAATTCTGCAGTTTCAACTGCTTTCTCTTTGAGGCACTTACTGTACAGGTTAATTCATTTTAGATTTTCACAGATGCAGAGATACCAATTTTTTTTTATTTATAAAACTTTATTTAATTGCTTATTTTATTTTTATAAACAGGTTTTATTTTACTTTATTTTTAGTCCCTTTAGTGAACTTACAATCATTTATTCAAAATGAAAATGCTGGTTTTACACCAATACCAAGACAACGGTGATGGGAGCTTTCACCAAGGACCTGGCTGCCATTGCACCCACCTAGCGATCAAAGACTGCAAGCCTTAAATGCTGGTGTCAGAGAATGACTACGCCATTTAAGGGGTTAAGCAGAAATTATCAAATCTAGTCCTGGATGCTGCCGTTATAGGTGGTTCCTGGCTGAATAAAACCGCTCCTCGGGCCTCATTCAGATGTCCATCTTTTTCATACGAGTGCTAACCGGTGTTTTTTATGGCTAGCACTTGTATCTAGAGTAGTCTATGGGGCCATTCACATGTCTCATATTTTGCTCGGAAAATATCGGAGACATGTTCAATTTTGATTGGAGGGTCTGATCAAAATCTGCAATGCAATGGATCCATGAAAAAAAAAAAATCAGGCTGCACTCGGATTACATCAGAGTGTGGTTTGATTTTCATGGACTATCAGAATGGAGAAAGTGGAGAATTGTTTTGTATTTTTATTTCTCCACATCTGGGAAATTCGGATGACGCGCTGATCAAACTCTGACAAGAGTGATCAGAATAATAGATCAGATTTTCATGTACGCGAAAATATCTGACATCTGTTTGAGGCCGGACCCTGCGCCACCTGCACCCGCCGTGTGACATACGTATACATTACATATCAGGAGAGAGTTAGCAAATTTCTACCCAGATGCACAAAAATGTCGCACTCACCTGAGGGTCCGCTAAGCGGTTGATATCTGGATACAGATAAAATTTGATCCCTTCTGCAGCTCCGGGAAGGGTGACCCCACGGATGAGTAAGACGATAAGCATAATGAACGGAAATGTGGCCGTGAAATATACGACCTGCAGGGAGAGCACAAAACACCACGGTCAGGGCCGCTGAGGCCATACAGGATGGCGTTACCTATGGGCATGTGGGCACATTTACAGAAATTGGGTGGAAAATGGCACAGGCACTGGCCGTATATCGTGTGCGGTAGTCATTCTCCGGATGCAGACGCGGCCTTGGCTGACATGCCGTAGATTCAGCGCATTATCATCATCGGTGGCGCTCTGATATACAGACGGTGATGTGGCTTCACACCTAGTGAACCACAATATTAGACGAGCGCAGTGTCCCATCTTACCTTCCCCGTGGAGCGGACACCTTTCCAAATACAGAAAAAACAGATGACCCAAGTGAGCAGGAGGCACAGCGCCAGGTCCCACTTCACTATGCCGACATCATCAATTCCCTTTGATAAACTAAGAACTTTATTCCTAAAAGAAAAAGGGAAAAAAAAAAAAAAATCACAATCGCCTCGATGGTAAACGCTCGTTTCTGGAGGTTCCCTTTATAATAAGCAATAATCGCCCCATTATCCTATAAGGGGGTGTCATCACAGGGAGGGCGCAGTCACAACGCCTGGCATATGCTCCTATAACGCCCTGATGTAGACGTCCTTTGGGACCCCATGGACCGGTAAACTTGTGCTAGTTTAGGTCACCATGGAGGAGGGACCATCACTTCTTCATACCATCTTCACTTATGAGCTTGGGACACACAATTCAGTACCATGGATGGACAACAAGGAGCGCTGTAGGGGCCAGTGAGCGCGCCAAGCTGTCAGGCGGCCATGATACTGAAGACATAATGATGCTACTTGTCCTCAATACGGCTCTGCTACTCGGATCATTAATCACAGGGATTGGCTTTAATTTTATTTTAATTCTTCCTATTGGCAGGACGCACCCCCCAACAAATGCCTGGAATGTCTGGCAGAGAGCGAACCCTCCTACATCGGATATCGAGAGCGCTGCAAACCTAAGGGAAATGGCAGAAAATCTTCACTCGGGTCTTGGTGCTCAAAGTATGAACCCACCGGACCCAAGAGCTCACGATCTAATGTCTGACAGGTGTCATCCATCTTTACCAGGCCGTGAATATGTCACTCTGTAGTCATGGGCGCCTTGTCTGAGCTGCGGTGTGGCCATATTGGGCCTGCCATACAGAGGGGAGCTTCCAGTCAAAGAAAGCTGGGTGCCCCCTTTGTAGGAGGTGGAGTGGCGGCCATATTGGTTATACCCAGCTTTCCCTGAAGGAGATGTAACCGGACAAACCTTGATTTGCCGGCTTTCATTTCTACTTTACGATTTTTCTCCTAACCACAGACATACACATTCCAGCGACGCCAGAGCCCGGCCGTCACCTCGTCACTTCTGACCCCCATTTCCTGAACATCTGCGGGTCCCGAGAGAACGTTATTCACATTGAGTAAACAAAGCCGAGTGGAACCGTATATTGGCGCCACAGTCCCTAAAACACGCCAACCGTGGCACATTTCATCTTCACCTTTTTCTATTGTAATAGGGAAACAATCAGCAAGCAGGTCAGCTGCTGTGGACAGATCTTTGCCTTTTTCTCCCTACATTGTGGGCATATTATAATGTGTCAGTAAACAGGTTGGGACCCAGACAACTTCCTAATCAGTAAGAAGTAGCCACCAGCAACAAAGAGGTTAAAAAGGTGAAATTGTCACAAATCAGCTCATTTATTAAATCCCAAAAGAGAGGCTTCATTACCCATAGCAACCATTTACCCATAGTAACCATTTACTCAGTGTAGGCTGTAAACTGAAAGCCAAGCTCTGAGTGGGCGTCATTGTAGCAAATCAGGAGGCTCCTTTCATTTCCCATAGGGCCTTTAATAAATGAGAATTGGAATCTGATTGGTTGCTATGGGCGACTCCTCCATTTACTCCTTGCGCCAATTCTGATAAATCTTCAACCAGCAAATGCAAGAAGTTCTCTTTAGAGACTCTACCACTTTCAAAGCTGCAGCAAAACAAGAGGGATCAGGACATCAAAGCTTCCAGGGTCTATTTTAGATCTAAAGTATTTATCTTCCAACGTCCAGGACAGTAAGACGCCGCGGTCAGAGCGAGCAGATGGCGCCCGGCGTCTATAAATATCCGAATAAATACAATATATTGCGTAACACAAAGAGATACAAGTCACAGGCGGGTAAAGGGGACCCCCGAATTCAAATAAAAGGAGCCCCCAAGTCGGTCTTACAAACTATTCAACCGTTACCTAATACCTATGATCACTATTCCCACCTGAGCTGTCAGGAACCGTACACATCGATACCTCCATGTTTCTCTAATCCTGGACAATCCTTTGACATCCAATACAATGTATGGAGCTGTTAATATCACAATTAGGATATAAAGACCCATTATAATACCAATAACTACAAATGGGAGTCCCCAGAAAAAAAAACAAAAAACATTCAAGGTTTGTAAAAAGTCATTAAGTATATCTATATAAATATGTATACAATAGTCAAAATTCTTTTTTAATATAATTCATCTTTATTTATTCACACAAAAGCAGAAAACTGAATAAAAAAAAGCCCCTAAAAACCCATTAAAAACTGATGGGCAGTGAGGTACAATGTGATTTAAAGACACAGGTAGGGCGTAAATATAGAGTAGTTATCATACATTCGTCACAAATATATGACTAGCTCAGAGAATAAGACAGATCTATCAATACAGAATCAATAGTTCAGCTTCCATTAACATCGGAGTACCTCAACGGCTCCCATGACGGCAGCACCGGCGTCACTAGCTCCGATTGCCGCAGTTAGAGGCCGGTGCGGCAGGGTTATACCTGCCCTGTATGGAGCAGGTTAAGCTCCTGAGCCCATGCCATAAACTGGGACCCTCCATAGGACATATCATTGAAGTTCAGGACACCCCCTTTAGCTATATCCGTACCAGGCAAAGTTGTGTGACAATTACGGGTCATTTTCACCAAACATTCACAAGTTATACACAGCTACAACCCTGTCACCAAGTTACAAGGCAGAGTTGCCATTTCGCAATCGTATTCGCTTCTAGGAAAGCTGGGTGACCCCCTAATAATGGCCGCCATTACAGCTCCCTTGTGCCGGCTTATTACTTTTACACCTTTGTTGCTCAGTTTCCTCCCATCTTAATGTCCACATGGATTCTGACCCTATGCAGGTGCCAAGATGGCATTTACTGTTTGCCAAAACAAAGATGGGACGGCTCCAAACTTCGCAGTCAATAATTAACCGACAGGACAAATAAAGCTATCACTGGGCGATTATATACAGGGAAGGGGAAGTTACTGATAAGAAAGTCCCATGGGCGTTGTAATATAAAGTTTATAGTAACAGAGTGACCCACATTCTGGTGGAGGGTGAAAGTTAAAGGAGTATGCTCATTCCATTAAAGGGGGTGTCACCTTCTGAATAACACGTCATCTATGGCTCAAAGGTGCTGGATAAAGCACAGATAAAAAAATATTAATACTACTAAAAAATCTATACTTCTATACCAAAATGACACCACTGCTCTGCTCACAGCCAGTGTCCCCCACCGGTCTCATGAAATTGAAAATGTTGTGTGATTGCTGCAGCCCATCAGCAGCTGATCGACTGCAGCCTTCACAGTTATGTCCGAGTAGAACAGTGTTCATGTCACCAGACTGGCGGGGGATACAGGACAGAGAGCAGAGCACCGGCGCCGCTCCAAGAGGTAAGTATTGATATTTTTTTTTTTTATACTTTATCCAATCCCGGTAGTGGAAAACATCTTTAATGGTGGAATATTACTAGGACATGATCGGTGGAGGCTGACCTATGGGGCTCTTAAGGATCCTAAATTTTTAATTGTGCCCCCATCTCATTTTTCTCTAAATGACGGCACCCCGGTCTCTCAGCTGAGCAGTGTGTGGCCAGGAACAAGGGTGGGGATGCAAAAAAATGAGATAAGGACCAAGAGTTCACCAATAATGCAGCACCATCATTCTCAGGATTAGTCCAGGTGACAAAGGTCAGACCACCACTGACCCTCACAATATGCCATCATCTTATGAGATTGCAACAGTCCTGTAACATAATTTATTCACAGAGACCAAAATTATAGTAAAATACTCTTAAAGGGGTTGGTCATTACTTTCTGGGCTCTTGAAAGCCACGCTCGTCTACTTATACGACCCCAGCTACCATACTACTGTATCCCTAGACAGAGGTGGAGCCCAGCTGTGTTTGAATTCATCACCATTTTCAAGATTTCTGCTTGCTGTCAATGAACGTGACTAATATGAAACATGGTTCTGCCACAAATACATGGCTTCTTCAAAGGCGAGAACTTAGGACGAACGATGAGTCTCCATTCACTGGCAGCAAGCAGGGGCAGGCATCTTGAAAACAGTGAGATATTGAAATCAAGTCTATTAGAAAGGTGGGAAATTGAGTGTAATTATTATTATAATGCTCCCAGTTTTGTTCTTGGCGCATAATGATTGGTTTAGGATCTCTGCAACAATTGGAAAAGATGTTCCGCAGAGAGAAACCCGATTGTTACAGACATCTTTTATGGTCTTCCCCTATATAACTGCCCCGTACATCGGCCTCCGCGCCGGTACTCACTCCCAGAACTCTGTCACCGGGGAGGTGAAGTTGGTGGAGTTCAGTGACAACCACGTGGTCCTGTTCTTCCGGAACGTGTCCTCCACGCAGGTCGGGGTGTTCCACGACTGGTGGCATAGGGCCCACGGCAGCTGACTTTGGAAAGACTGGAACAAGTAATAGACCCCCCAGGCCAGGATGACAATGTAGTAGACGTTGAGGAGAGACACGATGACGATAGAGGCATATCCGATTCCTGGAGCGGAGGAAACACAGAGGCGGCTGTAAATACAGGAGATGTACATGGAGATACATTGTATAGATCACGTGGTGCCCTTGGCAGGGATCACTGGGCATGAGGTGACGCTACACATATATCCTGCAGCATAAGGGACTATTGTTACTCCACATAGTGGCCGCATCCAACAGGACTCCCACATGGACGTGACACCCGAAAGGGAGAAGTGCGAGAAGCAGAAGTGTCACAAGTGCAGAGATAACGGGTATTCCTATGTCCGGCATTTCTGGCTTATCCCATAGCTACAGGTCTCACCTTTCTTGAGAACAAGGTCTGGGCTTCACTATTTCTGGAGAGCTCTAGGCATCAATACATGCACATACCCCATATACACTATATACAGCATTACACACAAGCACACACTCCAGTATACATACATCCAAATACACAAACTTTCACGCGACCTTTTTTATAAATTGCGGCCCTAACTTCCACATCCGGCCTTCTGCCCCTTTCATCTCGTTTGTATAAAGTTTTGTGTATTGTTTGTATACAGAACACTGTCCCCGTCATTGTCTGGGGCCCCGGCTCTCAGCATATCATCCCCGACTAAGGAGCTGCAGACACATGCCAGGCACAGAATAAGCCATCGTCCTGGCACAGGCCCTGTAATATTATAGCACAGCTCTGCTCTCAACCAGACAGGCGTAATCCCATCACTACTGTAATGTCCGCAGGATCTTATAGATCTGGAATCTAAATCTATAGCAAGAATCTCTCACAAGATATAAGGAAATATCCTCATATCCTCCAATCGTTAAAATATAGATAACAAGGGTCACTACCCTGCGCCCCCAGAGTGTCAGCGGCGCCACCCTGCGCCCCCAGAGTGTCAGCGGCGCCACCCTGCGCCCCCAGAGTGTCAGCGGCGCCACCCTGCGCCCCCAGAGTGTCAGCGGCATTATTCTGTACCCCAAGTGTCTGTCACATTAGTATAGGATTTTGCAGTCACGACATGGGCCTGAGGATCAGAACAATGGCTGCCATTGCTGCGGTACAAGGTGTTCCTACCTGTGAAGATTGGACAGATCTTCTCCCAGCAGGTGATTCCACCCTCCGATGTAAACTGTCCTAAAACAACCTCCAGGAAGAACACAGGTAACCCACCCCCAAACAGGAAGATGAAATACGGGATTAAAAAAGCACCTGTAAAAAAAGCAGCAGAATGGAGTCAGTAGTTACCGGAGCTGCTTCAAATAACCAGGAAGAAAAAGTACAAGAAAATAAAATAGTTTCTAGATTTCCTTCAGTAAGAAGTCACTGCTATAAGACCTAATGTCCCTATGATAACACTGAACTGTCAGAGCAGAGAGGCAGGAGGTGCTGACCTGAGGACAAGCACCAGCGCACGGCTCCTTACAGTACAGTTATCGGAGCTACATCTTCTAACGAGTCCTGCACCGCCGTGTCCATTGTACGAGACAGGAGAGATTTACAGATACATTCTGAATGACAGCAAGAGGAGATCCTGAAAACTTTAGTGAATGCCTAAAGGAAGTATATTGGAAAATTGCCTAACTTATCATACATTGCATGCGAGTTCTCACCGTTTGCTGTCAGTGAATAGGAACCCATTGTGACCCAGTCCTACTCACACAGCTGCAGTTTGTTACAATGTATCAGTCTAGGGAATGCTCTGTACATAAAATACATCACAGCTCATTTTCCTTCTGTGGACTTGAAGCCAAGGTTGGGACTACACAGCAACTTTGGCCGTGACATAGGTCGCAAGGTCACAAGTAAGTCGCCCAAAAAATCCAATTGGTTCCCACTTTTTATCATTTGCTTGTGGCAGTCGCAGCACCATAGAGACCAAAATTCACCTGCGTTATGCTGCGATGCAACCGGTCTCACGGCTAAAGTCGTCGTGTAGTCCCAGGCGAAAAAGCAACTGCACTGACACAATGGAACAAGATTCAGCTGTGAGAGCAGCACGGGGTCTGTTCTTCAGTTACAGCAATGGATACAATCAATATAAGACCCCTTATACTGACAGCGAGACCATAGCATACGTGTAGGACGCGCGGTCACTCACCTCCACCGTTCTTATAGCAGAGGTACGGGAACCTCCACACATTGCCGAGGCCGATGAAGCCTCCGGCCACTGACAGCAGGAAGTCGATCTTGCTGGCCCACTTCTCCCTCTGTGGGGGCTTCCCATCCGCCTCATCCTCCGGTCGGGTCCCAGGGCTCTTGCCTGGAAACGGCTTTAGGATGTCTTTGTGAAAGTCCTTCAGATACTGCAGTTTTTCCTTGTTGGACATCTTTGTACCTAACAGAGAAAGGCGGTGAAGAACAGACATGAAGGGCACGAGGGCAGGTGACACCGAGGTCGGACCCCAGCACCTCGTACCCGCACCTCAGGATTATGCTCCAGTCACACCCAGAGCTGCATTCAAAATGTAACATTGCATGATCTGACGACTCTTATGCGTAATGAGGCCCCTCTCCCCATCAAGAACACATGCACACTGTGGCGCATGTCTCGCTGCAGTTTTGCTCTTGACTAATACCAGAAGTCTATAAAGTGTTTGATTGAAAAGTGAAGGGGGTTTCTGGAATGGACAAGACCCTCCAAGCATGAACATCCCACCCCCTCCTGAAAGCCGTTGGCGAGGAGGCATCTGCTCCTCTGTGACTCACCCCTGGTGCGTAACATAATGACTCAAGGAGTCAGTGCCCTCCATGCCCAGATAATGCCACAGGGGGCAAGAAACAGATTTATTTTCCAACGCCGCCGACATTAACCCTTTCTCTGCTGTGATGGGGATGAATGGTGCTCGCTCACTTCGTCCCAACTGGGCTTGAAAAGTGACAACTACTGTCGTCAGAAAATAATCTGCTGGGAGTGGTTGTCAGTCCCCCTTCCCCCACCGGTCTCATAAAGCAATCCCATAACCTTACTTTACAGTCTGTATTCGGCTGTAGCAGAGACAGATAAAATACACTACTGAGCTCCTGATGAAGGGCCAGGATCAGAGAGAACGCCGACCATGGCTGGTTAACCCCTTAGATGCCATTTATGCTGTCTGAGTGGTTTATACCGGGTGAGGGCTCCTTATATACATCGATAAAGCTGCCAGTTGTGTGAATCTACCTTAAACACATTTTTCCTCCATAATGGAAAAGCCCCAGGTCTGCCATCTTGGTACAACTAGACCTTACTATACGCAGGTCCTAATAGGACGCACGTCATAAAATCTGTAATGAAGAAGCCCTCACGCAGCCCCATTGACTAAAAATAAAGGTTACAGCCCAAAACAGCAGCGTGCTTAATGGGCTAAGAAAGTGTGACACTGTTTTTTTTGCCTTTCACCAATCACAGCCGGTATACTCAAACATCTACCAATTTCTCCTTGAGATGCAGATTATCCGTCAGATCTACCAGGAAAATCTGTGCAATACTGGAATTCGCTACACAAGAAAGAATGATGAGCACCGCGGTGTATGATACAACATGGCTGCCGGTCACCTGCAGATTTTTCTCCGTCTCTTCCGTGCGAGGCGGCTCTGCACCTGCACCTTCACATCTCCAGGGTCACAATTATCTTTTAATGATGTTTCTACACAAATAACCCAACAGCAAAAGAAATGTTCCTTAATTATGATTACGTCGTGAAGTAATGAGCGAAAAGTTATCCGATGTGTTAACCCTTCTGCAGCCAGGACGCGTATAATGAAGCTGATAACTGATACCAGCGCCTCAATACAAACTATAGGAGGGCTAACACAGATGATGTCATCATGACATCACTGGTGGTATAAAGTGGTAGAACCAGCGGCAAACATCAGCTCTTCCACAAAGCGTCAACAACCTACTGGGTGCTCTGGTGAGCAGGGATTAATACTCCGGTATACGCCCTCTGCCATCATATTATATTGATAATACCTAATCTGTCTATGACAGCAGGCGAGACGGCGAACAGAGTTAACCGCCACATAGACTTGTTCTTTATATATCATGTCATTATCCAGCTGCAATAAAGCAGAAGTTCATGAAAAGGTGAAATCCGACCGTATCTAAAGAGCCGACAGCATGACATCATGCTGTGACATCGCTGCGTGCATTATCCCTGCAGTGTGGCATCGCTGCGGGCATTATCCCTATAGTCTGACACCCACTGCCGGCATTACCCTGCACTGTGACGCCGCTGCGGGCATTATCCTTGCACTGCGACGCCGCTGCGGGCATTATCCTTGCACTGCGACGCCGCTGCGGGCATTATCCTTGCACTGCGACGCCGCTGCGGGCATTATCCTTGCACTGCGCCGCCGCTGCGGGCATTATCCTTGCACTACGACGCTGCTGCGGGCACTATCCTTGCACTACGACGCCACTGCGGGCATTATCCCTGCACTGCAACACCCCTGCGGGCATTATCCCTGTACTGCAACACCACTGCGTGTATTATCCATGTACTGCGACACCACTGCGGGCATTATCCCTGTACTCTGACATCACTGCGGGCATTATCCCTGTGCTGTGACATCACTGTGTGCATTATTATTGTGCTCTGACATCACTGTGTGTATTATCCCTGTACTGTGACATCATTGTGTGCATTATTATTGTGCTGTGACATCACTGTGTGTATTATCCCTGTACTGTGACATCATTGTGTGCATTATTATTGCGCTGTGACATTACTGTGTATTATCCCTGTACTGTGACACCACTGTGTGCATTATTATTGTACTGTGACATCACTGTGTGCATTATTATTGTGCTGTGACATCACTGTGTGCATTATTATTGTGCTGTGACATCACTGTGTGCATTATTATTGTGCTGTGACATCACTGTGTGCATTATTATTGTACTGTGACATCACTGTGTGCATTATTATTGTGCTGTGACATCACTGTGTGCATTATTATTGTGCTGTGACATCACTGCGTGCATTATCCCTATACTTTGACATCACCATCTGCATTATCCCTGTTCTGTGACATCACTATCTGCATTATCCCTGTACTGACATCACTATTTGCATTATCCCTGTACTGTGACACCACTGTGTGCATTATTATTGTACTGTGACATCACTGCGTGCATTATCCCTATACTTTGACATCACTATCTGCATTATCCCTGTACTCCCTGTACTCACATCACTGCGAGCGTTATCCCTGTACTGTGAGATCACTATCTGCATTATCCCTGTACTGTGACATTATTATCTGCATTATCCCTGTACTGTGACACCACTGTGTGAATTATTATTGTACTGTGATATCAATGCGTGCATTATCCCTATACTTTGACATCACTATCTGCATTATCCCTGTACTGTGACATTATTATCTGCATTATCCCTGTACTCTGAAACCACTGTGTGAATTATTATTGTGCTGTGACATCACTGATGGCATTATCCCTGTACTGTGACATCATTGTGTGCATTATCCCTGTTCTGTGACACCACTGTGTGCATTATTATTGTGCGGTGACACCACTGTGTGCATTATTATTGTGCGGTGACACCACTGTGTGCATTATTATTGTGCGGTGACACCACTGTGTGCATTATTATTGTGCGGTGACACCACTGTGTGCATTATTATTGTGCTGTGACATAACCAAGTGCATAAATCTAGTGCTGTAAAATTAAAGGGATTGTTCTGCAAGCTAACAAAAAAAGTGGCCAATTATTCTATTATGTAATTTTAACATAGATAGTGTAGTTTTTGTAACCGCCTATGGCTGTATATCGGCCCCTATGTCCATTTTCACAGTGGAGCGAGTAGAAGGCGGATATAGAGTACACAGCACTCTTTAGCCCTGCTCAATAGAAAAGCCTCATATACACCTATGAGACTGCTATGTGGTCAGTCCGGCATGGCGGTCCATATATAAATGTGAAACATGGATGTCTGAATTCAGCCTAAAGCATCAGCAGATGTCATGGACTGCCTCTTTAAGACTCATTATGTCTGATTAATATAGACACCATTTGGCACCATGGATAAACAATATACAATGCGTCCTGCTACAATAGAAGAGTGGATGTTAAAATTTACATTTCTGCCTTTTTCTTCTAACAGATATCAGTAAATGTCCAAATTATCATTAATTTCCATGGAAACAAAATCTTGATCATCAACCAATCAGATCACTTCTTTCATTTTCTAACCTGTATTAGGGGGAAAAAAAGCTTGAATCTGATTGGTTGCTATGGGCAACACCTAAGCAACAGCAAGTTTCATCCCTGAGGCCTAGTCGATCATGTATACTCCTATGGCCACAGCTTTATGTGTATTTTAAGCATTGATAAAGGGCCGAACACGTCCCTATAGATCAGTCATTGTCCCCAGAACTCACTTATTAAATTCTAATCATTTTATTCAAGAATTATAAGGGTTCACTGTAAAGTCTAATGGAAATTTCCAGCCCGGCGCACACAGATGAGCCGCATGTAGTGCAGAAATATAGAAACCACTTCCCGATTCTATCTAAATCAGCTGATATTTTATTGGTATTTTTCTTTCATTTTGACAGACCCATAACCTTGTAGGAGGAAGTGGAGGCTGGGGTGAAAGGTGACACAGTGACACTTGGTGTGACCTTCACTTAAAGGGGCCGACTATTTCAGAGAACTCTATGAACTCTTTTCAACTATGCTGAAAAGTTCTGCATCTTTCCAACAGACTTTGTGTCAATAATGAAACATTTTTAAGAACCCTGCTTGTAGTCAGTAAATGGAAATGTTCTTCTTTATAATCCAGAGAAAAGTCCAAACTGCTGGTGCTCGGTCAATACCGGATACAAGTGCAACAAACCCTCCGCTGTGTGAAGTATTCAACCACGCAAACGCTTTCATTCACCAACAGCAAGCAGAGATAAAAAAAAATAAAAGATGAAGAATCGCTGCAGAACTTTTCATGTTACAATGATTAAGCATTCACTGGTTAGATGAATCGGCCGCCGCCGCCGCGACGGAATATACTGTTCTCTGTGTGGGAGCCATGATTGAAAATGGCAATGAGTGGGAGAAAGCTGTGGTTTCCATGACAACGCATGCACTGGTCGCACCTGTTGTCGCCAATACACAGACATCTAAACATAACAATAAAAATGTAAAGCAGCCGATGACAGACGGGGAAGCTGTGGGAAGCGTCACAGCCATTATGGCGTTATCGCTTCCTGCGTCTCTTCCCAGCAGCGTCCTCCTCGCTCCTGTACATGGCTCTACGTCTCCTGCTGAGGAGAGACGAGCGTCTAATCCTCATCGTCATCGCATCTTTTTACCTCAAATTCACACACAAATTGGCGAATGCACAATAGATTAGAAAGTAATCTGCGGAAAATGAACCATCGCTGGTCGGCTCCGGACGACTACCGGGGACACAGGCCTAAATAGCGTGAAAATTCCCTTTCCAACCAGGCAAATGTATGTTTTTGTTCTTTCGCTTTCATTAAAGAGCCATAACTTGTTGTATAGTTTGTTTTTGACAAAGAGCTCGGTGCGAGTACAAAACGCATAAAAATAAAAAGTACAAAATTGCTATTCCACTCCAGAACGGCGTCCTTTATACAGCAGCGCGGTCTACTCTGAATCCTCAATCTCCTTTTTCTAATAACTTGTTATACGTCTCCGTTGACATAGCCGTATGAGGGCTTTTTTTTATTTCCTTTTTGTATGGTTTTATTTTTTATTTGACTTTAAATGTGAAAAATGTCATGTGCACAATGCAATTCCACCATCGCTTCTAGGATTATGTTTTTGCAGCGTTCATTGTGCGGTAAAAAATGACATGGCGGCATGATTTTCCAGGTCAGTAAGATTACAGGGATACCACTAATACCACATTTATACTTTAGTGGTTACAAAAAAAATTCAGAAAAAAATTGTGAAAAAAAAAAAAATAAATAACCCAAAACTGTCTTGTCATTTTTGCACAACAACCTGTAATTTCTATTGATACCATTTTAGGGTACAACATTAACTCTGGTGTTTCCGTTTTCTTTTATGTCATAATTTAATATTTTCAAGAATCGGCTTTTGTGCTTGCGGCGATGCCAAGTATGCTTCATTTCTTTATTTTTGCATTGGGAAAAGGTGGGAGGATAAACTTATGATTTTTTATTTTACCTGAGACTTGAACCTGCAATCAAACGCTTGCACTGCGCACTGCAAGTACATAGTGAAATGTGCAATCTTATATTAAGGCCAGCCTGTGTGCAAAGATGGCGGTGACCATGACACCCTGTGATTGCACTGTGAGGAGAGTCGGGGAGTGTTTTTTTAAATAAAGTATTTTAGTGTATGTGCTTTTATTTTTAGTACTGGGTTAGTACACCAGGGCTTGATGTCAGCTGTGTTTTTGGACAATTCACAGCTGTCTTCAACTCCAACTACCATTACCCCAATTACCACCGCACTGGGGCAATTGGGAACAGCCGGGCAAAGCGACAGATTTGGAGCATTTAATGGATGTGCCACTTCTGGGGCAGCTGCTGGCTGGTATTTTGAGGCTGGGCCCAATAATCGGGGACCTTCACAGCCTAATAAGATCAGCTCTCAGCTGTCTGCTTTACCTTTGCTGGTTAACAAAAATAGGGGGGGCAGATCATCTTTGCATTTATTTAATTATTATTAAGTTAAACAAGCCTAATAAGCTGGACAATTAACTCCATTTGAAAGGCACTAAAGGGTGCAAGTTTATAATTAGAGAAGAGGAAAGAGAGGAGCAGAAGAGGAAAGAGAGGAGCAGAAGAGGAAAGAGAGGAGCAGAAGAGGAAAGAGAGGAGCAGAAGAGGAAAGAGAGGAGCAGAAGAGGAAAGAGAGGAGCAGAAGAGGAAAGAGAGGAGCAGAAGAGGAAAGAGAGGAGCAGAAGAGGAAAGAGAGGAGCAGAAGAGGAAAGAGAGGAGCAGAAGAGGAAAGAGAGGAGCAGAAGAGGAAAGAGAGGAGCAGAAGAGGAAAGAGAGGAGCAGAAGAGGAAAGAGAGGAGCAGAAGAGGAAAGAGAGGAGCAGAAGAGGAAAGAGAGGAGCAGAAGAGGAAAGAGAGGAGCAGAAGAGGAAAGAGAGGAGCAGAAGAGGAAAGAGAGGAGCAGAAGAGGAAAGAGAGGAGCAGAAGAGGAAAGAGAGGAGCAGAAGAGGAAAGAAAGGAGCAGAAGAGGAAAGAAAGGAGCAGAAGAGGAAAGAAAGGAGCAGAAGAGGAAAGAAAGGAGCAGAAGAGGAAAGAAAGGAGCAGAAGAGGAAAGAAAGGAGCAGAAGAGGAAAGAAAGGAGCAGAAGAGGAAAGAAAGGAGCAGAAGAGGAAAGAAAGGAGCAGAAGAGGAAAGAAAGAAAAGAGAAGAGGAAAGAGAGAAAAGAGAAGAGGAAAGAGAGGAGCAGAAGAGGAAAGAGAGGAGCAGAAGAGGAAAGAGAGGAGCAGAAGAGGAAAGAGAGGAGCAGAAGAGGAAAGAGAGGAGCAGAAGAGGAAAGAGAGGAGCAGAAGAGGAAAGAGAGGAGCAGAAGAGGAAAGAGAGGAGCAGAAGAGGAAAGAGAGGAGCAGAAGAGGAAAGAGAGGAGCAGAAGAGGAAAGAAAGGAGCAGAAGAGGAAAGAAAGGAGCAGAAGAGGAAAGAAAGGAGCAGAAGAGGAAAGAAAGGAGCAGAAGAGGAAAGAGAGGAGCAGAAGAGGAAAGAGAGGAGCAGAAGAGGAAAGAGAGGAGCAGAAGAGGAAAGAGAGGAGCAGAAGAGGAAAGAGAGGAGCAGAAGAGGAAAGAAAGAAAAGAGAAGAGGAAAGAGAGGAGCAGAAGAGGAAAGAAAGAAAAGAGAAGAGGAAAGAAAGAAAAGAGAAGAGGAAAGAGAGGAGCAGAAGAGGAAAGAAAGAAAAGAGAAGAGGAAAGAGAGGAGCAGAAGAGGAAAGAGGAGCAGAAGAGGAAAGAGGAGCAGAAGAGGAAAGAGAGGAGCAGAAGAGGAAAGAAAGGAGCAGAAGAGGAAAGAGAGGAGCAGAAGAAGAAAGAAAGGAGCAGAAGAGGAAAGAGAGGAGCAGAAGAGGAAAGAGAGGAGCAGAAGAGGAAAGAGAGGAGCAGAAGAGGAAAGAGAGGAGCAGAAGAGGAAAGAGAGGAGCAGAAGAGGAAAGAGAGGAGCAGAAGAGGAAAGAGAGGAGCAGAAGAGGAAAGAGAGGAGCAGAAGAGGAAAGAGAGGAGCAGAAGAGGAAAGAGAGGAGCAGAAGAGGAAAGAGAGGAGCAGAAGAGGAAAGAAAGGAGCAGAAGAGGAAAGAAAGGAGCAGAAGAGGAAAGAAAGGAGCAGAAGAGGAAAGAAAGGAGCAGAAGAGGAAAGAAAGGAGCAGAAGAGGAAAGAAAGGAGCAGAAGAGGAAAGAAAGAAAAGAGAAGAGGAAAGAGAGGAGCAGAAGAGGAAAGAGGAGCAGAAGAGGAAAGAGAGGAGCAGAAGAGGAAAGAGAGGAGCAGAAGAGGAAAGAGAGGAGCAGAAGAGGAAAGAGAGGAGCAGAAGAGGAAAGAGAGGAGCAGAAGAGGAAAGAGAGGAGCAGAAGAGGAAAGAGAGGAGCAGAAGAGGAAAGAGAGGAGCAGAAGAGGAAAGAAAGGAGCAGAAGAGGAAAGAAAGGAGCAGAAGAGGAAAGAGAGGAGCAGAAGAGGAAAGAGAGGAGCAGAAGAGGAAAGAGAGGAGCAGAAGAGGAAAGAGAGGAGCAGAAGAGGAAAGAGAGGAGCAGAAGAGGAAAGAGAGGAGCAGAAGAGGAAAGAGAGGAGCAGAAGAGGAAAGAGAGGAGCAGAAGAGGAAAGAGAGGAGCAGAAGAGGAAAGAGAGGAGCAGAAGAAGAAAGAGAGGAGCAGAAGAAGAAAGAGAGGAGCAGAAGAGGAAAGAGAGGAGCAGAAGAGGAAAGAGAGGAGCAGAAGAGGAAAGAGAGGAGCAGAAGAGGAAAGAAAGGAGCAGAAGAGGAAAGAAAGGAGCAGAAGAGGAAAGAAAGGAGCAGAAGAGGAAAGAAAGGAGCAGAAGAGGAAAGAAAGGAGCAGAAGAGGAAAGAGGAGCAGAAGAGGAAAGAAAAGAGAAGAGGAAAGAGAGGAGCAGAAGAGGAAAGAGGAGCAGAAGAGGAAAGAAAGGAGCAGAAGAGGAAAGAAAGGAGCAGAAGAGGAAAGAAAGGAGCAGAAGAGGAAAGAAAGAAAAGAGAAGAGGAAAGAGAGGAGCAGAAGAGGAAAGAGGAGCAGAAGAGGAAAGAAAGAAAAGAGAAGAGGAAAGAGAGGAGCAGAAGAGGAAAGAGAGGAGCAGAAGAGGAAAGAGAGGAGCAGAAGAGGAAAGAGAGGAGCAGAAGAGGAAAGAGAGGAGCAGAAGAGGAAAGAGAGGAGCAGAAGAGGAAAGAGAGGAGCAGAAGAGGAAAGAGAGGAGCAGAAGAGGAAAGAGAGGAGCAGAAGAGGAAAGAGGAGCAGAAGAGGAAAGAGAGGAGCAGAAGAGGAAAGAGAGGAGCAGAAGAGGAAAGAGAGGAGCAGAAGAGGAAAGAGAGGAGCAGAAGAGGAAAGAGAGGAGCAGAAGAGGAAAGAGAGGAGCAGAAGAGGAAAGAGAGGAGCAGAAGAGGAAAGAGAGGAGCAGAAGAGGAAAGAGAGGAGCAGAAGAGGAAAGAAAGGAGCAGAAGAGGAAAGAAAGGAGCAGAAGAGGAAAGAAAGGAGCAGAAGAGGAAAGAGAGGAGCAGAAGAGGAAAGAGAGGAGCAGAAGAGGAAAGAGAGGAGCAGAAGAGGAAAGAGAGGAGCAGAAGAGGAAAGAAAGAAAAGAGAAGAGGAAAGAGAGGAGCAGAAGAGGAAAGAGGAGCAGAAGAGGAAAGAAAGAAAAGAGAAGAGGAAAGAGAGGAGCAGAAGAGGAAAGAAAGAAAAGCAAGAGGAAAGAGAGGAGCAGAAGAGGAAAGAAAGAAAAGAGAAGAGGAAAGAGAGGAGCAGAAGAGGAAAGAAAGAAAAGAGAAGAGGAAAGAGAGGAGCAGAAGAGGAAAGAAAGAAAAGAGAAGAGGAAAGAAAGAAAAGAGAAGAGGAAAGAGAGGAGCAGAAGAGGAAAGAAAGAAAAGAGAAGAGGAAAGAGAGGAGCAGAAGAGGAAAGAAAGAAAAGAGAAGAGGAAAGAGAGGAGCAGAAGAGGAAAGAGGAGCAGAAGAGGAAAGAAAGAAAAGAGAAGAGGAGAAGAAGAAGAAGAAGAAGAAGAAGAAGAAGAAGAAGAAGAAAGAGGAGAAGAAGAGGAAAGAGAGGATTAGAAGAAGAAGAAGAGGAAAGAGAGGAGAAGAAGAAGAAGAAGAGGAAAGAGAGGAGAAGAAGAAGAAGAAGAGGAAAGAGAGGAGAAGAAGAAGAAGAAGAAGAGGAGGAAAGAGAGGAGAAGAAGAAGAGGAAAGAGAGGAGAAGAAGAAGAAGAAGAAGAAGAAGAAGAGGAAAGAGAGGAGAAGAAGATGAAGAAGAGGAAAGAGAGGAGAAGAAGAAGAAGAAGAGGAAAGAGAGGAGAAGAAGAAGAAGAAGAAGAGGAAAGAGAGGAGAAGAAGAAGAAGAAGAGGAAAGAGAGGAGAAGAAGAAGAAGAAGAGGAAAGAGAGAAGAAGAAGAAGAGGAAAGAGAGGAGAAGAAGAAGAGGAAAGAGAGGAGAAGAAGAAGAAGAGGAAAGAGAGGAGAAGAAGAAGAAGAAGAGGAAAGAGAGGAGAAGAAGAAGAAAGAGGAAAGAGAGGAGAAGAAGAAGAAAGAGGAAAGAGAGGAGAAGAAGAAGAAAGAGGAAAGAGAGGAGAAGAAGAAGAAAGAGGAAAGAGAGAAGAAGAAAGAGGAAAGAGAGAAGAAGAAAGAGGAAAGAGAGAAGAAGAAAGAGGAAAGAGAGAAGAAGAAGAGGAAAGAGAGAAGAAGAAGAGGAAAGAGAGAAGAAGAAGAGGAAAGAGAGAAGAAGAAGAGGAAAGAGAGAAGAAGAGGAAAGAGAGAAGAAGAAGAGGAAAGAGAGAAGAAGAAGAGGAAAGAGAGAAGAAGAAGAGGAAAGAGAGAAGAAGAAGAGGAAAGAGAGAAGAAGAATAAGAAGAGGAAAGAGAGAAGAAAAATAAGAAGAAAGAAGAAAAATAAGAAGAGGAAAGAAAGAGAAGAAGAAGAGGAAAGAAAGAAAATAAGAATAAGAAGAGGAAAGAGAGAATAAGAATAAGAAGAGGAAAGAGAGAATAAGAAGAGGAAAGAGAAAAGAAAGAAAGTTTTGCAGCTCAATAGTTTGGGTCCCCATTGTTTTCAATGGGGTTCGGGCTCTGGTTCAAGTACAGTTCTGATACCAGAATCGAACTTGCACAGGTCCGCTTATCCCTATTTATAATTTGAAGGGGGGTTGTGAAATTATATATCTACACCATTAGACAGTATATCTATCTATTCTATATCTAATATCTTTCTATCATCTATCACTTTATACAAGATTGCTTTATTATTTTTGACAACTAGCTTTAATTTACATAGAGTATTATATTATGTAAAAGATTATGTTAAAAACGCATTGCATAGGCACATCATATGGATGTGAGCCGAGAAAATAATCGCAGACTCGCATGAAAAAAGGTAAACCAAACGGATTCCACTGGTCTAAATTTTCCGGGTGAGAATGGGACAGATGTGTGAACGAACACTTAGAGGCAGGCGCTAGCTGTATAACACAGCCGACATCTGGGGTGGATGGCGTGTACGGATGGTTGGAAGGGGTTAAACTCATGGGGCTAAATGTTGGATCATGTGTAAATTCCCACTTAAATTAATAACGACTGGTGACAACCAAAGGCACATTGTGACAAAGATATTTCACACGATTCGCAAACAAATTTTGATTATTTAAACCTTTCCAAAATGTGGCGCACTGATAGCGCCAATTAAGCCTTATCCCAAACTGTAAACCATGAGTGGATCGGGTAAAAATGGCGGCCAGACACCATATCCACTCCTACTCTGCTCACATCAATTCTATGGCCTCATTCAGATGGGTATTTTTTGCATGTGGACCATTTGTTATCGATTTTTGGTCCATGTTTCCATTTTTACCATCAGGGCGACATCTGTTATTCTCATATGCAGAAAAAAAAAATTCCAAGCTTCACCTATACAATCAAATGGACTCATCAGATCCCTCCGTTCATTTTCTATTCGAGCTAGAATCTGATTGGTTCATATACTCAGCCTGTACCTCATTAACATCAAATGTGAGTATACCGTACAATGGGCCTCATGAACCAATGAAATCCCTCCTTTCATTTTCAGACCTGCACTAGAAAAATGAGATCTGGAATCTGATTGGTTGCTATGGACAACAGCTTAACTACAGCAGTTTGAGGCCTAGTTGATCTAGTAAACTCCATGACCACAGCTATATTTATAATGTGATCAATGAGAAAGGGTTGGACAGGTCCCCAAAGATCAGTCATTGTCCCCAAAACTCTCTTAATCAATACTAACTAATATACAGTCTTTGTAGTATTTATTGCAAAGTGAGTCTGATGGAAAGTTTTACAATACACCCATTGATTTATATTTTTGCGAACATTATGATCTAGAGAGAAAAAAAATAAAATACGTAGAGGTGAACGTTCCCATTGACTACAATGGGTGTGTTCGGCCATTGTAGTGCTTCAAAAACTATATATTGAACGGCAGCCATGTTTTTCTCAAAGACATCATTCATAAAAAAATCATTCTAAGCAGCAGCTCCTCCTGCAGCCGGTATCATGGCGGGTCAATATAGCGATTTAGGATCCAGTGCGTGGAACTGTAAGTTCACTGTCAGCATCCAAGTATATATTTATATACATACACAGTGTATACATTCTGTGCAGGCAGTGAGAATCGTGTATGTACATAATCTACAGTACAGACCAAAAGTTTGGACACACCTTTTCACTTAAAGATTTTTCTGTATTTTCATGACTATCAAAATTGTACATTCACACTGAAGGCATCAAAACTATGAATTAACACATGTGGAATTATATACTTAACAAAAAAGTGTGAAACAGCTGAAAATATGTCTTATATTCTAGGTTCTTCAAAGTAGCTACCTTTTGCTTTGATGACTGTTTTGCACACTCTTGGCATTCTCTTGATGAGCTTCAAGAGGTAGTCACCGGAAATGGTTTTCACTTCACAGGTGTGCCCTGTCAGGTTTAATAAGTGGGATTTCTTGCCTTATAAATGGGGTTGGGACCATCAGTTGTGTTGTGCAGAAGTCTGATGGATACACAGCTGAAAGTCCTACTGAATAGACTGTTAGAATTTGTATTATGGCAAGAAAAAAGCAGCTAAGTAAAGAAAAATGAGTGGCCATCATTACTTTAAGAAATGAAGGTCAGTCAGTGCGAAAAATTGGGAAAACTTTGAAAGTGTCCCCAAGTGCAGTTGCAAAAACAATCAAGCGCTACAAAGAAACTGGCTCATATGAGGACCGCCCCAGGAAAGGAAGACCAAGAGTCACCTCTGCTTCTGAGGATAAGTTTATCCGAGTCACCAGCCTCAGAAATCGCAGGTTAACAGCAGCTCAGATTAGAGACCAGGTCAATGCCACACAGAGTTCTAGCAGCAGATACATCTCTACAACAACTGTTAAGAGGAGACTTTGAGCAGCAGGCCATCATGGTAAAATAGCTGCTAGGAAACCACTGCTAAGGACAGGTAACAAGCAGAAGAGACTTGTTTGGGCTAAATAACACAAGGAATGGACATTAGACCAGTGGAAATCTGTGCTTTGGTCTGATGAGTCCAAATTTGAGATCTTTGGTTCCAACCACCGTGTCTTTGTGTGACGCAGAAAAGGTGAACGGATGGACTCTACATGCCTGGTTCCCACCGTGAAGCATGGAGGAGGAGGTGTGATGGTGTGGGGGGGCTTTGCTGGTGACACTGTTGGGGATTTATTCAAAATTGAAGGCATACTGAACCAGCATAGCTACCACAGCATCTTGCAGCGGCATGCTATTCCATCCGATTTGCGTTTAGTTGGACCATCATTTATTTTTCAACAGGACAATGACCCCAAACACCTCCAGGCTGTGTAAGGGCTATTTGACCAAGAAGGAGAGTGATGGGGGGCTACGCCAGATGACCTGGCCTCCACAGTCACCAGACCTGAACCCAATCGAGATGGTTTGGGGTGAGCTGGACCGCAGAGTGAAGGCAAAAGGGTCAACGAGTGCTAAGCATCTCTGGGAACTCCTTCAAGATTGTTGGAAGACCATTTCCAGTGACTACATCTTGAAGCTCATCAAGAGAATACCAAAAGTGTGCAAAGCAGTCATCAAGGCAAAAGGTGGCTACTTTGAAGAACCTAGAATATAAGACATATTATCAGTAGTTTCACACTTTTTTGTTAAGTATATAATTCCACATGTGTTAATTCATAGTTTTGATGCCTTCAGTGTGAATGTACAATTTTCATAGTTATGAAAATACAGAAAAATCTTTAAATGAGAAGGTGTGTCCAAACTTTTGGTGTGTACTGTATATATTCACACTTTACATTGTACCCACCACTGGAGGCAGTAAAGCCGAATTTGTCACTTAAAGGGACTCTTCGGTAACGAGTGAATTTTTAGGATTTGTAATTATTTCTGGAGGAATCTTTTCGAAACTCTACTAAATACTTTTTGGCACCAATATGTTGCTGCTGCTGCTGAGCAGAACAAGCTGCAGCGAGCGGCTGACACGTCTTGTTCTCCGTGCTCCGGCATGGATTCAGTTGCATCCACAACATTTACATGCACTTGATTTGAACTGAAATCTACAGGAGAAATATCATTACATCACTGTGAATTGTGCCACACTGATGTAGCAGAGCTGAGGTGACAGATACAACTTTGCAATTATCATAAAATTGCTAACATGATCAACTATAGATAGTAATTGTGAAGTCGTGCTTACAAACTCAGCTCTGCTACATCGATGCAATAGCAATAATGTATAACACTACTATAACCCCCATATTAGAGCAATACACGGTTACTTAGTGATCAATACACAACTTTGCATCTGCTGTACGCAGATGTAGCAGAGCCCAGTACGACATTTGGTACAGCTCATTTTACTTGGCACTGTAAACCTATGTAGCCCAAAGGGTTAAATGACGGATCCAACTCTGCTACATCTGTTCTGCTACAGAGCGGAGGGCAAGATCCAATCTATTAGCAGCGGCAAATTCCTCGTATGAGGAGAACCATGACACTTCACTAATCAAGAGCAAAGTTAAAAAATCACTTCAGACGACCCTCCAGCTATGAATACACCTGTGCACTGATCTAGCAGATCTGGTTGTGTTGGGACTACATCATTCATAATTAACAAGATTTTGTTGACCTACTAAAAAGTTGTGCCAAATGACAAATTCAGCTCTGCTGTACCAGACACCAAGTGTCATCTCTCTGGGGAAAGTATCTCCAGCCGAAAAACCTATAATGCTAATGCAAGATATAATCGTCCACACTGACGTGAAAGTACAAATCCCAGAAAGAATTAATAGCCTTTCGGACACCTAGAGATCTGGGACTAGTAGTTGGGCTTCTGAGACTCATGTTCCCAACCTGTAACCCGTTATATTGAGATTCTGCCGGTGACAGCTGTGAATCTATACAGGATATTATATCACTGTGCTACATGATACTATTACAGGTGATATCTCTCTGCAGTATACATTGCTGTAGGTTATGCAATTATACACTGTCACACTGTAATAACATTATAATAATAACGTTGTATCTAACACTTTTCGATATTTTATTACTTGATTGTATTACATAGATTATTACATATTATTTGCACATTATGTCACTGTTTATGCCATGACTGTATGTTAGATCACTACACATTACATAGTTTATTACTAGGTTACATCAATGGTAAATATGGTATATTACTATATAATACTATTTACTATATAATACTATTATTACTACACTTCATTTACACACACACTAGTCTACTGATACGTTGTATTGTTACACATTCTATGACTGAACTATTATATACTCATTTATACACCATTTTATTACACCAGTCATTATATTATTTATATTACAGTAATAGTGTTCACAGAGCAGACGGCTGGGTATCGCGAGTCATCATACTATGTATAAATGGAGTGTGTGATCCTGATATAAGAGGGCAGCAGGTTATCTCGGGATATATCTATATATCTATAAGGCTCCTCCACGTTGTATACATATATAAACTAGGGCACCACCGCTGTGCTCGGGCTCCAGGCACTGTCATAGATGGCTGATTTACTGCTTATTTCGCCACTTCTATGGCCAGACAAGCACCAGTACCGGTGAGCTACACCAGATACAGCGGATTATTGGACACTATATGATTATTATTAATGTACCTGACCATAAGTAAAGGGAAGAGCAGGTTATATCTGTAGGAGCTGCCGGGAATCTACAGTGAAGAGTACGTTCTGTTACTGCAGAAGCAGGTTACTTGGGAATATTGACCAATATCCTGGATGATGAGTGCAGTAGCTCCTGTATAATAATATTATTATTATTATTATTATTATTATTATTATTATTATTATTATTAATCAGTAGCTCCCGTGCGTCGGATGGTGGGTGCAGCCGCTCCCGTGCGTCGGATGGTGGGTGCAGCTGCTCCTGCGTGTCGGTTGATGGGTGCAGCAGCTCCAGTGTGTCGGATGGTGAGCGCAGTAGCTCCTGTGTGTCGGATGGTGGGCGCAGTAGCTCCTGTGCGTCGGATGGTGGGTGCAGCTGCTCCCGTGCGTCGGATGGTGGGTGCAGCTGCTCCTGCGTGTCGGTTGATGGGTGCAGCAGCTCCAGTGTGTCGGATGGTGAGCGCAGTAGCTCCTGTGTGTCGGATGGTGGGCGCAGTAGCTCCTGTGTGTCGGATGGTGGGCGCAGTAGCTCCTGTGTGTCGGATGGTGGGCGCAGTAGCTCCTGTGTGTCGGATGGTGGGCGCAGTAGCTCCTGTGTGTCGGATGGTGGGCGCAGTAGCTCCTGTGTGTCGGATGGTGGGCGCAGTAGCTCCTGTGTGTCGGATGGTGGGCGCAGTAGCTCCTGTGTGTCGGATGGTGGGCGCAGTAGCTCCTGTGTGTCGGATGGTGGGCGCAGTAGCTCCTGTGTGTCGGATGGTGGGCGCAGTAGCTCCTGTGTGTCGGATGGTGGGCGCAGTAGCTCCTGTGTGTCGGATGGTGGGCGCAGTAGCTCCTGTGTGTCGGATGGTGGGCGCAGTAGCTCCTGTGTGTCGGATGGTGGGCGCAGTAGCTCCTGTGTGTCGGATGATGGGCGCAGTAGCTCCTGTGTGTCGGATGATGGGCGCAGTAGCTCCTGTGTGTCGGATGGTGGGTGCAGTAGCTCCTGTGTGTCGGATGATGGGCGCAGTAGCTCCTGTGTGTCGGATGATGGGTGCAGTAGCTCCTGTGTGTCGGATGATGGGCGCAGTAGCTCCTGTGTGTCGGATGGTGGGCGCAGTAGCTCCTGTGTGTCGGATGGTGGGCGCAGTAGCTCCTGTGTGTCGGATGGTGGGCGCAGTAGCTCCTGTGTGTTGGATGGTGGGTGCAGTAGCTCCTGTGTGTCGGATGATGGGTGCAGTAGCTCCTGTGTGTTACATGATGAGTCTAGTGTACGGTGAGCAGCAGGCAGCCCCGGGCTCAGCATCACCAGCCGCAGGTCTGACACTCACCTGGGGTCTCCGTGCTCCAGCTCCAGGGTCAGTGCGGCTCACCCGGCTCCGGTCTGCTCCCGGGAGCTGCTCAGTGATCACTGGATGGAGGCTCCGGGCTCCAGAACTGATGACAGCGCGCGGCTCATGGTGGAAAATCACCGGCTCCTCCACACGCCGGGGGCGGGGCCTGACAAGAGAGGCGGGGCCATACCGAGAGAGGGCGGGGCTTAAGTGTGAGAAAGGGAAGAGAACACGTGCAGAGGAAAACAAAGGCGAAAAGAGAGATGTAGAGAGAGAAGGAGAAGGGAGAGAAGGAGAAGAGATATATAAGGATAGATAGAGGAGAGAGAGATAGATGGATAGAGATAGAGAGAGGAGAGAGATGGATAGAGATAGAGAGAGGAGAGATAGATGGATAGAGAGAGGAGAGAGATAGCTGGATAGAGATATATAAGGATAGATAGAGGAGAGAGAGATAGATGGATAGAGATAGAGAGAGGAGAGAGAGATAGATGGATAGAGAGAGGAGAGAGATAGCTGGATAGAGATATATAAGGATAGAGAGATGTACAATACAGAGTTATAGTGTGGTACCCTGTTAGATTTGTAATCCAGCCTGAAGAAGGAGCCTCTGTGCTCTGAAAGCTTGCATATATATTTTTTTTTCTGGTTTGCCAATAAAGGTATCACTCCGAGAATACTTTTGTCATTTTTAGGCATAAAAGTATTCACTAGGATAGAGAAAGAGAGATAGGAAAGAGATAGTGTTTGAAGGATAGAGATTGATAGATTACAGAGATAATCAGACGGACAAACAAGACAGAGGATCGGAGGAATTCTAGAGATGATAGATCGGCCGATGATGGAGTTTTTCTCTCCCGATGTCTCTCTCTCTCTCCACTGGAATAAATGTGATCCCGGGACCCAGGGATTAAAGCTATGATTTGTTTGCATGTTGTACTTACACATCACTTTACAGACCGTTCTTGGACTCTGTGGAATGCTGTCACTTACAGGACATTTGCCCTATGAGCATTTCATTGATTGTCAGCAGCTGAAGTATGTGAGCTACGAATGCAAAAGAAAGAAACTCCACAGACTACTCCTAATGTAGACGAGGACCGCCCCACTGGTCCAACCTAATGTATACAAGGACGGCCCCACTGGTCCAACCTAATGTATACAAGGACGGCCCCACTGGTCCAACCTAATGTATACAAGGACGGCCCCACTGGTCCAACCTAATGTATACAAGGACGGCCCCACTGGTCCAACCTAATGTATACAAGGACAGCCCCACTGGTCCAACCTAATGTATACAAGGACCGCCCCACTGGTCCAACCTAATGTATACAAGGACGGCCCCACTGGTCCCACCTAATGTATACAAGGACGGCCCCACTGGTCCAACCTAATGTAGACGAGGACCGCCCCACTGGTCCAACCTAATGTATACAAGGACGGCCCCACTGGTCCAACCTAATGTATACAAGGACGACCCCACTGGTCCAACCTAATGTAGACGAGGACCGCCCCACTGGTCCGAACTAATGTATACAAGGACGGCCCCACTGGTCCAACCTAATGTATACAAGGACGGCCCCACTGGTCCAACCTAATGTATACAAGGACGGCCCCACTGGTCCAACCTAATGTATATGTAGCACCCTAAGGATTCGGCTGCTACAGGGGTATTACACCTCAAGCCAGAGGTGTGGTATTCCACTCCCGGGTAAGGATGGAGTGTGGAACTGAGCTCAGTAGGCTGCATGCACTACACACATCCCATTTCCGAGGGACAGACCAATGGTACTCCCACTAGAGAAATGTGCAGGTACGACAGTGTCTGTCCCTGGCTGGAGTGGGAGGGGGGGTGGAACATCCCAGTAGTGTAGGGGCAGATAGGGGGAGCAGTCTGGGTAATGCTAGGAGCTCATTGGGTGCTGGTCACCTGAGCTCACACATAGAGGGAGTATATAAGGTGGGAACCATCTTAGAACAGGGTCTTTTGTAGAGGTTTGGTCAGTCTGTCAGAGTTGAGTCAGAGAAGCAGAGCAGCTCAGCCAGCTCCAAGGCCAAGAGAGAGAGAGAGGAGAAAGAAGGACCCAGAGGGGGAGAAGAGGGAACTCCAAGAACCCAAAATTAGACCAGAGGGTGAAGAGTTGGCACAAGGGTACCGGATCCCAAGCTGGTGGAGGGCCCTAATCCTTAGCCAGAGACCGGAGGTCGTGGGCAGGATCTGCCACGACCACCCACTAAATCCACCCGGAAGGCACACCAAGAATAGGGTCAGGGAACCCAGAGACAAGGGTTTACCAACAAGAGGCCCGAGGGAGCCGGACTTAGGTGGATCCCTGGTGGGGAAGGCCAGAGAGAAGGACAAGTCAGAAAGGGAGCTCAGGACCACGCTCCAGAATCACCTGGGGGTTGGCCGAGTCCAGGACCTGGTGGACGCAGCACGGCTCGGGTGGTCACTCAAGGCCGGAGTGACCAACACAAAAGCAGTAAGTAAAACCCTGAACTGCACAAGCCGACTCGGAGTCTTATTACCACTCTCACTGCACCACCACAACCACCATCCTCTGCAACTGACCCCCTGAGGCTATACCCCTCCCGTTGGGGGTTATACTACCTGAGCTGCACACACAACACCAGCCTCAGCGGACCCTGCTGCAGCGGCGGCCGTAGTGACCGCAAATCAACGGGTGGCGTAGTCGACATTAAAGAACATCCAGCAACATCTGTAGGACTGCCACACACTGAGCTTGACACCCTGGGCACGGACCGGGTCACCGCCACTCGGAGACTACAACCCCCATCTGATCCGGCTCCGGGTATCCCCCAGACAACACTGGCCCAGGGGGCGCGTCAACTTTGGCGTAGTCGGCAGGATTACGTGCCCGCAACAACCGGGTACTGCGTGCCTGAAGAAAAGTTCACCGTTACCTTAAAAAGAAGTCTCCCGCCGGTTCCGGAGGGTCCCCGCCAACGGACCCCATCACAGGTCGTTTCCCGCCGGTTGTCCGCCATTTGCAGCTTTTTCCCGCCATCCATGGAGTTTCCCGCCACTGGGAGACGATTCCCGCCATTTCCAAAGATTTCCCGCCTTGGAAGAGCGGACGCCATTATGGGCGTGCCAGAGGGTGGCAAGAGGCCACCTCCCATCGTGGGCCAGGTCGAAGAATGGCGCCAAAAGCGGAAACCGCGCCCACCAACAGAGACTGTGATGCTGGAAGTGTCCATCAGCGTAAGAGAACTGCCCCTGGAACTGACAATCACAAAGTTGCCCCGGGACCACCCTCAATGTGGGCGGAGACAGAACAAGAGAGCAAAGATGGGTGTCGCCTGGAGCAGTCTGGAGAGAGCGCACCCGGAGACAAGAAGTCTGGAGAGGAGTCCAGAGAGAGCCTACCCGGAGATGGAGGGAGAGTCAGGCAGCACCGACCCAGTGGTCAGGAGCCTGCTACAAGCCACAACCCCACTAGGCCTAGTGGAGGTCCTGGCACAGCTCCCCCGAGACCGGGAGTGTGCACAGACTGCGCTGGAGGGCCTCGCACGGAGGATGGCCCGGGTGCAGCGAGAGACGTTGGCGGAGTGGAGCCGAGAGATGGCCCAGCGGACCAAAACCCGTCAGCGGAGCACGCCACCCGAGACGAGGAGACAGACCGCCTCTGAGGATGGTGCAGGAGGACTCAAGGCCGGAGACGGCGCCGAGAAGGGAGCCGAACGGACGGAGGCAGGTAAAGGGGACGTCTCTACCCCGAGCCGGGAAACCGCGTGCCTGCCCCAGCTCCCCGTCGCAGAGCCCGAAATTCCCCCTGCCGTGCCCGTCGCTGCATCGTCACCGCCGCAGACTAGGCCTCAACCGGAAACCGCGGCCGCAACCCCTGTGACGTCACGCGCTTCGACCCTGAGCGCGGCAAAGCAGGAAATACCATCAGCCTGGTCGCAAGGCCTAGTACACCCGGGCGCCGCCATTCCAACAGCGCCCCCTACCTCCGCGGAGCTACCAGCCTGGTCGCAGGGCCGAGTAACCACGGGCGCCGCCGTTCTTACGGTGCCCTTTTCCTTTAGCGTGCCCCAAGCCTGGTCGCAAGGCCTGGTCAACCCGGGCGCCGCTACCACCACAGCGCCCATAACACCTAAAGTACCGCACCTGGGTGAGGACCTGTTCGCCCAGCATACGTGCCCGGATGGGCAGCCCTTCATATGGCCACCGGAGTTTCACCATCCCCGACTCCGGAAAGAAAGACCCCTAGATGAACCCCTGATTCCGGTTCCGAAGCCCGTCAGGAGGACCCAGCCCCCGCTAGAGGAGGCACAGTTTGAGTGGGACCCCACCGGAGGAGACCTCATGGGGTTCACTCAGGAGACTCGGGCGGCCGCAGCGGAGCGTGCAGAGTGCTGCCGCCAGCAGCTCGGGGTCTTCGAGAAGGAGCGGAGAGAGAGGCGGGTCCGGGAACAGCAAGCACAGATAAGGAGCGCGGAGCAGAAGAGCCGGACCAGGAGGAACCCCCATGCAGCTCATGGTCCCCGTACCACCGGGACTGTGATTAAATTCAACCTGCAGCATGGGTGGGGCTTCATAAAAGACCATCATACCCCCGGCGACGTCTTTGTCACACGCAGAGACGTAGAAAGCCATCTGCCGGAGGGACACAGAGGTCGTGACCTGTACGTAGGGGACGAGGTCACCTTCACCCGGCACAAGTGTGCCAAAGGACCCTACGCCCTGCATGTACATCGCCTGACGGAGGAGGAGCTGCGGTGTGAGGAGGAGCAGGAGGACCCGGACGGGTCTAAATCCAAAGAAGGAGCAGGAGGACGCCGTCGTTAAAGTACGGTAAAGAGACTGTAAATAGTTACCCATCGGGGTACAGTGAACTGTTGCTGCTTTAAATAAGTCCCCGTTGGGACAAGAGTGAACTGTTAAACCATGTGTCCCTATTCCCATTACCTGGCCGAGGACTGAGAGCGGCCATATTCCCCTTGTATATAGTTGCGCTTCCTAAGGCGCCCCCTACCGGTTTTATAGTAAACTGTTGTTTTTCTTAAAGAGACTGTCGCGCTTTTCCCGGTCACAAGCTGCACCGTGGCCGGAGGAGCAAGAGTGTTTACAAGGACGTTATTTATGAAGCGTTTTTATGAAAAGTTTTATGTGATGTTTTATATGTTTATGTTTATGAAAAAAAAAAAAATTGTATGTTTTGGATGTTTTTATATCTTACAGCCCGAGGACGTGCTGTGATTTACCAGGGGGGAATGTAGCACCCTAAGGATTCGGCTGCTACAGGGGTATTACACCTCAAGCCAGAGGTGTGGTATTCCACTCCCGGGTAAGGATGGAGTGTGGAACTGAGCTCAGTAGGCTGCATGCACTACACACATCCCATTTCCGAGGGACAGACCAATGGTACTCCCACTAGAGAAATGTGCAGGTACGACAGTGTCTGTCCCTGGCTGGAGTGGGAGGGGGGGTGGAACATCCCAGTAGTGTAGGGGCAGATAGGGGGAGCAGTCTGGGTAATGCTAGGAGCTCATTGGGTGCTGGTCACCTGAGCTCACACATAGAGGGAGTATATAAGGTGGGAACCATCTTAGAACAGGGTCTTTTGTAGAGGTTTGGTCAGTCTGTCAGAGTTGAGTCAGAGAAGCAGAGCAGCTCAGCCAGCTCCAAGGCCAATAGAGAGAGAGAGGAGAAAGAAGGACCCAGAGGGGGAGAAGAGGGAACTCCAAGAACCCAAAATTAGACCAGAGGGTGAAGAGTTGGCACAAGGGTACCGGATCCCAAGCTGGTGGAGGGCCCTAATCCTTAGCCAGAGACCGGAGGTCGTGGGCAGGATCTGCCACGACCACCCACTAAATCCACCCGGAAGGCACACCAAGAATAGGGTCAGGGAACCCAGAGACAAGGGTTTACCAACAAGAGGCCCGAGGGAGCCGGACTTAGGTGGATCCCTGGTGGGGAAGGCCAGAGAGAAGGACAAGTCAGAAAGGGAGCTCAGGACCACGCTCCAGAATCACCTGGGGGTTGGCCGAGTCCAGGACCTGGTGGACGCAGCACGGCTCGGGTGGTCGCTCAAGGCCGGAGTGACCAACACAAAAGCAGTAAGTAAAACCCTGAACTGCACAAGCCGACTCGGAGTCTTATTACCACTCTCACTGCACCACCACAACCACCATCCTCTGCAACTGACCCCCTGAGGCTATACCCCTCCCGTTGGGGGTTATACTACCTGAGCTGCACACACAACACCAGCCTCAGCGGACCCTGCTGCAGCGGCGGCCGTAGTGACCGCAAATCAACGGGTGGCGTAGTCGACATTAAAGAACATCCAGCAACATCTGTAGGACTGCCACACACTGAGCTTGACACCCTGGGCACGGACCGGGTCACCGCCACTCGGAGACTACAACCCCCATCTGATCCGGCTCCGGGTATCCCCCAGACAACACTGGCCCAGGGGGCGCGTCATATACAAGGACGGCCCCACTGGTCCAACCTAATGTATACAAGGACCGCCCCACTGGTCCAACCTAATGTATACAAGAACCGCCCCACTGGTCCAACCTAATGTATACAAGGACGGCCCCACTGGTCCAACCTAATGTATACAAGGACCGCCCCACTGGTCCAACCTAATGTATACAAGGACCGCCCCACTGGACCAACCTAATGTATACAAGGACAGCCCCACTGGTCCAACCTAATGTATACAAGGACCGCCCCACTGGTCCAACCTAAAGTATACAAGGACCGCCCCACTGGTCCAACCTAATGTATACAAGGACCGCCCCACTGGTCCAACCTAATGTATACAAGGACCGCCCCACTGGTCCAACCTAATGTATACAAGGACCGCCCCGCTGGTCCAACCTAATGTATATAAGGACCGCCCCACTGGTCTGAACTAATGTATACAAGGACCGCCCCACTGGTCCAACCTAATGTATATAAGGACCGCCCCACTGGTCCAACCTAATGTATACAAGGACCGCCCCACTGGTCCAACCTAATGTATACAAGGACCACCCTATTGGTCCAACCTAATGTATACAAGGACCACCCTACTGGTCCAACCTAATGTATACAAGGACCGCCCCACTGGTCCGACCTAATGTATACAAGGACCGCCCCACTGGTCCAACCTAATGTATACAAGGACCGCCCCACTGGTCCAACCTAATGTATACAAGGACCGCCCTACTGGTCCAACCTAATGTATACAAGGACCGCCCCACTGGTCCGACCTAATGGATACAAGGACCACCCCACTGGTCCGACCTAATGTATACAAGGACCGCCCCACTGGTCCAACCTAAACGTATACAAGGACCGCCCCACTGGTCCAACCTAATGTATACAAGGACAACCCCACTGGTCCGAACTAATGTATACAAGGACCGCCCCACTGGTCCAACCTAATGTATGCAAGGACTGCCCCACTGGTCCAACCTAATGTATACAAGGACCGCCCCACTGGTCCAACCTAATGTATACAAGGAGCGCCCCACTGGTCCAACCTAATGTATACAAGGACCGCCCCACTGGTTCAACCTAATGTATACAAGTACCGCCCCACTGGTCCGACCTAATGTATACAAGGACCGCCCCACTGGTCCAACCTAATGTATACAAGGACCGCCCCACTGGTCCAACCTAATGTATACAAGGATCGCCCCACTGGTCCGAACTAATGTATACAAGGACCGCTCCACTGGTCCAACCTAATGTATACAAGGACCGCCCCACTGGTCCAACCTAATGTATACAAGGACCGCCCCACTGGTCCAACCTAATGTATACAAGGACCGCCCCACTGGTCCAACCTAATGTATACAAGGACCGCTCCACTGGTCCGAACTAATGTATGCAAGGACCACCCCACTGGTCCGACCTAATGTAGATGAGGACCGCCCCACTGGTCCGACCTAATATAGATGAGGACCGCCCCACTGGTCCGACCTAATATAGATGAGGACCGCCCCACTGGTCCGTCCTAATGTAGATGAGGACCGCCCCACTGATCTGACCTACTGTATACAAGGACCGCCCCACTGGTCCAACCTAATGTATATGTGTCACCCTGGCCTGGATGCCACAAGTATAATAAAGCTGTGTCTGAGAGCAAGGGGGAGGTTCTCTAGTCAGGGGAACATTAGCATGCAATACCTCCTGTCTCAGGCCAGTAGGGGGAGCAGGCTGCCCCTATAAAAGCTGGAACTGGGGGCAGGGTTAGGGAGAAGTGGACGACCTGTCTCAGGACTGAGACTTGTCCCAGAGCAGAGCAGGGACAGAAAGTTGCATTGCACCTAAGAGGAAGTGTGGCAGGAGGAGAGCCACAAGCCAGAGACAAGAGGCAAAGTGAGCCTGTCTTGGCAGATAAAGGACTTAATTTACCAGACTTTGGTGTCTGAGGCTGGGAGGATTCCACATCCTACAGCAGATAACCAGTCCGCAGGGGACTGTATGTTCCTTGGCCTAAGAAGCCTGGAGGCTCTGCCACAACAGAAGGGACCAGCACAGCCGTACCAGGCCGGGAGCAGAAAGAAACCCACGTTGCAGGCCATACATGCGAGAATACACGGTGAGCTCGGACCGTGGGCTGTTACCCTATCAGGAGGAGATAGCCAGAAGGAGCGCAGAAAGCACGGTAGGCCTACACCCTTACCCTGACCAGGGCCAACTTCCCCATTGCTCTCAGACATCCAGGTCCCCTCCTAGCCGGGACTGTTTGTGGGTCAGTTTATCTGTTTTAGTAAAGACCCTGGACTGCAACCTGTTGTCTGTGTGCTCCTTGCTCCTCCAGCGCTATCAGCACTGGGACTCTCTCCACCATCACTCCCACCATCCACTACACTGCCCTGGGGCCGCACTCTTCCCGTGGAGAGTCACACCATCCCAGCTGCATATGTGGCACCCCAGGGGTCTGGTTTCCACAGTAATAGCAGTATTACGTCTGTGAGCAGGTGGGAGGTCTCCTGGGCAGGAATCCTAAGCATGCCACACCTCCTGCCCAGTCCTGGGAGGGGAAGAACTTCCCCTACATAAACTGGGGCTGAGGCAGGGTTAGAGAGAGGAGTTCCAGACAGAGACGGAGTCTGGTCTGGACACGCAGAAACAGGGACAGATAGACATCAGGAGCTCTGTAGGAGCCAAGGAGAAGCGCCAGGGGCTGGAGCCGTGCAGAGCTCGCCCTGGGAGAAGGTACTAAAACCGGACACAGGAGTCCGAGGCTGTGGGGACTAAGATATTCCCAGCAGCAGAATCCATCCGGCAGGGGATTCCAGGTCCTCTGGCCATAAAAGCCCGGAGGCTCAGTCACAACGAAGGGACCAGCACCGCCATCCCGGAGCGGAGGCTAACAGGAGGCCCCAGGTCACCAGCCATACGAGTGAGCACCACACGGTATACCCAGGGACGTGGGCTACTTGTAACCGCTGAAAGCAGGGTAGCCAGGAAGGGTACAGACTAACGGGAAGGCCTACAACTCCACCTGGCCAGGGGAACTCCGGCTTACTCGCAGACTAACCAGGCCCCAACTACTAGCCAGTACTCCCGGGGGAATTTGCCTTGTACCATCAGTAAAGGCCCTGAACTGTACCCTCGCGTTTCCGTGCTTCCTTGTCGCACCGTTAGTGCTGGGACATCCACACCATCACTCCCAACATCATCCACATCCGCTGCCCTGAGGCCATACCTCTCCCGTTGGGGGTTATATCAACATTGCTGCACACCTATACCACCGGCCTCAACTTTGGCGTAGTCGGCAGGATTACGTGCCCGCAACCACCGGGTACTGCGTGCCTGAAAAAAGAGACTTTTATACTTACCTGTGGTGAAGTTTCCCGCTGTCCGGAGTCGTTTCCCGCCATCTGGAGCCGATTCCCGCCATCCGACGCCATCTTCTGCCGCCATCCGTGGAGTTTTCCCGCCATTGGACGCCATCCTGAGGGCGCCGCGCGGGAAGAAGAGGGGCGTGGACTCTGAAAGCCCGCGAGAACTGAAGCCCCGCCTCACGTCCGGACGTTGCGTAAGGTCCTGGAAGGAGCCCAGCAGACGCCGACATCACAGGAGCGCAACGGAAGGTCCTCAACCCTGACGATCCACTGCGGAGCCGCGGCCTACGGAAGAGGATCATCGCAAGGTAGGCCACGGTCCACTAGGGGGGAGGAGGATGTCGGATACGGAGGAGAGCTTCACCGCCACAGCCGCCGCCAGCGCCACCGCTGCTGCGGTCATGCCTTTCACCATGCCCTATATCCCGGGGGCAGCCTGGCTACCCCAGTACTCAGGGGAGTCACATACCCTAAATGACTTCAGAGAAAGGCTGGATAGCCTCTTCCAGGTGTATCCCCTCACGGAGGCGCAAAAAGTGAGCATCCTGGTGGCCCAATTAATAGGGGCAGCCCAAAGGGAGGTAAAGTCCTGGCCACCTGGGAGGAAGAGGACTGTCAGAGACATACTAACCCGGCTGAAAGACACATTTGACACCCGCACCTCAGCCGAAATAAAACTAAGATTTTATGGGTGCAAACAACGGGCACATGAGAGTATAAGAGACTATGCTCTAAACCTACAAGAGGCCCTGAGAGCCATTAAGCAGGCAGACCCTGACAGCGTGGGAAATGAAGATAAGCTGTTGACTGAACAATTCATTGAGGGTCTACTGTGCAATGCCCACCGAACCCAGTTGCGGGCAATGGCCTTACAGGACCCTGACCTGGACTTTGCACAGTTCAAGGACAGAGCCATCCGGGTGCTCCGAGAACCGGCACCAGGTGGCGCTGTGACCCACAGGCGCCCTGCTATCACTTATCACCAGGAGACGGTGCCCTTGTCTGCAGGGCCTGTGGGAGCTGATGCGCAGGCTTTAAACAGTGACCCGGCTACAGACCTGCACCATCAGGTCCAAGAGCTAACTAAAAGCGTTGCCGCGCTAACCCGAACTGTGCAGTCTTTACAGGTTTCTACTGCAGGGAAGATCGAGCTGGCATCCGGACCGGAGGACATCCCGTGGCGCCGACCAAGGAGGACCCCACCGGCCAGAGGAAGACCCAGCGATCGATACAACGAGGACGGACGACCTATTTGCCGCCGCTGCAATCAACCCGGACATGTGGCAAGGTACTGTCATTTAAACGGGCACAACCTGGGGTAGAGGGCCAACCCCCAGGCATAAGACCATCAGGCCCATCAAACTGGCGTGATAAATACGTAGGGGGACGTCCAATCTTGCCTGTGGTACTGGATGGCATTCCTATGAGTGCCCTACTAGACACTGGGTCACAGGTCACCACCATCCCGTACGTGCTCTTCAAGCAGTACTGGAATGATTCGGACATAACCCGCTACCCAGACGACGACCTGAGTATCATCGCCAGCAATGGTCAGCCCGTGCCGCAGGTGGGATTCAAGGAGGTGACCATTAAAATCGGTAAAGTCGAACTGGCGGCACAAGGACTGATTATAGTGGACATAGACCGTCATGAGAGTCACCCTAGAATCACCCTGGGAACCAATGTAATTGAAAATTGTCTTGCAGAGGTGATTCTCATTTTACAGCAGGTTGCCAAGAACGCCAGTTCCAGCCAGCAGCGTGTGCTCCAAAAAGAGATCCGGGCACTGATGAAGCGGCAACAGGTGGAACTATCTGGTGGTGAGATAGGTAGCGTGAGAATGTGTGACCCGTTCCCTATTGCCATGCCCCCAAAAAGTGAGATGATGATTTGGTGCCGGGCAGCTATTGGTCTGAGAGGTAGAGACTACCAAGCAATGGTAGAACCCGTCTACTCAGACAGTAGGCCCACCATTTTGACAGCACGGGGGGTGGTCGATGTACGCCATGGGAGGGTGCCCGTTCGCATCATAAATATCGGTGAGAGAGAAGTACACCTGCCCCGGTATGCCACGCTAGCTAAATTGTTCACCATAAACCAGAATTCTGTACAGGCCGTGGAACCCTTGCCTCCATCTCAACCAGAGGAAGGTAACGGCTCTAAGAAACCAGTGGGGGACTGGTGTCAGCAACTACATCTGGGTACCGAATCCACTCCCTCACACCAGAAACAAGGAGTCTATCGGGTGGTTCAAGAGTACGAGAGAGTGTTTAGTAAACACCCGTTAGACTTCGGGCGAGTAAAGGGGGTAGAACACCACATCCCCACGGGAGACCATCCTCCCATAAAGGAGAGATACCGACCCGTACCCCCTGCACACTACCAACACGCCAAGGGGATGCTTAGAGACATGAAGGAGGCTGGGGTAATCAGGGACAGCTGTAGCCCCTGGGCCGCTCCACTAGTCTTAGTGAAAAAGAAGGACAACACTATGAGAATGTGTGTAGACTACAGGAAGGTCAACCGTATCACACACAAAGATGCGTACCCGTTACCAAGGATAGAAGAGTCCTTAGCTGCATTAAAATCTGCTAACTTCTTCTCTACTTTGGATCTCACTAGCGGGTACTGGCAGGTTCCTGTAGCAGAGGCAGACCGGGAGAAGACCGCATTCATCACCCCGATGGGTCTCAGCGAATTTAACTGCATGCCGTTCGGGCTCTGCAACGCACCAGGAACCTTCCAACGGTTGATGGAATGCTGTCTGGGACACCGGAACTTCGAGACGGTCCTGTTATACCTGGACGATGTCATCGTCTATTCCAAGACCTACGAGGACCACCTGAAACACCTGGCAGAAGTGTTCGAAGCTCTGGCAAACTACGGCCTAAAGGTGAAACCCTCCAAGTGTCACCTCCTGAAACCAAAGGTGCAATACCTGGGACACGTGGTGAGTGCTGACGGAGTGGCTCCTGACCCTGATAAGATCACCGTGATTAAGGACTGGCCAAGACCCTCCAGCATAAAGGAAGTGCGGCAGTTCCTCGGGTTGGTAGGCTACTACCGAAGATTCATTCCCGGTTTCACCAAAATGGCAGCCCCTATGCAGGACCTCCTGATAGGTCAATCTCGAAAAGCCAAAAACCAGAAGCCGCCCTTTAGGTGGGAAAAGCTGGAAGAGGAGTCCTTTTGCCAGCTGAAGATGGCCCTCACGGGGGATGAAATCCTGGCATATCCAGACTACAGCCAGCCCTTTATCCTCCACACGGACGCAAGTAACATCGGGCTAGGAGCCGTGCTGTCCCAGATCCAGCAAGGAAAAGAACGAGTAATCGCTTACGCTAGCCGAAAGCTACGACCCACCGAGAGGAACCCTGAGAATTATAGCTCATTCAAGCTGGAGTTCCTGGCAGTAGTGTGGGCAGTGACCGAACGTTTCAAGCATTACCTTGCCTCCTCCAAATTCATCGTGTACACGGATAACAACCCGTTGACACACCTGGACACTGCAAGGCTCGGTGCTCTGGAACAGAGATGGATGGCTCGCCTGTCCAACTTTGAATTCACCATCAAATACCGGGCAGGACGCTCAAATGCCAACGCGGATGCCCTGTCTAGAATGCCGAACTTACCGGACGTAGGGGAAGATCCAGAAGATCTGGAAGAAGTTGAGCTCCCTGCGTTCCACCGTCATGGGATTACCCTGTATTCCCACCGTGTGAAGGACAGGCGCTCCGCGACGTTCAATCCCTTGCCCCACTACAACTGGGCGGAGACGCAAGACAGTGATCCTGCAGTCCGTCTGGTGAAGGAAATGCTGACCCAAGCCGATGCCAGTCTGGACCCAGACGCCCCAGAGGAGACTAAGCAACTGTGGAAAGAGAAAAGTAGGCTGTTCCTCTACAGGGAGAAGTTGTGCCGGAGAATGGTTAACTCTCGAACACATGAGTTGACCTTGCAGGTAGTGGTCCCCAGACGAGACGCGGCTATGATTCTGGAGGCGTACCACAACGGAGCAGGACATTTCGGGTGGAAGAAGCTGGAGTTCTTATTGCGTGAGCGGTTCTACTGGGTAGGCATGAGAGGAGCCATCGAGAGGTGGTGCAGAGACTGTGGACCGTGCCACCTAAGAAGGAAGGACCGTGCCAGCCAGAAGACTCCCTTGCAGCCCATCATCACCCGACAGCCACTGGAACTGGTAGCCCTGGACCATGTGAAACTGGCTCCAAGCAGATCTGGGTATGTCTACGCCCTCACAATCGTAGATCATTACTCCCGGTTCCTGGTGGTGGTCCCGGTCAAGGACTTAACGGCTCAAACAGCAGCTAGAGCCTTCCAGCAGCACTTCTGCCGTCCACACGGGTACCCGGACCAAGTGCTGACAGACCAAGGGCCAGCCTTCGAAGTGGAAGTCTTCCAGGAGTTCTGCAACCTGTATGGCTGCACGAAGATAAGAACAACGCCCTATCACCCACAAACTAATGGACTCTGCGAGAAGATGAACCAGGTGGTGATAGACCTCCTGAAAACATTGCCCCTGGAAGAACGCAGTATGTGGCCTGAGAAGCTGCCTGATCTGGTGGACCTATACAACCACATCCCTGTAGGTTCTACCAACTGTACCCCGGCTTACCTAATGAGAGCGAGACCTGGTAAGCTGCCTATCGACCTGGATATGGGAGTCCTGACGCCCGAGGACACCTCGCCAGAGGCAGACTGGGATACAGGACGGCAGCAGCAGTATCGGAAAGTGCAGGAGAGCGTGGAGCGAAGTCTGTCTCAAGCTAGAGAAAGGCAAGAGAGGGCTTATAATCAGTATGCTCCCGTTGTTCCCCTGGTACCTGGAGAGCAGGTCTTGAAGAGGAAAACACGGCTCCACAAGTTGGACGACCAGTGGGAGAAGGACCCGTACACCGTACTGCCATCAAGCCATGAGAGCCCAAAGATTTGCGTGATCAGTAAGGATGGAGGAGAAATCACAGCCGTTGTCTCCAGAGACCACCTGAAGAAGTGTCCCGAGCAGCTGCAAAACCCTGAAGAGGAAGATCAAGAAAACCCTCGACCCGCAGAGGAAAGGGAAGAAATGATCAGGACTGTACTCGGAGACTTCCCCCGGTCTTGGACACAAGTAAACGGTGCTGTCGTGGTACCCGTCCTCACCTTTCTCCAGCCAGCCCCGCAAGTGCCTACAGAGGAACCAGTAGAGCTGGAAAGGCAGCCGGCCCAAGAGGCAGAAGAGTCCACACCAGCAGTACAGGAGGATCAACCCTCTGCTAGTAGTGAGCCTGCCGTGCCCCTAGTGAGCCAAAGAGTGCGCAGAAAGCTGCCCAGTCTGCCCATAACACCTCCTACACCCTGTAGTGCAGGACCAGTTAGTGAGCTCCGTAGGTCCACTAGGGTTACCAGAGGCCAGTTGCCCGTACGTTGGAGAATCTAAGTTGGCTAGTTGCTTTAACTATTTTATGTTTACCTGTTTTGTTGTAGCCGTTGCTAATTATGTTTTTCAGTTACAGATTTCTTTATATGGACTGACAGGTTATGGACAGTGAGTAACCGGAACTCTGTTGTAAATATGTTTGGAGCGTGACCCAGGAATGGACTAAAGACTGTTAAAGACTCGGGGCAGGACAGACCCCTACCTGGTTACGGCTCCCTGTTCTTTGGTGAAATGGACACCCTTATTGCTTCCCGGTTACGGACACGCCGTGACCATCTCATGTATTTAATTGTTATTGTTTATACCCTGTTATGTTTTGAAAAAAAAAATATGTTTAGTCCGGGAGTACTAAATTTCACTAGGGGGGAATGTGGCACCCCAGGGGTCTGGTTTCCACAGTAATAGCAGTATTACGTCTGTGAGCAGGTGGGAGGTCTCCTGGGCAGGAATCCTAAGCATGCCACACCTCCTGCCCAGTCCTGGGAGGGGAAGAACTTCCCCTACATAAACTGGGGCTGAGGCAGGGTTAGAGAGAGGAGTTCCAGACAGAGACGGAGTCTGGTCTGGACACGCAGAAACAGGGACAGATAGACATCAGGAGCTCTGTAGGAGCCAAGGAGAAGCGCCAGGGGCTGGAGCCGTGCAGAGCTCGCCCTGGGAGAAGGTACTAAAACCGGACACAGGAGTCCGAGGCTGTGGGGACTAAGATATTCCCAGCAGCAGAATCCATCCGGCAGGGCATTCCAGTTCCTCTGGCCATAAAAGCCCGGAGGCTCAGTCACAACGAAGGGACCAGCACCGCCATCCCGGAGCGGAGGCTAACAGGAGGCCCCAGGTCACCAGCCATACGGGTGAGCACCACACGGTATACCCAGGGACGTGGGCTACTTGTAACCGCTGAAAGCAGGGTAGCCAGGAAGGGTACAGACTAACGGGAAGGCCTACAACTCCACCTGGCCAGGGGAACTCCGGCTTACTCGCAGACTAACCAGGCCCCAACTACTAGCCAGTACTCCCGGGGGAATTTGCCTTGTACCATCAGTAAAGGCCCTGAACTGTACCCTCGCGTTTCCGTGCTTCCTTGTCGCACCGTTAGTGCTGGGACATCCACACCATCACTCCCAACATCATCCACATCCGCTGCCCTGAGGCCATACCTCTCCCGTTGGGGGTTATATCAACATTGCTGCACACCTATACCACCGGCCTCAGCGGTCTGCCCTGCAGCGGCGGTTTCATAACCGCATTCAACGGGTGGCGTAGTCGGACACTAATACCATCATACCAATAACCGCCACTTAGTTTGACCACCCTGGGCGTGGACCGGGTCACCGCCACACGAAGACTACTACCCCCATCGGATCCGGCTCCGGGTATCCCCCGCGCGCACGCGCGCCGCACTACAGCACTGGCCCAGGGGGTGAGTCACATACATCATCAGCCCCAGCGGTCTGCCTTGCAGCGGCGGTTCCTAATGACCGCAAATCCACGGGTGGCGTAGTCGGACATAATCAACAGCACATAACGGACTACCACTGGCCTGACCACCCTGAGCCACGGAACCGGGTTGCCACTACTACTCCCATCGTTCCCCTACTGCCCGGATCCGAGTGCCCCACGGCCCAGGGGGCGAGTCAGCTTTGGCGTAGTCGGCAGGATCTTAACCAGCCCGCCACAAACGGGTATTGCGTGCCTGAAAAAGACTGTGCACCTACCTGAAAAGAGGTTTCCCGCCATCCGGAGCCGCTTCCCGCCATTTCCAGCCGTCTCCCGCCATCTTCCGTCGGTTCCCACCATCTTCAGCCGTTTTCCCGCCATCGGACGCCATCTTCAGGACGCCGCGCGGGAAGAAGAGGGGCGTGGACGTCCAAATGGCGCGAGACCCGAAGCTCCGCCCCACGCACCGACGCTGCGCAAGGTCCTGGAAGGGAGAGAGAGCGACGCAAGGTCCTCGTCCGGAGCAGCAGCAGCGGAGCCGCGGCCTACAGAAGAGGATCGTCGGAAGGTAGGCCACGCTTGACTAGGGGGGAGGGAGATGTCGGACACGGAGGCGCCCACTACCACCAGCGCAGCTGCAGCAGCGGTTATGCCATTTTCCCTGCCCTACATTCCTGGAGAGGCCTGGCTGCCTAAGTATTCAGGGGAGCCCCATGCCCTAACTGACTTTAAGGAAAGGCTGTACAGTTTGTTCCAAGTCTACCCCCTGACAGAGGAACAGAAGGTCAGCATACTAACAGGGCAGTTAACTGGCGCAGCCCAAAGGGAGGTAAAGTCATGGCCCGCTGAGGAGAAAAGGACCGTAAAGGGTATTCTGGCCCGGCTGCGGGGTACCTTTGACACACGTACCTCCGCTGAAATTAAAATGAGGTTCTATGGATGTAAGCAGCGGGCACAGGACAGCATTAGAGACTATGCCCTAAATTTGCAGGAAGCCTTGAGGGCCATCAAACAAGCTGACCCTGGCAGCGTGCAGGATACGGATAAGCTCCTAACAGAACAGTTCATAGAAGGTCTGCTGTCTAGCGCCCACAGGACCCAGCTGCGCCTCATGTTCTTTCAGAACCCTGATCTGACCTTTGCCCAATTCAAGGACAGGGCCATAAGGGTGCTCCGTGAATCTGCAACAAGTGGCGCTATAAACCCCCGGCGCCCTGCTTTCACCTACTACCAGGAGGCTGCGCCCTCCTCTATGGACTCTGTGGGGGCTGATGCACAGGCCCTGAACCAAGCCCCGTCGAAAGATTTGCACCACAAAGTCCAGGAGCTGACCAGGAGCGTCGCGGCGTTGACCAGGACCATCCAGGCGTTACAAGTGGACCCGTCAAGACCCATCGAGCTGGCTTCAAGTCCGGAGGATGTCCCGTGGCGTCGACAGAGGAGGATCCTGTCGTTCCGAGGGAGGCCCACAGACCGCTACGCAGAGGATGGACAGCCCATTTGCCGTCGATGCAACCAGCCCGGACACATTTCCACGTACTGTAATTTAAACGGGTCCAACCTGGGGCAGAGCGCCGACCCCCAGGCATAAGATCACCAGGCCCTTATAATTGGCGTGATAAGTACGTTGTGGGGCGCCCGGTTTTACCCGTGGTGCTGGACGGTATCCCCATGAGCGCCTTGCTGGATACTGGGTCGCAAGTAACCACTATCCCTTATGTACTTTTTAAGCAGTATTGGACTGTTGCTGATATCACACGGTATCCAGACAATAACTTGAGCATCATCGCCAGTAATGGCTTACCCGTGCCGCAGATGGGGTTCAAGGAGATGACCATTAAAATTGGTAAAGTTGAATTATCGGCACAGGGAGTAATTATTGTGGACATTGACCGTCGTGAAAGTCACCCTAAAATAACTGTGGGTACTAACGTGATTGAAAATTGTCTTTCAGAGGTAATTGTAATTCTACAACAGGTGGCGGTGAATGCTAGTTCCAGCCAACAGAGAGTCCTCAACAAGGAGATAAAAGCCCTGATGAGACAGCAGCAGGTAGAACTGTCTGGTGGTGAGATCGGTAGCGTAAGACTGAGTGACCCATTCCCCATTTCCATGCCTCCCAAAAGTGAAATGGTGATCTGGTGTCGGACTGCAATCGGGTTGAGAGGTAGAGACTACCAAGCCATGGTAGAACCCGTGTACTCAGACAGCAGGCCCACCATTTTGACAGCCCGGGGGGTGGTTGATGTCCGTCATGGGAGGGTGCCCGTCCGCATCCTCAACATTGGGGAGAGGGAGGTACACTTACCCAGGTACGCTACACTCGCCAAACTGTTTGTTGTCGAACACAAAGCTATCAGGGCCGTGGAACCCTTGCCTCCATCTCCACAGGCGGAGGGTAATGGCTCCCAGAAACAAAAGGAGGACTGGTGCCAGAAACTCCACGTGGATGCTGACTCCACTCCCCTGCACCAAAAACAAGGAGTCTACCGGGTGGTACAGGAGTACGAGAGAGTCTTTAGTAAGCACCCGCTAGACTTCGGCAGAGTAAAAGCGATAGAACACCATATCCCCACGGGGAGCCACCCATCAATAAAAGAGAGACACAGGCCTGTACCCCCTGCACATTATCAGAACGCCAAGGGTATGCTGCGGGAAATGAAAGAAGCTGGGGTCATTAGAGATAGCTGTAGCCCCTGGGCAGCCCCCCTGGTTCTGGTAAAAAAGAAAGACGGCACCATGAGAATGTGCGTGGATTATAGACAAATCAACCGTATCACCCACAAAGACGCATATCCGCTGCCTAGAATAGAGGAGTCTTTAGCCGCACTAAAATCAGCTAACTTCTTTTCTACTTTGGACCTTACTAGCGGGTACTGGCAGGTTCCTGTGGCAGAGGCTGACAAGGAGAAGACTGCCTTCACCACCCCGATGGGACTGAGTGAGTTCAACTGTATGCCCTTCGGACTCTGCAACGCACCAGGGACCTTCCAGAGGCTGATGGAATGCTGTCTAGGGCACCGAAACTTCGAGACGGTCCTACTCCCATCGTTCCCCTACTGCCCGGATCCGAGTGCCCCACGGCCCAGGGGGCGAGTCATATACAAGGACCGCCCCACTGGTCCGACCTAATGTATACAAGGACCGCCCCACTGGTCCGACCTAATGTATACAAGGACCGCCCCACTGGTCCGAACTAATGTATACAAGGACCGCCCCACTGGTCCAACCTAATGTATACAAGGACCGCCCCACTGGTCCGTCCTAATGTAGATGAGGACCGCCCCACTGGTCCGACCTAATCTATACAAGGCCCGCCCCACTGGTCCGAACTAACGTATACAAGGACCGCCCCACTGGTCTGACCTAATGTATACAAGGACTGCCCCACTGGTCCATTCTAATGTAGATGAGGACCGCCCCACTGGTCCGTCCTAATGTAGATGAGAACCGCCCCACTGGTCCGTCCTAATGTATACAAGGACCGCCCCACTGGTCCGACATAATGTAGATGAGAACCGCCCCACTGGTCCGACCTAATGTAGATGAGGACCGCCCCACTGGTCCGTCCTAATGTAGATGAGGACCGCCCCACTGATCTGACTTACTGTATACAAGGACCACTCCACTGGTCTGACCTCATGCAGACTGGGACTGTGCCCACTGGTCAGTCCTAATATAGACTGGGACCGTGCCCACTGGTCTGTCCTAATGCAGTTGAGGACCGCCCCACTAGTCTCTCTCAATGTAGACCAGTTTTAGCTACAATAATCCAGGGAAGGAGTGTTACTAAATTACTAGACTGAATGGAAATTAAATTACTAAACTACCAGGTGCGAGCACTAAACCAGCGAGACACTGAGGTTAGCACTGGGTTATTATCTGTAGCGGCTAAACTGCGAGGCCGGCACCAAACCACTATAACTTCAGTGTTCACAAGAGATCAATTGCGATAATAACCATAAAAAAACCCCACTAAAATAAAAACACCAAAGAGGACCACAGAACCACTAGAGGGCAGACCACAAGATCTACAGTGAAGACCCCCACACCAACAGACAGGGATTGTCTGGATACAACATTAACACTTCATACTTTCTGCATTATTAGGAGCATTTTCTTGAATAATGCACCCATGCAAAACTGAACTAAAGAGCCACACCGCAGCCTACATGAACATGGTCTAATACTGCTCACAGCTGAGGGTTTGCCACAATTGCATCCAGTCTGAACAATTCTTCTCAATCACACTGACATATTTTAACTATACTGATTCAGTGCAGCAAATTATCAAAGAAGACAAGTTTGTGATGCTGATTTAACTCTCAAAAGATTGAGTGTAGTGACAGCAAACCCTCAGTTGTAAGGATTTTCTGGTCAGGACTGTTTCTTTATTGTACAAGTATAGCCCCATTCAATTGCAATGAGAAAAAAGAAGGTTTGCTGGAGTAACCGCATGTGTTTAGAGCGTTCTCCACTCGTGTTATGTGGGAGACACTTCAATTTTCCTGTCTATAGCTCCATTCACTGACACCAAAGAGACCCTGAACATGAAGAGGAATTCTTCTCAGGTGATCTAAAGAGGTAATCCGACTCCGCTTACTTCGGTATCAGGTGGTGATGAGGGTCATTGACATTATATGTACAGGTATCTGCAGGGAGTGACATCACAAATGCTGGTATCTGCAGGAAGTGACATCACATGTACAGGTATCTGCAGGAAGTGACATCACATATACTGGTATCTGCAGGAAGTGACATCACACGTACAGGTATCTGCAGGAAGTGACATCACAAATGCTGGTATCTGCAGGAAGTGACATCACATATACTGGTATCTGCAGGGAGTGACATCACAAATACTGGTATCTGCAGGAAGTGACATCACATGTACAGGTATCTGCAGGAAGTGACATCACATATACAGGTATCTGCAGGGAGTGACATCACATGTACAGGTATCTGCAGGGAGTGACAATATATGTACAGGTATCTGCAGGGAGTGACATTACATATACAGGTATCTGCAGGAAGTGACATCACATGTACAGGTGTCTGCAGGGAGTGACATCACATATACAGGTATCTGCAGCGAGTGACATCACATATATGGGTATCTGCAGAGAGTGACATTATATGTACAGGTATCTGCAGGGAGTGACATCACATGTACAGGTGTAGCACCCTGAGGACTCGGCTGCTACAGGGGTATTGCACCTCAAACCAGAGGTGTGGTATTCCACTCCCGGGTAAGGATGGAGTGTGGGACTGAGCTCAGTAGGCTGCATGCACTACATACATCCCATTTCCGGGGGACAGAACTACGGTACTCCCACCAAGTAGATGTGCAGGTACGACAGCGTCTGTCCCTGGCTGGAGTGGGAAGGGGGGTGGAACATCCCAGTAGTGTAGGGGCAGATAGGGGAGGGGCTCTGGGCATAGAGATAGGAGCCCATTGGGTGCTGGTCACCTGGGCTCACACATAGAGGGAGTATATATGGTGGGCACCATCTAGAGATAGGGTGAGTCTGTCAGGAGAGTTCTGAGGAGGAGTTCAGCCAGGAGGGCTGACAGGGAGCTGTGGCTCCGGCTGGGCCCAGCTCCAGGGCCAGGCCTGAAGCAGAGAGGAAGAAGAAAGGCCCAGAGACGCAGAAAAGAGGGAACCCTAAGATCCCAGAAGCAAACCAAAAAGGGTGAAGGGTTGGCAGAAGAGGGCACCGGATCCCAAGCTGGCGGAGGCAAAAGTAACCCTTAACCAGGAACCGGAGGTCGTGGGCAAGCTTTGCCACGACCCTCACCACATCCACCAGGAAGGTACACCAAGAGTAGGGTCAGGAAAGCCAGAGAAGGTTTTACCATAGAAGGCCCAAGGGAACCGGACAAAGGTGGATCCCTGGTGGGGACGGCCAGGAGAAAGAGAGAGAGAGGGAAGCTCAGGACCACGCTCCGGAACTGCCTGGGGGTTGGCCGAGTCCAGCATCTGGTGGATGCAGCACGGCTCGGGTGGTCACTCAAGGCCAGAGTGACTGAGAGAACACCTGTGAGTAAAAACCCTGAAACTGCATCTCACGTCTCTGACTCTCCTTTCTGCACTATCACTACCCCCATCATCCGCACCAGCTGCCCTGAGGCCATACCCCTCCCGTTGGGGGTTATACCACCATCGCTGCACCCATACTACTGGCCTCAGCGGACTGTTCTGCAGCGGCGGCCTTGTGACCGCAAATCAACGGGTGGCGTAGTCGACACAGAAACAACATCTACCAAGACTGCCACACACTTAGTTTGACACCCTGGGCACGGACCGGGTTACCGCCACGAGACTACTACCCCCATCTGATCCGGCTCCGGGTAAGCCCCCGTGCGCGCGATGCCGCACGACACAGCAGGCCCAGGGGCGCGTCACAGGTATCTGCAGGGAGTGACATCACATGTACAGATATCTGCAGGGAGTGACATCACATGTACAGGTATCTGCAGGGAGTGACATCACATGTACAGGTATCTGCAGGGAGTGACATCACATGTACAGGTATCTGCAGGGAGTGACATCACATATACAGGTATCTGCAGGGAGTGACATCACATGTACAGGTATCTGCAGGGAGCGATATCACATGTACAGGTATCTGCAGGGAGTAACACCACATGTACAGGTATCTGCAGGAAGTGACATTATATGTACAGGTATCTGCAAGGAGTGACATCACATGTACAGGTATCTGCAGGGAGTGACATCACATGTACAGGTATCTGCAGGGAGTGACATCACATATACAGGTATCTGCAGGGAGTGACATCACATGTACAGGTATCTGCAGGGAGCGATATCACATGTACAGGTGTCTGCAGTGAGTGACATCACATATACAGGTATCTGCAGGGAGCGACATTATATGTACAGGCATCTGCAGGGAGTGACATCACATATGCAGGTATCTGCAGGGAGTGACATCACATATGCAGGTATCTTCAGGGAGTGACATTACATGTACAGGTATCTGCAGGGAGTGACATTACTTGTACAGGTATCTGCAGGGAGTGACATTATATGTACAGGTATCTGCAGGGAGTGACATTATATGTACAGGTATTTGCAGGGAGTGACATCACATATCCAGGTATCTGCAGGGAGCGACATCACATGTACAGGTGTCTGCAGGGAGTGACATCACATATACAGGTGTCTGCAGGGAGTGACATCACATATACAGGTATCTGCAGGGAGTGACATCACATGTACAGGTATCTGCAGGGAGTGACATCACATGTACAGGTATCTGCAGGAAGTGACATTATATGTACAGGTATCTGCAGGGAGTGACATCACATGTACAGGTATATGCAGGGAGTGACATTACATGTACAGGTATCTGCAGGAAGTGACATTATATGTACAGGTATCTGCAGGGAGTGACATCACATGTACAGGTATCTGCAGGGAGTGACATCACATATACAGGTATCAGCAGGGAGTGACATTACATGTACAGGTATCTGCAGGAAGTGACATTATATGTACAGGTATCTGCAGGGAGTGACATCACATGTACAGGTATATGCAGGGAGTGACATCACATATGCAGGTATCTGCAGGGAGTGACATCACATGTACAGGTGTCTGCAGGAAGTGACATCACATGTACAGATATCTACAGGGAGTGACATCACATGTACAGGTGTCTGCAGGGAGTGACATTACATGTACAGGTATCTACAGGGAGTGAAATTACATGTACAGGTGACTGCAGGGAGTGACATCACATGTACAGGTATCTGCAGGGAGTGACATCACATATGCAGGTATCTGCAGGGAGTGACATCACATGTACAGGTGTCTGCAGGGAGTGACATCGCATTTACAGGTATCTGCAGGGAGTGACATCACATGTACAGGTATCTGCAGGGAGTGACATCACATGTACAGGTATCTGCAGGGAGTGATATTATATGTACAGGTATCTGCAGGGAGTGACATCACACATGCAGGTATCTGCAGGGAGTGACATCACATGTACAGGTGTCTGCTGGGAGTGACATCACATGTACTGGTATCTGCAGGGAGTGACATCACATGTACAGGTGTCTGCAGGGAGTGACATCACATGTACAGGTATCTGCAGAGAGTGACATCACATATACAGGTTTCTGCAGGGAGTGACATTATATGTACAGGTATCTGCAGGGAGTGACATCACATGTACAGGTATCTGCAGGGAGTGACATCACATATACAGGTATCTGCAGGAAGTGACATCACATGTACAGGTATCTGCAGGGAGTGACATTATATGTAAAGGTGTCTGCAGTGAGTGACATTATATGCACAGGTATCTGCAGGGAGTGACATCACATATACAGGTATCTACAGGGAGTGACATCACATGTACAGGTATCAGCAGGGAGTGACATCACATGTACAGGTATCTGCAGGGAGTGACACCACATGTACAGGTATCAGCAGGGAGTGACATCACATGTACAGGTATCTGCAGGGAGTGACACCACATGTACAGGTGTCTGCAGGGAGTGACATCACATGTACAGGTATCAGCAGGGAGTGACACCACATCTACAGGTGTCTGCAGTGAGTGACATCACATGTACAGATATCTGCAGGGAGTGACATCACATGTACAGGTATCTGCACGGAGTGACATCACATATACAGGTATCTGCAGGGAGTGACATCACATATACAGGTGTCTGCAGGGAGTGACATCAAATGTACAGGTGTCTGCAGGGAGTGACATCACATGTACAGATATCTGCAGGGAGTGACATCACATGTACAGGTATCTGCAGGGAGTGACATCACATGTACAGATATCTGCAGGGAGTGACATCACATGTACAGGTGTCTGCAGGGAGTGACATCACATGTACAGATATCTGCAGGGAGTGACATCACATGTACAGGTATCTGCAGGGAGTGACATTATATGTACAGGTATCTGCAGGGAGTGACATCACATGTACAGATATCTGCAGGGAGTGACATCACATGTACAGGTATCTGCATGGAGTGACATTATATGTACAGGTATCTGCAGGGAGTGACATCACATATACAGGTGTCTGCAGGGAGTGATCTCACATGTACAGGTATCTGCAGGGAGTGACATCACATATACAGGTGTCTGCAGGGAGTGATCTCACATGCACAGGTATCTGCAGGGAGTGACATTATATGTAAAGGTATCAGCAGGGAGTGATATCACATATACAGGTATCAGCAGGGAGTGACATCACATATACAGGTATCAGCAGGGATTGACATCACATATACAGGTATCAGCAGGGAGTAACATCACATATACAGGTATCTGCAGGGAGTGACATCACATATACAGGTATCTGCAAGGAGCGACATCACATGTACAGGTATCTGCAGGGATTGACATCACATGTACAGGTATCTGCAGGGAGTGACATCACATATACAGGTATCTGCAGGGAGTGACATTATATGTACAGGTATCTGCAGGGAGTGACATCATATGTACAGGTATCAGCAGGGAGTGACATCACATATACAGGTATCTGCAGGGAGTGACATCACATATACAAGTATCTGCAGGGAGTGACATTATATGTACAGGTATCTGCAGGGAGTGACATCACATGTACAGGTATCAGCAGGAAGTGACATTATATGTACAGGTGTCTGCAGGGAGTGACATCGCATGTACAGGTATCTGCAGGGAGTGACATCACATATACAGGTGTCTGCAGGGAGTGACATCACATGTACAGGTGTCTGTAGGGAGTGACATCACATGTACAGGTGTCTACAGGGAGTGACATCACATATACAGGTGTCTGCAGGGAGTGACATCACATGTACAGGTGTCTACAGGGAGTGACATCACATATACAGGTGTCTGCAGGGAGTGACATCACATGTACAGGTGTCTGCAGGGAGTGACATCTCATATACAGGTGTCTGCAGGGAGTGACATTATATGTACAGGTGTCTGCAAGGAGTGACATCTCATATACAGGTGTCTGTAGGGAGTGACATCACATGTACAGGTGTCTGCAGGGAGTGACATCTCATATACAGGTGTCTGTAGGGAGTGACATCACATGTACAGGTGTCTGCAGGGAGTGACATCTCATATACAGGTGTCTGCAGGGAGTGACATTATATGTACAGGTGTCTGCAAGGAGTGACATCTCATATACAGGTGTCTGTAGGGAGTGACATCACATGTACAGGTGTCTGCAGGGAGTGACATCTCATATACAGGTGTCTGTAGGGAGTGACATCACATGTACAGGTGTCTGCAGGGAGTGACATCACATATACAGGTATCAGCAGGGAGTGACATCTCATATACAGGTGTCTGCAGGGAGTGACATCTCATATACAGGTGTCTGTAGGGAGTGACATCACATGTACAGGTGTCTGCAGGGAGTGACATCACATATACAGGTATCTGCAGGGAGTGACATCACATGTACAGGTATCTGCAGGGAGCGATATCACATGTACAGGTGTCTGCAGTGAGTGACATCACATATACAGGTATCTGCAGGGAGCGACATTATATGTACAGGCATCTGCAGGGAGTGACATCACATATGCAGGTATCTTCAGGGAGTGACATTACATGTACAGGTATCTGCAGGGAGTGACATTACTTGTACAGGTATCTGCAGGGAGTGACATTATATGTACAGGTATTTGCAGGGAGTGACATCACATATCCAGGTATCTGCAGGGAGCGACATCACATGTACAGGTGTCTGCAGGGAGTGACATCACATATACAGGTGTCTGCAGGGAGTGACATCACATATACAGGTATCTGCAGGGAGTGACATCACATGTACAGGTATCTGCAGGGAGTGACATCACATGTACAGGTATATGCAGGGAGTGACATTACATGTACAGGTATCTGCAGGAAGTGACATTATATGTACAGGTATCTGCAGGGAGTGACATCACATGTACAGGTATCTGCAGGGAGTGACATCACATATACAGGTATCAGCAGGGAGTGACATTACATGTACAGGTATCTGCAGGAAGTGACATTATATGTACAGGTATCTGCAGGGAGTGACATCACATGTACAGGTATATGCAGGGAGTGACATCACATATGCAGGTATCTGCAGGGAGTGACATCACATATACAGGTGTCTGCAGGAAGTGACATCACATGTACAGATATCTACAGGGAGTGACATCACATGTACAGGTGTCTGCAGGGAGTGACATTACATGTACAGGTATCTACAGGGAGTGAAATTACATGTACAGGTGACTGCAGAGAGTGACATCACATGTACAGGTATCTGCAGGGAGTGACATCACATATGCAGGTATCTGCAGGGAGTGACATCACATGTACAGGTGTCTGCAGGGAGTGACATCGCATTTACAGGTATCTGCAGGGAGTGACATCACATGTACAGGTATCTGCAGGGAGTGACATCACATGTACAGGTATCTGCAGGGAGTGATATTATATGTACAGGTATCTGCAGGGAGTGACATCACACATGCAGGTATCTGCAGGGAGTGACATCACATGTACAGGTGTCTGCAGGGAGTGACATCACATGTACAGGTATCTGCAGGGAGTGACATCACATATACAGGTATCTGCAGGAAGTGACATCACATGTACAGGTATCTGCAGGGAGTGACATTATATGTAAAGGTGTCTGCAGTGAGTGACATTATATGCACAGGTATCTGCAGGGAGTGACATCACATATACAGGTATCTACAGGGAGTGACATTATATGTACAGGTATCTGCAGGGAGTGACATCACATGTACAGGTATCTGCAGGGAGTGACATCACATATACAGGTATCTGCAGGAAGTGACATCACATGTACAGGTATCTGCAGGGAGTGACATTATATGTAAAGGTGTCTGCAGTGAGTGACATTATATGCACAGGTATCTGCAGGGAGTGACATCACATATACAGGTATCTACAGGGAGTGACATCACATGTACAGGTATCAGCAGGGAGTGACATCACATGTACAGGTATCTGCAGGGAGTGACACCACATGTACAGGTATCAGCAGGGAGTGACATCACATGTACAGGTATCTGCAGGGAGTGACACCACATGTACAGGTGTCTGCAGGGAGTGACATCACATGTACAGGTATCAGCAGGTAGTGACATCACATGTACAGGTATCTGCAGGGAGTGACACCACATCTACAGGTGTCTGCAGTGAGTGACATCACATGTACAGATATCTGCAGGGAGTGACATCACATGTACAGGTATCTGCACGGAGTGACATCACATATACAGGTGTCTGCAGGGAGTGACATCAAATGTACAGGTGTCTGCAGGGAGTGACATCACATGTACAGATATCTGCAGGGAGTGACATCACATGTACAGGTATCTGCAGGGAGTGACATCACATGTACAGATATCTGCAGGGAGTGACATCACATGTACAGGTGTCTGCAGGGAGTGACATCACATGTACAGATATCTGCAGGGAGTGACATCACATGTACAGGTATCTGCAGGGAGTGACATATGTACAGGTATCTGCAGGGAGTGACATCACATGTACAGATATCTGCAGGGAGTGACATCACATGTACAGGTATCTGCAGGGAGTGACATTATATGTACAGGTATCTGCAGGGAGTGACATCACATATACAGGTGTCTGCAGGGAGTGACATTATATGTACAGGTGTCTGCAGGGAGTGACATCACATGTACAGGTGTCTGCAGGGAGTGACATCACATGTACAGGTGTCTGCAGGGAGTGATCTCACATGTACAGGTATCTGCAGGGAGTGACATCACATGCACAGGTATCTGCAGGGAGTGACATTATATGTAAAGGTATCAGCAGGGAGTGATATCACATATACAGGTATCAGCAGGGATTGACATCACATATACAGGTATCAGCAGGGAGTAACATCACATATACAGGTGTCTGCAGGGAGTGACATCACATATACAGGTATCTGCAAGGAGCGACATCACATGTACAGGTATCAGCAGGGAGTGACATCACATATACAGGTATCTGCAGGGAGTGACATGACATATTACTGACATCACTAAGCCCGGTAGGCTTAGTGATCGGACTCAAAAGGTGGTTGTAAATGGCTTCACATCCAGCTGGATGAATGTCTCAAGTGGGGTACCACAGGGCTCCGTCCTGGGACCTGTATTGTTCAACATCTTTATCAATGATTTAGATGAAGGAATTGAGGGTAAACTGATTAAATTTGCTGATGACACAAAGCTAGGAGGGATAGCTAATACTAGAGAAGAGAGAGAGGATTCAAAAAGACCTAAATAAACTGGAGCAGTGGGCAGCAACCAACAGAATGGTTTTTAACAGGGAAAAATGCAAAGTACTACATCTGGGCAATAAAAATGAAAAAAACATATACAGAATGGGAGGAATAGAGCTAAGCAACAGTACATGTGAAAAAGACTTAGGTATACTAATAGATCATAGACTGAACATGAGTCAACAGTGTGATGCAGCAGCAAAAAAGGCAAATACAATTCTGGGATGTATTAACAGAAGCATACAGTCTAGATCACATGAAGTCATTATCGGTCTTTACTCCTCTTTGGTCAGACCTCATCTGGAATACTGTGTACAGTTTTGGGCACCACATTTTAAAAAAGACATAGACAAACTGGAACAAGTTCAGAGAAGAGCGACCAGAATGGTGACTGGTCTGCAAACCATGTCCTATGAGGAACGGTTGCAGGATTTGGGAATGTTTAGCTTGCAAAAAAGAAGACTGAGAGGAGACTTAATAGCTGTCTACAAATATGTCAAGGGCTGTCACATTGTAGAAGGATCATCTTTATTCTCATTTGCACAAGGAAAGACTAGAAGCAATGGGATGAAACTAAATGGGAAGAGACACAGATTAGATATTAGAAAAAACTTTTTGACAGTTAGGGTGATTAATGAGTGGAACAGGCGGCCACGAGAGGTGGTGAGTTCCCCTTCAATGGACGTCTTCAAACAGAGGCTGGACAGACATCTGTCTGAGATGATCTAGTGAATCCTGCTTTGAGCAGGGGGTTGGACCAGATGACCCAGGAGGTCCCTTCCAACTCTACCATTCTATGATTCTATGATTCTATATACAGGTGTCTGCAGGGAGTGATCTCATATGTACAGGTATCAGCAGGGAGTGATATCACATGTACAGGTATCTGCAGGGATTGACATCACATGTACAGGTATCAGCAGGGAGTGACATTACATGTACAGGTATCTGCAGGGAGTGATCTCACATGTACAGGTATCAGCAGGGAGTGATATCACATGTACAGGTATCTGCAGGGATTGACATCACATGTACAGGTATCTGCAGGGAGTGACATCACATATACAGGTATCTGCAGGGAGTGACATTATATGTACAGGTATCTGCAGGGAGTGACATCATATGTACAGGTATCAGCAGGGAGTGACATCACATATACAGGTATCTGCAGGGAGTGACATCACATATACAAGTATCTGCAGGGAGTGACATTATATGTACAGGTATCTGCAGGGAGTGACATCACATGTACAGGTATCAGCAGGAAGTGACATTATATGTACAGGTGTCTGCAGGGAGTGACATCGCATGTACAGGTATCTGCAGGGAGTGACATCACATGTACAGGTATCTGCAGGGAGTGACATCACATATACAGGTGTCTGCAGGGAGTGACATCACATGTACAGGTGTCTGTAGGGAGTGACATCACATGTACAGGTGTCTACAGGGAGTGACATCACATATACAGGTGTCTGCAGGGAGTGACATCACATGTACAGGTGTCTGCAGGGAGTGACATCTCATATACAGGTGTCTGCAGGGAGTGACATTATATGTACAGGTGTCTGCAAGGAGTGACATCTCATATACAGGTGTCTGTAGGGAGTGACATCACATGTACAGGTGTCTGCAGGGAGTGACATCTCATATACAGGTGTCTGTAGGGAGTGACATCACATGTACAGGTGTCTGCAGGGAGTGACATCACATATACAGTTATCAGCAGGGAGTGACATCTCATATACAGGTGTCTGCAGGGAGTGACATCTCATATACAGGTGTCTGTAGGGAGTGACATCACATGTACAGGTGTCTGCAGGGAGTGACATCACATATACAGGTGTCTGTAGGGAGTGACATCACATGTACAGGTGTCTGCAGGGAGTGACATCTCATATACAGGTGTCTGTAGGGAGTGACATCACATGTACAGGTGTCTGCAGGGAGTGACATCTCATATACAGGTATCTGCAGGGAGTGACATCTCATATACAGGTGTATGCAGGGAGTGACATCACATGTACAGGTGTCTGCAGGGAGTGACATCACATGTACAGGTGTCTGCAAGGAGTGACATCACATGTACAGGTATCAGCAGGGAGTGACATCTCATATACAGGTGTCTGCAGGGAGTGACATTTTATGTACAGGTATCTGTAGGGAGTGACATCACATGTACAGGTATCAGCAGGGAGTGACATCTCATATACAGGTGTCTGCAGCGAGTGACATCACATGTACAGGTGTCTACAAGGAGTGACATCACATGTACAGGTATCTGTAGGGAGTGTCATCTCATATACATGTGTCTGTAGGGAGTGACATCACTTGTACAGGTATCAGCAGGGAGTGACATCTCATATACAGGTATCTGCAGGGAGTGACATCACATGTACAGGTGTCTACAAGGAGTGACATCACATGTACAGGTATCAGCAGGGAGTGACATCTCATATACAGGTGTCTGCAGGGAGTGACATCACATGTATAGGTGTCTGCAAGGAGTGACATCACATGTACAGGTATCTGCAGGGAGTGAAATCACATGCACAGGTATCAGCAGGGAGTGACATCACATGTACAGGTATGAGCAGGGAGTGATATTATATGTACAGGTATCTGCAGGGAGTGACATCACATATGCAGGTATCTTCAGGGAGTGACATCACATGTACAGGTGTCTGCAGGGAGTGACATTATATGTACAGGTATCTGCAGGGAGTGACATCACATGTACAGGTATCAGCAGGGAGTGACATCACATGTACAGGTATCTGCAGGGAGTGACACCACAAGTACAGGTATCAGCAGGGAGTGACATCACATGTACAGGTGTCTGCAGGGAGTGACATCACATGTACAGGTGTCTGCAGGGAGTGACATCACATATGCAGGTATCTGCAGGGAGTGACACCACATGTACAGGTGTCTGCAGGGAGTGACATCACATGTACAGGTATCTGCAGGGAGTGACACCACATGTACAGGTATCAGCAGGGAGTGACATCACATGTACAGGTATCTGCAGGGAGTGACATCACATGTACAGGTGTCTGCAGGGAGTGACATCACATATGCAGGTATCTGCAGGGAGTGACACCACATCTACAGGTGTCTGCAGGGAGTGACATCACATGTACAGATATCTGCAGGGAGTGACATCACATGTACAGGTATCTGCAGGGAGTGACATCACATATACAGGTGTCTGCAGGGAGTGAAATCAAATGTACAGGTGTCTGCAGGGAGTGACATCACATGTACAGATATCTGCAGGGAGTGACATCACATGTACAGGTATCTGCAGGGAGTGACATCACATGTGCAGGTATCTGCAGGGAGTGACACCACATCTACAGGTGTCTGCAGGGAGTGACATCATATGTACAGGTGTCTTCAGGGAGTGACATTATATGTACAGGTGTCTGCAGGGAGTGACATCACATGTACAGGTGTCTGCAGGGAGTGACATTATATGTACAGGTGTCTGCAGGGAGTGACATCACATGTACAGATATCTGCAGGGAGTGACATCACATGTACAGGTATCTGCAGGGAGTGACATTTTATGTACAGGTATCTGCAGGGAGTGACATCACATGTACAGGTGTCTGCAGGGAGTGACATCACATGTACAGGTATCTGCAGGGAGTGACATTATATGTACAGGTATCTGCAGGGAGTGACATCACATATACAGGTGTCTGCAGGGAGTGATCTCACATGTACAGGTATCTGCAGGGAGTGACATCACATGTACACATGTATCTGCAGGGAGTGACATTATATGTAAAGATATCAGCAGGGAGTGATATCACATATACAGGTATCAGCAGGGAGTGACATCACATATACAGGTATCAGCAGGGATTGACATCACATATACAGGTATCAGCAGGGAGTAACATCACATATACAGGTGTCTGTAGGGAGTGACATCACATGCACAGGTATCTGCAGGGAGTGACATCACATATACAGGTATCAGCAGGGAGTGACATCACATATACAGGTATCTGCAGGGAGTGACATCACATATACAGGTGTCTGCAGGGAGTGACATCACATATACAGGTATCTGCAGGGAGTGACATCACATGCACAGGTATCTGCAGGGAGCAACATCACATGTACAGGTATCAGCAGGGAGTGACATCACATATACAGGTATCTGCAGGGAGTGACATCACATGTACAGGTATCATCAGGGAGTGACATCACATATACAGGTATCTGCAGGGAGCGACATCACATGTACAGGTATCAGCAGGGAGTGACATCACATATACAGGTATCTGCAGGGAGTGATCTCACATGTACAGGTATCAGCAGGGAGTGATATCACATGTACAGGTATCTGTAGGGAGTGATCTCACATGTACAGGTATCAGCAGGGAGTGATATCACATGTACAGGTATCTGCAGGGATTGACATCACATGTACAGGTATCAGCAGGGAGTGACATTACATGTACAGGTATCTGCAGGGAGTGACATCACATATAAAGGTGTCTGCAGGGAGTGACATCACATATACAGGTATCTGCAGGGAGTGACGTCACATGTACAGGTATCAGCAGGGAGTGACATCACATGTACAGGTGTCTGCAGGGAGTGAAAAAGACATGTACAGGTGTCTGCAGGGAGTGACATTACATATACAGGTATCTGCAGGGAGCGACATCACATGTACAGGTATCAGCAGGGAGTGACATCACATATACAGGTATCTGCAGGGAGTGACATCACATATACAGGTATCTGCAGGGAGTGACATCACATGCACAGGTATCTGCAGGGAGCGACATCACATGTACAGGTATCAGCAGGGAGTGACATCACATATACAGGTATCTGCAGGGAGTGACATCACATGTACAGGTATCAGCAGGGAGTGACATCACATATACAGGTATCTGCAGGGAGCGACATCACATGTACAGGTATCAGCAGGGAGTGACATCACATATACAGGTATCTGCAGGGAGTGATCTCACATGTACAGGTATCAGCAGGGAGTGATCTCACATGTACAGGTATCAGCAGGGAGTGATATCACATGTACAGGTATCTGCAGGGATTGACATCACATGTACAGGTATCAGCAGGGAGTGACATTACATGTACAGGTATCTGCAGGGAGTGACATCACATATAAAGGTGTCTGCAGGGAGTGACATCACATATACAGGTATCTGCAGGGAGTGACATCACATGTACAGGTATCAGCAGGGAGTGACATCACATGTACAGGTGTCTGCAGGGAGTGAAAAAGACATGTACAGGTGTCTGCAGGGAGTGACATTACATATACAGGTATCTGCAGGGAGCGACATCACATGTACAGGTATCAGCAGGGAGTGACATCACATGTACAGGTATCTGCAGGGAGTGATCTCACATGTACAGGTATCAGCAGGGAGTGATATCACATGTGCAGGTATCTGCAGGGATTGACATCACATGTACAGGTATCAGCAGGGAGTGACATTACATGTACAGGTATCTGCAGGGAGTGACATCACATATACAGGTGTCTGCAGGGAGTGACATCACATATACAGGTATCTGCAGGGAGTGACATCACATGTACAGGTATCAGCAGGGAGTGACATCACATGTACAGGTATCTGCAGGGACTGAAAAAGACATGTACAGGTATCAGCAGGGAGTGACATTACATATACAGGTATCTGCAGGGAGCGACATCACATGTACAGGTATCAGCAGGGAGTGACATCACATATACAAGTATCTGCAGGGAGTGACATCAAATGTACAGGTATCTGCAGGGAGTGACACCACATGTACAGGTATCAGCAGGGAGTGATATCACATGTACAGGTATCTGCAGGGATTGACATCACATGTACAGGTATCAGCAGGGAGTGACATTACATGTACAGGTATCTGCAGGGAGTGACATCACATATACAGGTGTCTGCAGGGAGTGACATCACATATACAGGTATCTGCAGGGAGTGACATCACATGTACAGGTATCAGCAGGGAGTGACATCACATATACAGGTATCTGCAGGGAGCGACATCACATGTACAGGTATCAGCAGGGAGTGACATCACATATACAGGTATCTGCAGGGAGTGATCTCACATGTACAGGTATCAGCAGGGAGTGATATCACATGTACAGGTATCTGCAGGGAGTGATCTCACATGTACAGGTATCAGCAGGGAGTGATATCACATGTACAGGTATCTGCAGGGATTGACATCACATGTACAGGTATCAGCAGGGAGTGACAATACATGTACAGGTATCTGCAGGGAGTGACATCACATATAAAGGTGTCTGCAGGGAGTGACATCACATATACAGGTATCTGCAGGGAGTGACATCACATGTACAGGTATCAGCAGGGAGTGACATCACATGTACAGGTGTCTGCAGGGAGTGAAAAAGACATGTACAGGTGTCTGCAGGGAGTGACATTACATATACAGGTATCTGCAGGGAGCGACATCACATGTACAGGTATCAGCAGGGAGTGACATCACATGTACAGGTATCTGCAGGGAGTGATCTCACATGTACAGGTATCAGCAGGGAGTGATATCACATGTGCAGGTATCTGCAGGGATTGACATCACATGTACAGGTATCAGCAGGGAGTGACATTACATGTACAGGTATCTGCAGGGAGTGACATCACATATACAGGTGTCTACAGGGAGTGACATCACATATACAGGTATCTGCAGGGAGTGACATCACATGTACAGGTATCAGCAGGGAGTGACATCACATGTACAGGTATCTGCAGGGAGTGAAAAAGACATGTACAGGTATCAGCAGGGAGTGACATTACATATACAGGTATCTGCAGGGAGCGACATCACATGTACAGGTATCAGCAGGGAGTGACATCACATATACAAGTATCTGCAGGGAGTGACATCAAATGTACAGGTATCTGCAGGGAGTGACACCACATGTACAGGTATCAGCAGGGAGTGATATCACATGTACAGGTATCTGCAGGGATTGACATCACATGTACAGGTATCAGCAGGGAGTGACATTACATGTACAGGTATCTGCAGGGAGTGACATCACATATACAGGTGTCTGCAGGGAGTGACATCACATATACAGGTATCTGCAGGGAGTGACATCACATGTACAGGTATCAGCAGGGAGTGACATCACATGTACAGGTGTCTGCAGGGAGTGAAAAAGACATGTACAGGTGTCTGCAGGGAGTGACATCACATGTACAGGTGTCTGCAGGGAGTGATCTCACATGTACAGGTATCAGCAGGGAGTGATATCACATGTACAGGTATCTGCAGGGATTGACATCACATGTACAGGTATCAGCAGGGAGTGACATTACATGTACAGGTATCTGCAGGGAGTGACATCACATGTACAGGTATCAGCAGGGAGTGACATTACATGTACAGATATCTGCAGGGAGTGACATTATATGTACAGGTGTCTGCAGGGAGTGACATCACATGTACAGGTATCAGCAGGGAGTGACATTACATGTACAGGTATCTGCAGGGATTGACATCACATGTACAGGTATCAGCAGGGAGTGACATTACATGTACAGGTATCTGCAGGGAGTGACATTACATGTACAGGTATCAGCAGGGAGTGACATCACATGTACAGGTATCAGCAGGGAGTGACATTATATGTACAGGTATCTGCAGGGATTGACATCACATGTACAGGTATCAGCAGGGAGTGACATCACATGTACAGGTATCAGCAGGGAGTGACATTACATGTACAGGTATCTGCAGGGATTGACATCACATGTACAGGTATCAGCAGGGAGTGACATTACATGTACAGGTATCTGCAGGGAGTGACATCACATGTACAGGTATCAGCAGGGAGTGACATTACATGTACAGGTATCTGCAGGGAGTGACATCACATGTACAGGTATCAGCAGGGAGTGACATCACATGTACAGATATCTGCAGGGAGTGACATCACATGTACAGGTATCTGCAGGGAGTGTTATCACATGTACAGGTATCAGTAGGGAGTGACATCACATGTACAGGTATCTGCAGGGAGTGACACCACATCTACAGGTGTCTGCAGGGAGTGACATCACATGTACAGATATCTGCAGGGAGTGACATCACATGTACAGGTGTCTGCAGGGAGTGACATCACATATACAGGTGTCTGCAGGGAGTGAAATCAAATGTACAGGTATCTGCAGGGAGTGACATCACATGTACAGATATCTGCAGGGAGTGACATCACATGTACAGGTGTCTGCAGGGAGTGACATCACATGTACAGGTATCTGCAGGGAGTGACATTATATGTACAGGTATCTGCAGGGAGTGACATCACATATACAGGTGTCTGCAGGGAGTGACATCACATATACAGGTATCTGCAGGGAGTGACATCACATGTACAGGTATCAGCAGGGAGTGACATCACATGTACAGGTGTCTGCAGGGAGTGAAAAAGACATGTACAGGTGTCTGCAGGGAGTGACATCACATGTACAGGTGTCTGCAGGGAGTGATCTCACATGTACAGGTATCAGCAGGGAGTGATATCACATGTACAGGTATCTGCAGGGATTGAAATCACATGTACAGGTATCAGCAGGGAGTGACATTACATGTACAGGTATCTGCAGGGAGTGACATCACATGTACAGGTATCAGCAGGGAGTGACATTACATGTACAGATATCTGCAGGGAGTGACATCAAATGTCCAAGTATCAGCAGGGAGTGACATTACATGTACAGGTATCTGCAGGGATTGACATCACATGTACAGGTATCAGCAGGGAGTGACATTACATGTACAGGTATCTGCAGGGAGTGACATTACATGTACAGGTATCAGCAGGGAGTGACATCACATGTACAGGTATCAGCAGGGAGTGACATTACATGTACAGGTATCTGCAGGGATTGACATCACATGTACAGGTATCAGCAGGGAGTGACATCACATGTACAGGTATCAGCAGGGAGTGACATTACATGTACAGGTATCAGCAGGGATTGACATCACATGTACAGGTATCAGCAGGGAGTGACATTACATGTACAGGTATCTGCAGGGATTGACATCACATGTACAGGTATCAGCAGGGAGTGACATTACATGTACAGGTATCTGCAGGGAGTGACATCACATGTACAGGTATCAGCAGGGAGTGACATTACATGTACAGGTATCTGCAGAGAGTGACATCACATGTACAGGTATCAGCAGGGAGTGACATCACATGTACAGATATCTGCAGGGAGTGACATCACATGTACAGGTATCTGCAGGGAGTGATATCACATGTACAGGTATCAGTAGGGAGTGACATCACATGTACAGGTATCTGCAGGGAGTGACACCACATCTACAGGTGTCTGCAGGGAGTGACATCACATGTACAGATATCTGCAGGGAGTGACATCACATGTACAGGTGTCTGCAGGGAGTGACATCACATATACAGGTGTCTGCAGGGAGTGAAATCAAATGTACAGGTATCTGCAGGGAGTGACATCACATGTACAGATATCTGCAGGGAGCGACATCACATGTACAGGTGTCTGCAGGGAGTGACATTATATGTACAGGTATCTGCAGGGAGTGACATCACATGTACAGATATCTGCAGGGAGTGACATCACATGTACAGGTATCTGCAGGGAGTGACATTATATGTACAGGTATCTGCAGGGAGTGACATCACATGTATAGGTGTCTGCAGGGAGTGACATCACATGTACAGGTATCTGCAGGGAGTGACATTATATGTACAGGTATCTGCAGGGAGTGACATCACATATACAGGTGTCTGCAGGGAGTGATCTCACATGTACAGGTATCTGCAGGGAGTGACATCACATGTACACATGTATCTGCAGGGAGTGACATTATATGTAAAGGTATCAGCAGGGAGTGATATCACATATACAGGTATCAGCAGGGAGTGACATCACATATACAGGTATCAGCAGGGATTGACATCACATATACAGGTATCAGCAGGGAGTAACATCACATATACAGGTGTCTGCAGGGAGTGACATCACATGCACAGGTATCTGCAGGGAGTGACATCACATATACAGGTATCAGCAGGGAGTGACATCACATATACAGGTATCTGTAGGGAGTGACATCACATGTACAGGTGTCTGCATGGAGTGACATCACATATACAGGTATCTGCAGGGATTGGCATCACATGTACAGGTATCAGCAGGGAGTGACATTACATGTACAGGTATCTGCAGGGAGTGACATCACATGTACAGGTATCAGCAGGGAGTGACATCACATATACAGGTATCTGCAGGGAGCGACATCACATGTACAGGTATCAGCAGGGAGTGACATCACATATACAGGTATCTGCAGGGAGTGATCTCACATGTACAGGTATCAGCAGGGAGTGATATCACATGTACAGGTATCTGCAGGGATTGACATCACATGTACAGGTATCAGCAGGGAGTGACATCACATGGTACAGGTGTCTGCAGGAAGTGACATCACATGTACAGGTGTCTGCAGGGAGTGAAAAAGACATGTACAGGTGTCTGCAGGGAGTGAAAAAGACATGTACAGTTGTCTGCAGGGAGTGACATTATATGTACAGGTATCTGCAGGAAGTGACATCACATGTACAGGTATCTGCAGGGAGTGACATCACATGTACAGGTGTCTGCAGGGAGTGACATCACATGTACAGGTGTCTGCAGGGAGTGACATCACATGTACAGGTATCTGCAAGGAGTGACATCACATGTACAGGTATCTGCAAGGAGTGACATCACATGTGCAGGTGTCTGCAGGGAGTGACATCACATGTACAGGTGTCTACAGGGAGTGACATCACATGTACAGGTGTCTGCAGGGAGTGACATCACATGTACAGATATGTGCAGGGAGTGACATTATATGTACAGGTGTCTGCAGGGAGTGACATCACATGTACAGGTGTCTGCAGGGAATGACATTATATGTACAGGTGTCTGCAGGGAGTGACATTATATGTACAGGTATCTGCAGGGAGTGACATCACATGTACAGGTGTCTGCAGGGAGTGACATCACATGTACAGGTATCTGCAGGGAGTGACATCACATGTACAGGTGTCTGCAGGGAGTGACATCACATGTATAGGTGTCTGCAGGGAGTGACATTATATGTACAGGTATCTGCAGGGAGTGACATCACATGTACAGGTATCTGCAGGGAGTGAGATCACATGTACAGGTGTCTGCAGGGAGTGACATCACATGTACAGGTGTCTGCAGGGAGTGACATCACATGTACAGGTATCTGCAAGGAGTGACATCACATGTACAGGTATCTGCAAGGAGTGACATCACATGTACAGGTGTCTGCAGGGAGTGACATCACATGTACAGGTGTCTACAGGGAGTGACATCACATGTACAGGTGTCTGCAGGGAGTGACATCACATGTACAGATATGTGCAGGGAGTGACATTATATGTACAGGTGTCTGCAGGGAGTGACATCACATGTACAGGTGTCTGCAGGGAATGACATTATATGTACAGGTGTCTGCAGGGAGTGACATCACATGTACAGATATCTGCAGGGAGTGACATCACATGTACAGGTGTCTGCAGGGAGTGACATCACATGTACAGGTATCTGCAGGGAGTGAGATCACATGTACAGGTATCTGCAGGGAGTGACATCACATATGCAGGTATCTTCAGGCAGTGACATCACATGTACAGGTATCTGCAGGGAGTGACATCACATGTACAGGTGTCTGCAGGGAGTGACATCACATGTACAGGTGTCTGCAGGGAGTGACATTATATGTACAGGTGTCTGCAGGGAGTGACATCACATGTACAGGTGTCTGCAGGGAGTGACATTATATGTACAGGTGTCTGCAGTGAGTGACATCACATGTACAGGTATCAGCAGGGAGTGACATTATATGTACAGGTGTCTGCAGGGAGTGACATCACATGTACAGGTGTCTGCAGGGAGTGACATTATATGTACAGGTGTCTGCAGGGAGTGACATCACATGTACAGGTGTCTGCAGGGAGTGACATTATATGTATAGGTGTCTGCAGTGAGTAACATCACATGTACAGGTATCAGCAGGGAGTGACATTATATGTACAGGTGTCTGCAGGGAGTGACATCACATGTACAGGTGTCTGCAGGGAGTGACATCACATGTACAGGTGTCTGCAGGGAGTGACATCACATGTACAGGTATCTGCAGGGAGTGACATTATATGTACAGGTGTCTGCAGGGAGTGACATCACATGTACAGGTGTCTGCAGGGAGTGACATCACATGTACAGGTGTCTGCAGGGAGTGACATCACATGTACAGGTATCTGCAGGGAGTGACATTATATGTACAGGTATCTGCAGGGAGTGATATCACATGTACAGATATCTGCAGGGAGTGACATCACATGTACAGGTATCTGCAGGGAGTGACATTATATGTACAGGTGTCTGCAGGGAGTGACATCACATGTACAGGTGTCTGCAGGGAGTGACATTATATGTACAGGTGTCTGCAGGGAGTGACATCACATGTACAGATATCTGCAGGGAGTGACATCACATGTACAGGTGTCTGCAGGGAGTGACATCACATGTACAGGTATCTGCAGGGAGTGACATCACATATGCAGGTATCTTCAGGCAGTGACATCACATGTACAGGTATCTGCAGGGAGTGACATCACATGTACAGGTGTCTGCAGGGAGTGACATCACATGTACAGGTATCTGCAGGGAGTGACATTATATGTACAGGTGTCTGCAGGGAGTGACATTATATGTACAGGTGTCTGCAGTGAGTGACATCACATGTACAGGTATGAGCAGGGAGTGACATTATATGTACAGGTGTCTGCAGTGAGTGACATCACATGTACAGGTATCTGCAGGGAGTGACATCACATGTACAGGTATCAGCAGGGAGTGACATCACATGTACAGGTGTCTGCAGGGAGTGACATCACATGTACAGGTATCTGCAGGGAGTGACATCTCATATACAGGTGTCTGCAGGGAGTGACATTATATGTACAGGTGTCTGCAGTGAGTGACATCACATGTACAGGTATGAGCAGGGAGTGTCATTATATGTACAGGTGTCTGCAGGGATTGATATCACATGTACAGGTGTCTGCAGGGAGTGACATCACATGTACAGATATCTGCAGGGAGTGACATCACATGTACAGGTATCTGCAGGGAGTGACATTATATGTACAGGTATCTGCAGGGAGTGACATCACATGTACAGATATCTGCAGGGATTGACATCACATGTACAGGTATCTGCAGGGAGTGACATTATATGTACAGGTATCTGCAGGGAGTGACATCACATGTACAGATATCTGCAGGGAGTGACATCACATGTACAGGTATCTGCAGGGAGTGACATCACATATACAGGTATCAGCAGGGAGTGACATTATATGTACAGGTATCTGCAGGGAGTGACATCTCATATACAGGTGTCTGCAGGGAGTGACATCACATGTACAGGTATCAGCAAGGAGTGACATCACATGTACAGGTGTCTGCAGGGAGTGACATCACATGTACAGGTGTCTGCAGGGAGTGACATCACATGTACAGGTATCTGCAGGGAGTGACATCACATGTACAGGTATCTGCAGGGAGTGACATTATATGTACAGGTGTCTGCAGGGAGTGACATCACATGTACAGGTATCAGCAAGGAGTGACATCACATGTACAGGTGTCTGCAGGGAGTGACATCACATGTACAGGTATCTGCAGGGAGTGACATTATATGTACAGGTGTCTGCAGGGAGTGACATCACATGTACAGGTGTCTGCAGGGAGTGACATCATATGTACAGGTATCTGCAGGGAGTGACATCACATGTACAGGTGTCTGCAGGAAGTGACATCACATGTACAGGTATCTGCAGGGAGTGACATCACATGTACAGGTGTCTGCAGGGTCGCTTGTCATTGACAGCTATCAGGCGCTTCTCCACTTCTAAAGTGCAGGCAAGTCAGCGGACGTCTGATGTCATCCCCTACAATCAACATAGAAAGGAGCGGAGCCGGATTACCTCTTGAATAGTTGGGGCCACATCTGACTTCTGGGCCCTGGATAGAACACAGAGGCTCCCAGTAAGGCCACAGCCCCACTATCAGTATTTGGTCAGTATTCGGTCAGTATTTTTTCTCAGAAGTGGGAGCCAAAACCAGGTGAGGAACAATCAGAGAAAAGGTATAATAGAAACAAGTCACCAATTCTGCATTTATCACCCGCTCCTGGTTTTGGCTCCCACTCCTGAGAAAAAATACTGACCGAATACTGACCAAATACTGATAGTGCGGCCGTGGCCTAATAGTGTCAGTCATTTTTTTTATCTCATCTAAAGAACTCTTCCTTCACACAAAAGACACAATATTAGTGGTCACCCAGCTTTCCCAGAAGCAGATATTACTAGCTGGAGGAGACTGTATTCCCATTTTTACCGGTGGGGGAATGATCCCATGGGGCTTTTGTGAACAGATCCTGTGCAGAGTGGGGTGTACGTGGAGGCACGGCTGGGCTTGGAGCGCTCAGTGCAGGCTGCATGCAGGGGCATTTTGTACTCTGGGTATTTTCAGTGTAATCTGTGTATTTGGCAGGGAGATGAGGGTCAGATGCTTAAGCCTCACATGCAAGCTGAGTCCTTGCGTTATAGGATTATTGTATCAGATCCCCACGTACAAGCTCAGAGCTGCAGCTGCAATATTCTCCCTTGTCCCTTCACTGGCACCTTACAGATGTGGCCACGCTGGTGGCTGCCTTCTGTGTACTTCTACCCAACAAACTAGCTCCTACCATCAGTGTTTTCCATGTATGGATAAATAAATGAGAACATTACAAATCTCCTATTCTTTGTAATGTCAAACACGGACAGCACATGGACTTCACACGGATGCCATACGTGTCCTCTCTGTGTTTTTCAAGGACCCATAGACTTGTATTGGCACTTTTCATCTGTGCTCCTGGAAAAACGGACATGTGAACAGTCCCGTAGACTATAATGGGTACGTGCAACACAGACGTCTGAATGAGGCTTAAGCCTGAACTCTACTTGGTAACTCAATGATTAATAAACGTTTGCTCGTCTGTAAGGCGATTGCTGTTAACACGTGGCAACGATCAAGAAAGAACGCTCCTGTTATTGTTATGTGACAAATTATATCTGCCAATGTAAAAGGTTGTGCTCGACATAAATAATAAAGGCATAGCCTTAGGATCGTCCATTAATATCAGGTTCCTCCATTTAGAAATAAACTATGACCCTCTTCTATTTCTTTATTCTTCAAGCAGTGTTAACACATCAAAGTCTTGCAGGGTGTGCACCTCCCGCCCTGTGTGGCTTGGATTCTTTAACACCGCTTGAAGAATAAAGAAATAGATGATTGGCGAGTTTACTTTCTAAATAGAGGAATGCAATATTAACTAGTTATATCATGAAGAACCACCTTTGTCTGTAAGTGCGATCCCCGATCTTCCTTAGCATCTGAGCAAGAATTAGTGCTGTGGTTAAAGACTTTTGATCTGAAGGACCCATTAATAGCAGGTCAGTGGAGATACAATACTTGGCACTGCCACAGATCACCTGGATGTAAACACTGTACAAAGCCGTAACAGTACAGCTCCGCACAATGTTTGTTCACTGTAACTCCGCAACCATTCACTTCAATTGGAGCTACCCAAGAATGGCTACTATACAGTGTTTGGAGCTTTGGCATTTCTTGTCTGTACATACACGATTTATATCCAGCTGCAAGCATCTGATCAGTGGGGGCGCTGGAAATGAATCTGATAGATCAAATTTTATTTATTCAAAACTTTAGAAGCAAAAAGATGATTTCTAACATTTTCAGAAACTGCAGAAGCAAGACTGACAAAATTGTAACTTTGGTGGTAGATCAGTGAGAAGGACCAGACGGGATGATTCATCTGATGTTGACAGCATTAAGCCAAACTTCGCATGCAGCACTAAATGTTTAGTTTGTGCTGTGCTGGATCAGGCCGTATTGCAAAAGTTCTGCTAATTTTTGAGGACTGATACTCAGAAAATTTTTGTTAAATGTTTTTAATATGTTCATAGGCTATAAACTGAAATCTGCAGTCAGTACTGTTCTCTAATTGTCCGTGACTGTTTTCATTGTTTCATTGTTTCCTTTTCTGCTGCCTTTATTTACAAAACATTAATTCTTCATTCATGGATTAACTATTCTAAATGGTATTTGCTTGGTTACTATATACACCAAAAGTATCAAACTCAAGGCCTGCGGGTCGTATCCGGCCTGCCACATTATTTTATGTGACCAGTGAGGTCAGGACACTGAAGGACCGACTCTCCACTTGCCCCGTATGGAGAGCCAGTTGGAGCAATTTGGAAGTGTGCGCCGGAGCTCAAAATTAAAGAAGGCACCCACCACCTATGCTGACGCCACCCTCTCTTCTAAGTACTGACTGCGTTCTATGTTGACACAGCCAGTGCTTAGCAGAGGGGTAGAGCCAGCACAGGGAGAGGGTGCCATCTTTGAAACAGAGTGACGCAGTCAGTCAGCACAAAAAGTAAACGCAGTCAGCCAAAACAAACAGTGAACGCAGTCAGCCAGCACAAAAAGTGAACGCAGTCAGCCAAAACAGACAGTGAATGCAGTCAGCCAGCACAATATATATATATATATATATATATATATATATATATATACAGTACAGACCAAAAGTTTGGACACACCTTCTCATTTAAAGATTTTTCTGTATTTTCATGACTTTGAAAATTGTACATTCACACTGAAGGCATCAAAACTATGAATTAACTCATGTGGAATTATATACTTAACAAGAAAGTGTGAAACAACTGAAAATATGTCTTATATTCTAGGTTCTTCGAAGTAGCCACCTTTTGCTTTGATAACTGCTTTGCACACTCTTGGCATTCTCTTGATGAGCTTCAAGAGGTAGTCACTGGAAATGGTCTTCCAACAATCTTGAAGGAGTTCCCAGAGATGCTTAACACTTGTTGGCCCTTTTGCCTTCACTCTGCGGTCCAGCTCACCCCAAACCATCTCAATTGGGTCCAGGTCTGGTGACTGTGGAGGCCAGGTCATCTGGTGTCGCACCCCATCACTCTCCTTCTTGGTCAAATAGCCCTTACACAGCCTGGAGGTGTGTTTGGGGTCATTGTCCTGTTGAAAAATAAATGATGGTCCAACTAAATGCAAACCGGATGGAATAGCATGCCGCTGCAAGATGCTGTGGTAGCCATGCTGGTTCAGTATGCCTTCAATTTTGAATAAATCTCCAACAGTGTCACCAGCAAAGCCCCCCACACCATCACACCTCCTCCTCCATGCTTCACGGTGGGAACCAGGCATGTAGAGTCCATCCGTTCACCTTTTCTGTGTCGCACAAAGACACGGTGGTTGGAACCAAAGATCTCAAATTTGGACTCATCAGACCAAAGCACAGATTTCCACTGGTCTAATGTCCATTCTTTGTGTTCTTTAGCCCAAACAAGTCTCTTCTGCTTGTTGCCTGTCTTTAGCAGTGGTTTCCTAGCAGCTATTTTACCATGAAGGCCTGCTGCACAAAGTCTCCTCTTAACAGTTGTTGTAGAGATGTGTCTGCTGCTAGAACTCTGTGTGGCATTGACCTGGTCTCTAATCTGAGCTGCTGTTAACCTGCGATTTCTAAGGCTGGTGACTCGGATAAACTTATCCTCAGAAGCAGAGGTGACTCTTGGTCTTCCTTTCCTGGGACGGTCCTCATGTGAGCCAGTTTCTCTGTAGCGCTTGATGGTTTTTGCAACTGCATTTGTGGACACTTTCAAAGTTTGCCCAATTTTTCGGACTGACTGACCTTCATCTCTTAAAGTAATGATGGCCACTCATTTTTCTTTACTTAGCTGCTTTTTTCTTGCCATAATACAAATTCTAACAGTCTATTCAGTAGGACTATCAGCTGTGTATCCACCTGACTTCTACACAACCCAACTGATGGTCCCAACCCCATTTATGAGGCAAGAAATCCCACTTATTAAACCTGACAGGGCACACCTGTGAAGTGAAGACCATTTCCGGTGACTACCTCTTGAAGCTCATCAAGAGAATGCCAAGAGTGTGCAAAGCAGTCATCAAAGCAAAAGGTGGCTACTTTGAAGAACCTAGAATATAAGACATATTTTCAGTTGTTTCATACTTTTTTGTTAAGTATATAATTCCACATGTGTTAATTCATAGTTTTGATGCCTTCAGTGTGAAAGTACAATTTTCATAGTCATGAAAATACAGAAAAATCTTTAAATGAGGTGTCCAAACTTTTGGTCTGTACTGTATATATATATATATATATATATATATATATATATATATATATATGGGCATAATACTACTCAGACAACACAGAGTGAGGGTAAAACAGTGCAGCAATACTTTACTGAACCACCAACAGACAATAACATACAGAACAGTCCCAGCAAATACATAAGATGGTGTAAATTACAGAGTTTCACCCTTCCTCTAGCTCGCCGGGTTTAGAGCAGCTGCGACTTTGGGGCTTCCAGGGCCGACTACCCCCACCAGTGGCACCCCACTTTTGGTGAGCACCCACAGAGAGGAGGTAACGACAAGCTTAGGAAGCTGATAGTCCATTGAGGTATATGGCCAAGTGACCGGAGGGTCCAAACCTGGCTTCCCCAAATGTCTCCATGGGTTCAGTGATGATCAATGAAGCAGATCTGTATTCTTCTAGCTAGGACTGTGGTCCCTTAGGCTGGCATCCTGTAGAATGTCAATCTGTGTCCCTCTTGATGGAGTCATGGTATCCTGGCTGCTGTTCTGTAGAGTCTCCCTTGCAGAAGACTATAGATCCCTTTTTATACCCACATCTGTGGTTCAAGTCATCATCCACAGGTCAGAGGGAAGGTGGCATGAGATTAATTCTTTGGGCTTCACTGTTTTGCAGTCAACAAGCTACATGGACTTATACAATGGGTAATCAACATATTAGCAAACATCAATTGTTCAATGACCCTGCGTCCCTATCCTCCAAAGATAGCAACACAACCACCTGTAGGAGCTGATATAATAGGTAAACAGCAGCCATTCAACAATTCACAAACATCAATTCAAGAGTCAACATTCAGACTCATTTGAACAATAGTGTATGTTTCTTGACCAACCGGAGAAAAGAACATCAAGAGTCAACATTAAGGCTCATATAACAATGGCCTACTGAAAATATACATCTGGCATAATTAAGCCTAAATGCTGTGTCGTCACAGGGAGCAGTCCATCTTGGACTCTCAGGTCTGGCACAGCTCACATAACCCTTGTACCCAGGGACAGCTCTCTTAGCCTTACTACCCAGGTACAGCTATCTTAGCCCTACTACTCAGGGACAGCTCTCGTAGCCTTACTACCCAGGGACAGCTCTCGTAGCCTTACTACCCAGGGACAGCTCTCTTAGCCCTACTACACAGGGACAGCTCTCTTAGCCCTACTACACAGGGACAGCTCTCTTAGCCCTACTACACAGGGACAGCTCTCTTAGCCCTACTACCCAGGGACAGCTCTCTTAGCCCTACTACGCAGGGACAGCTCTCTTAGCCCTACTACCCAGGGACAGCTCTCTTAGCCCTACTATCCAGAACAGCTTTCTTATTACTATCCAGGATGAGCTCTCTTATAGCCCCTGGCCAGTCCATGCATTGCAGTTCGTGTTCATATCATGTTGCATGGAGCCCTTACAATTACAAGAGTCCCTTTGAAGTCAACCATAATGCTGATGAAGCACTCCATGAAAATGAGTTTGACACCCCTGAATACACAATCTAGGTGTTATTAACAGATATGGACTCCTGTGGAGGCCTATTTTTATTACATAAATACATGTATTGTTGGCTACAAACAAGGTTTATTTAAAGTTTTGGAGCATTTGTCTTCTACAGCCTGTATTTATCACTGTATGTATTATTAAATGAAGTTCTAGATTTTTGTTCCATTTTCTGTACATGATTATGGGACTGTCAAGTTGGCCGAGCTTCTGTTGACAGCATTTAGAGATATACTTTACAGCAGCTACATAAACCAAAGCCATCAGGGGTGTTGTGGTCATGCTCTATGATCTGAACAGAGACCATAGTGCAGGGAGGAGAAGGAGGTGAGCTGTGACATCAACCATTGTGAATGGTGCATGTTTTAAAACCTTTTTATAGGTTTTATCCTGTCTGGGACAATAATGAGACGACTCATGAGAAACAATCTCTACAAAACAGTGAGCATCCGCTTATTATGGTTGGAGTAAAAAATCTATTTGTTTTAAACATGGATAATATCATGAAAAATAAATAAAAAAAGGACTAAAAATCTGTTTAACTTTGATTTCATTATAATTTGTCTTAGGTCAGCATTCAGGAGACTTCTCCATGATATAATCTTATTAAATGTTTTGATAAAATAATTTCAGGGGTGATGGATGTGTTGTTATTTGGAAGCCTGAATATATCTATGTTTTCAAGGAAAACTAAGCTTTTAAAAGACAAAAAAATATTATTTATTCTTCAACAAAGTGAGTCCAATCCTTAAATAAATAATTCCAAAGCCAGAAAACAAAATGTCTAACCAGAGCTGAAAACACAGTTCTGCAGGAGCATCAGGAATGTGGAGTGTCCCCGTCCCGCTCTCTGGATTTCTGAAATATTTACAGAACTTAAACACTAACATTAAATTTACTGAAATGAATAAATAACTTTAAATAAACAAACTGCAGGAACTCGGCCCGATCGGCCGCTGTGTACTCTAAGCCAGAGTTCACATAAAAAGTACAGGACTCCTTTTTAGAGATGTATTTTAACCTTCTTAAAGGGGTATTTCACATTTGGTACATGATGTCTTGCACACAAAACTGATATTTTCAACGCTTCATTAAACTATTTCTAAATGCAGGGAGCTCCCCCTAGTGGAGGCTGCAGACAGGATCTTATCATGTATCTCTGTATACAGGGAGCTCCCCCTAGCGGTGACTGCAGACAGAATCTTATCACATATCTCTGCATACAGGAAGCTCCCCCTAGTGGTAGCTGCAGACAGAATCTTACCATGTACCTCTGTATACAGTGAGCTCCCCCTAGTGGTGGCTACACACAGAATCTTATCATGTATCTCTGTACACAGGGAGCTCCCTCTAGTGGTGGCTGCAGACAGAATATTATCATGTATCTCTGTATGTAGGGAATTCCCCCTAGTGGTGACTGCAGACATAATCTCATTATGTATCTCTGCATACAGGGAGCTCCCCCTAGTGGTAGCTGCAGACAGAATCTTACCATGTACCTCTGTATACAGGGAGCTCCCCCTAGTGGTGGCTGTAGACAGGATCTTATCATGCATCTCTGTATACAGGGAGCTCCCCCTAGTGGTGGCTGCAGACAGAATCTTATGTATCTCTGTATACAGGGAGCTCCCTCTAGTGGTGGCTGCAGACAGAATCTTATCATGTATCTCTGTACACAGAGAGCTCCCCTAGTGGTGGCTGCAGGCAGATTCTTATCATGTATCTCTGCATACCAGGAGCTCCCCCTAGTGGTGGTTACAGACAGAATCTTATCATGTATCTCTGTATACCGGGAGCTCCCCCTAGTGGTGGTTACAGACAGAATCTTATCATGTACCTCTGTATACAGGGATCTCCTCCTAGTGGTGACTGCAGACAGAATCTTATCATGTATCTCTATATACAGGGAGCTCCCCCTAGTGGTGGCTGCAGACAGAATCTTATCATGTACCTCTGTATACAGGGAGCTCCCCCTAGTGGTGACTGCAGACAGGATCTTATCATGTACCTCTGTATACAGGGAGCTCCCCCTAGTGGTGACTGCAGACAGGATCTTATCATGTATCTCTGTATACAGGGAGCTCCCCCTAGTGGTGGCTGCAGACAGAATCTTATCATGTATCTCTGTATACAGGGAGCTCCCCCTAGTGGTGACTGCAGACAGAATCATATCATGTATCTCTGTACACAGAGAGCTCCCCTAGTGGTGGCTGCAGCCAGATTCTTATCATGTATCTCTGTATACCGGGAGCTCCCCCTAGTGGTGGTTACAGACAGAATCTTATCATGTATCTCTGTATACAGGGAGTTCCCCCTAGTGGTGGTTATAGACAGAATCTTATCATGTGTCTCTGTATACAGGGAGCTCCCCCTAGTGGTGACTGCAGGCAGAATCTCATCATGTATCTCTGTATACAGGGAGCTCCTCCTAGTGGTGGCTGCAGACAGAATCTTATCATGTATCTCTGTATACAGGGAGCTCCCCCTAGTGGTGGCTGCAGACAGATCTTATCCTGTATCTCTGTATACAGGGAGCTCCCCCTAGTGGTGGCTGCAGACATCAATTCAAACAGTTATATCTATATGCAGATTTTGGAGTCTTTATCAGAAAAACAAAGCCCAGGACACCATAAAGATGCATTAAGAAATGAATGAACACAGAGCTTTGGATCTAAAATGTAAACATTGTTCAATATTGAACTTACACTTACAATTAAATCACTGGTCAGGATTGCTCACTTTTTATAAAGTCTATGATGAATCATTAGCCAGGAAAGAAGGTATTCCCCTCCTACGAATATATTGTCATTATTCTGTGTGAAGCCATTCCAGTGTCCGCCTCCAATTCATCTTTCCCCTTTACACAAGAACCCGGTGTTCTTCAGATGTTGTAATGATGTCGGTGTTCTTAGATAAGGTTGTTATTATGGCTTTTGTATGTAATAAAGATTGTACAGGCTCATACAAGACTAGTAAATTTAAATGGAGCAGGGGAGGTCATGATCGGCACCAGCTGAGGCCATAGATACAGGATTGTGTTTAAAAGGAATTATACCCTAAAATAAGAATGGATTAACCGGCTGTAAAAGAGGCCGGAGGAGGGGATGGCAGGGGTAGTGCAGAACGCGCCACTTATACTATGGAGTCTGTCCAAGAACAACACTGCTTTACAGCTACAGGGAATGTTAGTTACCGTAACTTACATCATGTCTCGTACTTCAGCCACATCCAGAGCTGCATTCATGATTCTGCTGGTTGCCCTTAGAAACAGACAGCAGTTTATCTACCAGTTTGGCTTTATAGCAGTATATAGCAGTGTGAATGCAGCTCTGGATGATAGTGGAGTTTGAAACATGATTTAAAGTAGTAGTCCCATAAGCAGCATTTATCACCTATCCACAGAATTGATGATAAATGTCTTATCACTCAAGGTCCAACTTCTAAAACCCCAACAATCCTGAGATAGGGGGCACAAAGTCCTCTCAATGAATGGAGCAGTGGTGACCATGTGAGACCACCACTCCTGGACAGTTAAAGAGACGCACATGCTCATTACCTCTCCATTCACACAGGGGGCCTGTTCTTGTGTTTGGTGGGGTAAAGTTACTGTAATGGTTTGTATGCTGGAAGCCCTTGCGTTGTGTCCACCGCTTCTCATCGCCTCCAGCCCTGCACACCTTGTCACTGACATCTGCCTCGCTCACACAATGGGATTAATCCTTCTGTTGACAATAGCATTTTGTTTCAAAGTGAATGATGTCTAATGCCAAACTCAAGGAGAAGTTGACAGCCTGTGATACATGCCAGGTCTGCATGGGATTCCGTGTAAAGAGCCCTCGGGACATATTTTTGGGGACTGCTGAGACACGATAACCTTAAATGGGATCCCAGCCCTGGAGGCTGCTTTATAATTCAGTAAGATTGCATGACAGTGAATGCAGCGCTGTATCAGCATAAGTATCACACATCAAAGCCGTACATACAAGCACCACCAGACAGTATCACACATGAGAAGATTAGATACACAGAATTAACAACTCTCCCTAAAGAGTATTTTACAAAGAACTATCCTTGGAGATGTTCCAGAATCACATCCCGAGAGATGGTTTATTGACTACAGTTATCACAGAGATATTTCCATTCACTCTTATAATTAGAACTGAAGCACAGTCAAAATAGAGATAAAATAAGGATCTTGATATGTTCTGTGACTAATCTGCAGATAACAAGTTGAATCACTACATAAATACACTACATTACTTATCAGAAGTGATATCCTGTATTATTCTCCAGAGCTGCACTCACTATTCTGCTGGTGCAGTCACTGTGTACATACATTACATTATTGATCCTAAGTTACATCCTGTATTATACTCCAGAGCTGCACTCACTATTCTGCTGGTGCAGTCACTGTGTACATACATTACATTATTGATCCTAAGTTACATCCTGTATTATACTCCAGAGCTGCACTCACTATTCTGCTGGTGGAGTCACTGTGTACATACATTACATTACTGATCCTGTACTGATCCTGAGTTACCTCCTGTATTACACTCCAGAGCTGCACTCACTATTCTGCTGGTGGAGTCACTGTGTACATACATTACATTACTGATCCTGAGTTACATCCTGTATTATACTCCAGAGCTGCACTCACTATTCTGCTGGTGCAGTCACTGTGTACATACATTACATTACTGATCCTGTACTGATCCTGAGTTGCATCCTTTATTATACTCCAGAGCTGCACTCACTATTCTGCTGGTGCAGTCACTGTGTACATACATTACATTACTAATCCTGTACTGATCCTGAGTTACATCCTGTATTATACTCCAGAGCTGCACTCACTATTCTGCTGGTGCAGTCACTGTGTACATACATTACATTACGGATCCTGTACTGATCCTGAGTTACATCCTGTATTATACTCCAGAGCTGCACTCACTATTCTGCTGGTGCAGTCACTGTGTACATACATTACATTACTGATCCTGTACTAATCCAGAGTTACATCCTTTATTATACTCCAGAGCTGCACTCACTATTCTGCTTTTCTGCTGATACAGTAACCGTATACATACAGTACATTACTTATCACACGTTACACCCTGTATTATACTCCAGAGCTGCACTCACTATTCTGCTAGTGGAGTCACTGTATAATACATTACATTACTGATCCTACATTGCATAGAGCCATAATTGAGTTTCCTTTCAGGGCAAACAAGACATTGGACAGTGTCAGTTGCAATGCATGCTGGGAAGTAAGACAAAGACCGTTCCAGCACATATAGCAATGGGAGAATACTCGTAAAGAGGAACTACCATCTGAAAAAGAGTGGATGGCAAGTTACTGAGCAGGCGGATAGGGATAGTTTCTGACTTTCTGGAAATATCAGACTGCTTTAAAAGTAGTTTTATCTAGTTGTGGAGGATAAGGGCAGCAGGAGCATGCTTCTCTTCAGGCTGTGTGGAAGGACAGGTACACGTTAAGTACTGTACAGCTTCACCTTGAACTTGTGTAGCTTCTTCATTTCTAGTTTGTGCAGATTATGGCCGAGCTATTGAGCAGGGCATCTTGTCATTCGCATACCTAATGGCAACTGACTTATGTCCTAATTATAGATCTGGATCCACAGATGTTTCCAGTACAAAATATGTTCCAAGGTTACAACATTGTATCAAAGACGAAGAAGGAGAAAAGGAGAAAATATACACGACGCTCACAACCGCATTCATTATCACAGGGGAAGTGTAGTAATGCAGCTCAATCATCATCATGGCAGGCCAGTGGCATAAGGCAGAGGTCCCCAACCGCCGGTCCGCGGACCAGGACCGGGCCGTTGGGGTTTTTCAGCCGGTCCGCGGGGAGAGGGGGCCACTCCAGCCTCCAGCAGGGCCGCCATCAGGGCATGACTGCCCTGACTCCAGTATGGGGCCCGGCCGGTAGGAGCCCCCTCGGAGCCCCCCTCTTGTGCGTCTCTCTCCTCATGGGGCCCCCGGCCGCATGCTAAGCGCCGGGTCCGGGACATCTTAGCGCTGCGCTGCTGCGGCAGCACCTTCATGATTCCCCTGACTTCCGGTCATGTGACGGCGCCGTCACATGGCCGGAAGTCAGGAGAACCTGGTGTCAGCGATTTGGACGAGCGCCAGGATTCTGCAGGGATCGCATGGGGGTAAGTATAACAAGTTTTATTTTTTTTTAAATACAATTAACTAGGAGTGGGGGGAATGGGAGATGCACATGGGGGGAGGGGAGAGATGAGAGATGCACATGGGGGAGGGGAGAGATGAGAGATCCACATGGGGGGGAGGGGAGAGATGAGAGATGCACATGGGGGGGAGGGGAGAGATGAGAGATCCACATGGGGGGGAGGGGAGAGATGAGAGATGCACATGGGAGGGAGGGGAGAGATGAGAGATGCACATGGGGGGAGGGGAGAGATGAGAGATGCACGGGGGGGTGAGAGATGCACGGGGGGGTGAGAGATGCACGGGGGGGATGAGAGATGCACGGGGGGTGGATGAGAGATGCACGGGGGGGTGAGAGATGCACGGAGGGGGATGAGAGATGCACGGGGGGGGATGAGAGATGCACGGGGGGTGGATGAGAGATGCACGGGGGGTGGATGAGAGATGCACGGGGGGTGGATGAGAGATGCACGGGGGGGTGAGAGATGCACGGGGGGGATGAGAGATGCACGGAGGGGGATGAGAGATGCACGGGGGGATGAGAGATGCACGGGGGGTGGATGAGAGATGCACGGGGGGTGGATGAGAGATGCACGGGGGGGTGAGAGATGCACGGGGGGGATGAGAGATGCACGGGGGGTGGATGAGAGATGCACGGAGGGGGATGAGAGATGCACGGGGGGGATGAGAGATGCACGGGGGTGAGCTGCACATGGGGGGGTGAGAGATGCACATGGGGGGGTTATGTTTACATAACTTTGTTGCCTTATGAAGGGCGGGGGGGGCCCCCAAAAATTTCTTGCACAGGGGCCCACTACAGTCTGTGTCCGCCCCTGGGATGAAGTAAATGCAGCTGAACAGCAGCTGTCAGGACAGCTGCCCTGTCCTGCTGCAGGGCGTGATGGGGCCTCAGTGATGCGGCTCCTGGCACAGCACATTATGTGGGGCTCCTGGCATAGCTCCTGGCGGGGACCTGGTCTACACTATATGATAAGTATGCACTAAACTACAAATCCCTCCATTACCCCGCCCCCATATGACCAAAGCCCCGCCCACCCCACCCCCTCCTTGCTGGGCCATGGAAAAATGATCTTGCTTCAAGCCGGTCCGTGGTGCAAAAAAGGTTGGGGACCACTGGCATAGGGGACCCAATGCACCCAAAATCTGAGGTCAGTGATAGGCAACAGCTACAACTTTATAGAATAATCTTCAAAACATGGACGGTTTAATGTAAAGAGATAAACACTTATCAGTCTTCTCTCATTCTACCTGTAAACATCATCCTGCAGCCAAAGTAAGAAACTTCCAGCAATTCATGAAAATGTCCCGAACCGCTAATAGCAGCACATAAGCGGCTACAGAATAGGAGCCACTGCTATGACCACAGTACTAATAGCAGGAGAGTACAGCACTGCTGGGGTCTAGATCCTTAGCCCCCCACAGGTTGCGTGAACAAAGAGGCTGCAGGCAACAAATCTCCCTCTTGTCCTATTAGTTGCTACAATGTATCAGTACAGGTAAAATATATCAGTCTAGAGTCCAGTTAGATTGTCTAGGTTGGTTACAAATGTAACAAACCCTCAACTATAAAAAGTATCAGATCTGTTTTAATGTAATGAATGTTTCTATTTAGCAACAGAAAGCAGAGATATTGAAAATGGTGACTAATTGAAGCACAAATTACATATGAAGGTTGTGTGACAAAGTCACTGGTAGTGTGTCAGAAGGGACGTATGTGTTGTTGAGACTCTTAGCCACAATGATGTGAAAACATGCAAGTTCTCCTGCGCAGTCGGTGCAGAGAGAGTTAATAGAACCACTTTTACAAGGGAATGTTTTCAGTGGATAATGAAGTGCAGGGCGGGACATTATCCACCATTCCTCCAATCAGGGGAGTGTCTGGGCTTTAAATAGCCAGTCCTGACACTCAGGTGGGCAGTGTGTGGAAGCAAGCTCCTGAGAGAGAGGAGTTTGTGTTAAAACTGGACGTGTGCTATTGCTGACCTTAAGTGGCCGGACCTCGGCCGAAGTAAGAACTGTACGGCACCTTTTTCCTTTTTGTTTCTGTTATGCCAGAATGCGCTCCCAAATGTTTGACCTGTTGCTCCTGGTGCAAAAATGACTGCAACCAGAGTCTTGTACCCAGGCGCACATCATAGAGTGAGTAGTAATGGATCGTTTTGTGCACTCCTTACCGAGATCGGTGCAGATTTGGGTTGCCCAGGGTGATCCCCGAAACGCTGATGAACTGGTTGGACTGGTTGAGAGGTACCAGGGGGTCAAGGGTCCCGTGGGACAACAGACCACTCCATACTGGGGGTCCCAGTCAGAGGCGGAAGCCCAAAAGGGGGTGGCACATCCAAGGTCCAAATGGGCAGGGGAGGTGGTGCCCAAGGTCCCCTTGGGAGAGATTATTTGTTGACGGTGTCACAGCCCAGGCTATGTAGCTGCCCAATGCCCTCTAACCTCTGAACAGATGGACTGTAGCCTTGGACGTCGCTGCTCCTACTATGCCTACCCCTCCTGCAGTGAGGAGTATCAGCCCGGTGCGGGGCCACGGTCTTGTCCGGTGACTGTTAATGGGGTACTGGTGGCAGGACTCCTGGACTCAGGGAGCTTGGTGACTCTCGTAAGGGCCACATTCCCACACTAGTTGATCCCCTGGAAAAACGCGGGTGTGAGGTGCATACACGGGGACGCAAAGTATAACCCTATTGCCAGACAATACACACTGACTGTGGAGCTAAGTCCCATGAGTTGGGGGTGGTTAGGAATCTGCTCCACCGGTGATAATAGGACGGGACTTCAGTCTGTTCTGGGACTTGTGGCGGAAAGCGGGGGTGCCAAGTGTCTCAACCGTGAGACGGTCACACCATGATGCATCACCGCCGCAGTCAGAGGCAGATGACTTCACCCTGTGTGTCCTTGCGGGGGACGAAGACGAGGTGGTGACCCCGGGAGATGAGGTCCCAGACTTGGGGGTGTCTGGGGGGAACTTTAGTACTGCGCAGATGCAGGATCTCACTTTGAAGTATGCATTTGACAATGTGTCTGTAGTCAATGGTATTGCTCAGGAGCCGGGGGCTGACACCAGGTTCCCATATTTTGGTGATCTTCTTTATAGGGTCACTAACCCAAAAGGGGAAATAATAGAGCAATTGGTAGTGCTGGGACCCTATAGGTATAGAGTGTTAAGCCTGGCCCATTCTCACAAGTTGGGTGGGCATCTAGGGGTAGAAAAGACTCGGGAGCGGGTCCTACAGAGGTTCTACTGACCTGGATGTCACCGGGAGATTGTGAACTACTGACGGTCATGTCTCACCTGTCAGCTAACGGCTCCCGTGTCCCATTTCCGGAGCCCTCTAGTGCCGTTACCTATCATAGAGGTCCCATTTGACCGGATCGCATCTATGGACTTTGTCGGGCCCCTGGTGAAGTCCGCCCGGGGCCACCAATACATTCTGATTGTATTGGACTATGCTACGCGTTATCCGGAAGCAGTACCATTAAGAAATTCCTCTGCCAGAAGTATCACCAGAGAACTGGTAAATATTTTCTCCCGGACAGGTCTGCCAAAGGAGATCCTGATGTCACGGGTGTGTCGCCACGAAGATCGTCACGATTACACAGCCTGACTTCTCGCAGCTGACTTTTTGGTGCTTTGTGTTTTTTGGCAGTGAGGGAGTTAATTCTCTCTCTCTCTGTGCTAGACGAGGTTCAGCCTCGCCCAGCTGCAATCAATGCTGCTGTAGTGAGACTCCTTCAAATGCCTGCTGGTCTGTTAGGGAAGTGTCGGTGAAAGCATTTCATGCAGACTAACAGAGCGGATCGTGGTATTTGGAGTTTCAGAGATAAGTGTATTCGGAGAGTTTTTTCCCTTCCTCGCTTTATCATTTATCTCCTTTCCCGTTGGTGTTCCCTCTGTTGTAGTTGTGTAGTTTTTGTATGCAAGGTGGTTTTGGTTTTTCCCTTGCACTGTCTCGTTCGTCTAAGTACTGTGTGTGGGCATATTATTACTTGTCCCCTTTTGTTGTGATCGGGGTCCTTCTCAGGACTAGATTACTTAGGTGCAGGGATCCTCAGGAGGTAGGGGTTACGCTGGCGGCCTGGACCTCTGTACCTTTAACAGTACCTCCAGGTTGAGGGATTAGTCAGGGCCCCAGCTTAGGGTCAGCTTAGGCCCCCTACCTCCAGTATACAGAGACAGCGTGACATTTTCACCGACCACTTAGTTTTTCTCCAGCTACCATGGATCCAGTAGCCGGTCTAGCTCGGCAGTTGCAGAGTTTGTCCATGGAGCTGGCGGAAGTTAGGTCCAAGGTTTTGTATCCTCAGGAGCAAGCCGGACCAGAACCTAAAGTAGCTCTCCCTGACAGGTTCACTGGGGGGCGGGACAAGTTTTTTGTTTTCCGGGAGGCATGCAAGTTGTACTTTCGGCTGCGGCCTTGGTCATCGGGGAGTGAAGAACAAAGGGTGGGAATTGTCATCTCGCTCCTACAAGGGGACCCACAATCTTGGGCGTTCTCTCTTCCCCCGGGCTCCCCGGCTCTCCAGTCAGTGGATAGGTTTTTTGCTGCTCTGGGACTCGTATATGATGACCCAGATCGGATCTCCCTTGCTGAGTCTAAGTTACGTAGGATCCAGCAGGGAGATCGTCCGGCGGAGGAATTCTGTTCGGAGTTCCGTAGGTGGGCCACGGACACCCAGTGGAATGACCCGGCTCTTAGGAGCCAGTTTTGTCAAGGTTTATCCGACAAATTACAGGATGTGTTGGCACAGTATGACTCTCCCGCGTCACTGGAAGCCGCTATGGCCCTTGCTATTCGCGTTGACAGACGGCTTCGGGAGAGGTGCGGGATAACTCTACCCCCTGTGATGACTCCACCTCCTACAAGGTCCCCTCATATGGTGGTTCCCCTGGTCAGTCCAGAGGAGCCTATGCAATTAGGAGGGACATCATTTCGGGGGAGGGGACCGGTGGTGCGCCATAAGACAGGAAGGTGTTTCTTCTGCGGGAGAAAGGGACATTTTATTGGGGGGTGTCCATCCCGTCCCTTGCAGAGTGAAGAGTCGTCGGAAAACTGTTGATCCCAGGTTGTGTGGTGGACGGCAATCTGGGAGTAGGTATTTCGTCCCTAGGTTCGTCTCAGTTTCTCGTACCGGCGGAGGTGGTGGTGGGTACGAGAACTGAGAGGATATCTGTTCTTCTGGATAGTGGGGCCGGGGCTAATCTGGTTGATGCTCGGTTTGCCCGGGTTCAAGGTATGCGATTGAGTGAGTTGGCTAAACCCATCCCCATATTCTCGATCGATGCCAGGCCTCTCGGTCAGGGAAGTTTTTTGCAAGCTGTGCATGACGTAAAACTTCAAGTGGGGGCGATACATAAAGAACTGTTGTCTTGCTACGTGTTGGAGGGTCTTCCCACTCCTATAGTGTTGGGCCTTCCTTGGTTAACTAAGCATAACCCGGTTATTAATTGGCAAACCAGAGAGATAAGCCAATGGAGTAAATTCTGTAATAAAAACTGCATGAACACGGTCATCGGTGCGGTTACTCCTTGGGTCTTACCTCCATTTCTGGCGGACTTTGAGGATGTATTCTCGGAGAAAGGGTGTCATGAACTACCTCCTCATCGCGAGTATGACTGTTCTGTAAAACTGCTCCCTGAGGCCAAGTTACCTAAAGCTAGGTTGTATAACCTTTCTGGTCCTGAGAGGCAGGCCATGAAGGATTATATTTCAGAAAGTCTGGCTAAGGGGCATATTAGACCTTCATCTTCACCGGTGGCTGCAGGGTTCTTCTTTGTTAAGAAGAAAGATGGAGGCCTACGCCCTTGCCTGGATTTCCGTGAACTTAATCGGATTACGGTCCGAGATCCGTATCCGCTCCCACTTATTCCCGATCTCTTTAATCAGATCGTGGGCGCCAAATGGTTCTCTAAGTTGGATCTCAGGGGGGCGTACAATCTGATTAGGATGAAGGAGGGGGATGAGTGGAAGACGGCGTTTAACACTCCGGAGGGGCATTATGAGAACCTTGTCATGCCATTCGGTCTGACTAATGCCCCGGCGGTGTTCCAACACTTTGTTAATGACATTTTTCGCCGCCTGGTGGGACAGTTTGTTGTCATATATCTGGATGATATCTTAATTTACTCGCCGGATCTGGTGTCTCATCAGGAGCACGTTAGGCAGGTGTTACAGATCTTGCGGGATAATAAACTGTATGCCAAATGGGAAAAGTGTGTGTTCGCCGTACAGGAACTCCAGTTTTTAGGCTTCCTGGTTTCAGCGTCCGGTTTTCGTATGGACCCTGGGAAAGTGCGGGCAGTTCTTGAGTGGGATCGGCCAGAGAATCTTAAGGCACTACAACGTTTCCTGGGGTTTGCTAATTATTACCGGAAGTTCATTCGTAATTTCTCGTCCATGGTTAAGCCTCTCACAGACATGACTAAAAAGGGGACGGATTTTTCTAGGTGGTCTGACAAGGCTTGTCAAGCATTCTCCCCCTTGAAAAAATGTTTTGCCTCGGCACCCATACTCATTCAACCGGATGCGTCACAGCCATTCATTGTAGAGGTAGACGCTTCCGAGGTAGGGGTGGGAGCAGTATTGTCACAAGGTTCGTCCCCTGGTAAGTGGCATCCGTGCGCCTTTTTCTCTAAAAAATTGTCGTCCGCTGAGAGGAATTACGATGTCGGCAATAGGGAACTCTTGGTCATTAAGTTAGCTTTTGAGGAGTGGTGCCATTTTTTGGAGGGGGCAGTCCATCTGGTCACCGTCATCACCGATCACAAGAACCTGCTATATCTGGAGTCCGCGAAACGTCTGAATCCCAGACAAGCTAGGTGGTCATTGTTTTTTACCAGGTTTAATTTTGTCGTTACATATCGTCCTGGGTCAAAAAATGTAAAGGCGGATGCCTTATCTCGTAGTTTCCCTGGGGCCGGGAATACGGACGACCCGATTCCTATCCTTCAGGAGGGGGTGGTGGTTTCGGCAGTATGCTCTGAGCTGGAGGAGGAGGTATTGGAGGCTCAGGGGGACGCCCCTGTTGGACCTCCGGGGAGACTGTTTGTTCCAGATCAGTTGCGACAAAAGGTGATCGAGGCACACCATAACTCAGTTTTTGCAGGACACCCAGGGAGTAGAGCAACTGTGGATCTCCTCTCGCGTCGGTTTTGGTGGCCTAACTTACATAAGGAGGTGGTAACTTTTGTCGCGTCCTGTGGGGTTTGTGCGCGCTCTAAGACCTCACTTACCCGTCCGTCTGGGGCCCTCTTACCTTTGAAGATCCCGGAGCGTCCTTGGACTCATCTGTCTATGGACTTTATTACGGACCTCCCTCCGTCTTCGGGTAAAACGGTCATACTCGTTGTAGTGGACAGGTTCAGCAAGATGGCACATTTTATCGCTCTTCCGGCTCTCCCTAATGCTAAAACTCTTGCGCAGGTGTTCATTGGGGAGATTGTGAGGCTTCACGGGGTACCCTCCGAGGTGGTGTCTGATCGGGAGTCTCAGTTTGTGTCCAAGTTCTGAAAGGCGTTTTGTGCACGGCGGGGTATGCATTTGTCGTTCTCATCGGCTTTTCATCCTCAGACCAATGGTCAGACGGAACGTATGAACCAGAGCTTGGAGACATATCTCCGGTGTTTTGTGTCAGAGAACCAGGAGGACTGGGCTTCTTTCTTACCTCTGGCAGAGTTTGCTCTTAATAATAGGCGGAGCGAGTCCACTGGTAAGTCCCCGTTTTTTGGGGCATATGGTTTTCACCCCCAGTTTTGTACTTTCAGTAGGGGGGGCTCTTCGGGGGTTCCTGAGGAGGAACGATTTTCCTCATCACTCGCTTCAGTATGGAGAGGGGTGCTGAAGAATCTGAATACTATGGGGAACCGATACAAACGTATGGCTGATAGGAGGAGAGTGTCTGGTCCGGACCTAAGTGTGAACGATCGGGTATGGTTGTCTACCAGGAATATAAAACTTAAGGTTCCCTCCTGGAAACTGGGTCCCAGGTTCATCGGGCTGTACAGAATCAGTTCTATTATTAATCCGGTGGCATTCCGTCTTGACCTCCCCCCTACGTTTAAAATTCACAACGTGTTCCACAGATCGTTGCTTAAGAGGTATGTGGCGCCGGTGGTACCGTCACCTTTACCTCCCCCTCCAGTGGTGGTCAAGGGTAACTTGGAGTTCCAGGTATCGAGGGTCATCGATTCACGCTTTAATCGCCGGTCCCTTCAGTACCTGGTTCATTGGAAAGGGTATGGTCCTGAGGAGAGGATGTGGGTTCCTGCGTCGGATATTAACGCAGACTGATTAGTTCGGGCCTTCCACACGACTCACCCGGATAAACCTGGCCCTGAGGGTCCGGAGGCCCCTCGTAGAAGGGGGGGTACTGTCACGGGTGTGTCGCCACGAAGATCGTCACGATTACACAGCCTGACTTCTCGCAGCTGACTTTTTGGTGCTTTGTGTTTTTCGGCAGTGAGGGAGTTAATTCTCTCTCTCTCTGTGTGCTAGACGAGGTCCAGCCTCGCCCAGCTGCAATCAATGCTGCTGTAGTGAGACTCCTTCAAATGCCTGCTGGTCTGTTAGGGAAGTGTCGGTGAAAGCATTTCATGCAGACTAACAGAGCGGATCGTGGTATTTGGAGTTTCAGAGATAAGTGTATTCGGAGAGTTTTTTCCCTTCCTCGCTTTATCATTTATCTCATTTCCCGTTGGTGTTCCCTCTGTTGTAGTTGTGTAGTTTTTGTATGCAAGGTGGTTTTGGTTTTTCCCTTGTACTGTCTCGTTCGTCTAAGTACTGTGTGTGGGCATATTATTACTTGTCCCCTTTTGTTGTGATCGGGGTCCTTCTCAGGACTAGATTACTTAGGTGCAGGGATCCTCAGGAGGTAGGGTTACGCTGGCGGCCTGGACCTCTGTACCTTTAACAGTACCTCTAGGTTGAGGGATTAGTCAGGGCCCCAGCTTAGGGTCAGCTTAGGCCCCCTACCTCCAGTATACAGAGACAGCGTGACACCTGACGGACCAGGGAACTCCGTTTATGCTGAGCGGGTGATGACAGAATTGTGTAAGACCCTCCAAATTACCCAACTCCGAATGTCGGTATACCACCTGCAGACGGACGGATTTGTAGAACGTTTCAACAAGACCTTAAAGTAGATGTTTAGGAAAGTTGTGGAGAAGGATGGGAGAGACTGGGATTGTCTGCTGCCGTACCTGCTGTTCTCCATTAGGGAAGTTCCCCAGAGCTCTACAGGGTTTTCGCCATTTGAACTGCTATACGGACGACACCCTCGGGGACTTCTGGACATAGCAAAGGAGACCTGGGAAGCAGAGGTTACACCCCATCGGAGTGTCATCGAGCATGTCGCCCAAATGCAGGATCGGATTGAAAAGGTAATGTCAATGTTGAAGGAGAGCCTTCTTCAAGCACAGGAAGCACAGGGGAGGGCCTACAATCGGGCCGCAAGGCTGAGACAATTCAGTCCTGGAGATCGGGTGTTGGTACCCACGGTCGAGAGTAAGTTTCTGGCTAAGTGGCAACGACCGTACGAAGTAGTTGAGAAGCTGAGTGAAGTAAACTACAAAGTTCACCAGCTGGGTAGAAGGAAGCATTACCAGATCTACCACATCAACTTACTGAAGCCGTGGCGAGACAGGGAACCGGGAATCCTGAAGCCAGGGTCGAGGATGTTACAGTGGCAGAGACACTGTCACAGGCCCAGAAACAACAGTGCCGAGAACTCTTGCAGAGAAACCAAGACCTGTTCTAAGAATTGAACGGATGTACGCAAGTTGTGGAACATGAGATCCTAACGGAACCGCATGTATGGGTGAACCAAAGGCCGTATCGAATTCCCGAAACCCGCCGCGAGGTGATCTCCAAGGAGGTGAGGAGAATGTTGAGCCTGGGTGTTATTGAGGAATCTAAGAGCGGCTGGTCCAGCCCGATTGTTCTTGTGCCTAAGCCGGATGGAGAATGGCGATTCTGTAACGATTACAGAAAGCTAAACGACATGTCAAAGTTCTACGCCTACCCGATGCCCCGGGTCGATGAGCTTATTGAGAGGCTGGGGCCTGCCAGGTACATCACTACTCTGGACCTAACAAAAGTGTACTGGCAGATCCGCCTGGCCCTAGGAGCCAAGGAGAAAACGGCCTTCTCTACACCCGACGGGTGTTTTCACACCTTCCAGAGGGCTATGGACCGGATTCTGGGCTCACATAAAAAATAGTTGGACGACATTGTGATTTTCAGCCCAGATTGGGGAACCCACCTGCAGAAGGTCCAGGCAGTACTGGATGCATTGAGAAATGGCGGGTTTACCATAAACCCAAGAAAATGCGTCATAGGAAAGGAGGAGGCAAAATACTTGGGCTACGTGGTTCGAAGTGGCGAAACAAAACCGCAAATGAACAAGGTGAAGGCAATCCAGATTTGCCCGCAACCGGCTTCCAAGAAACAGGTACAGCCTTTCTGGGTATCGTGGGGTACTATAGGCGGTTTATCACGAATTTCGCCATAATAGCGACACCCCTAACTGACCTACTTAGAGGTACGAAGACGGCGATGGCTAAGTGGTCTTCAGAGGCAGAGATAGCATTCCAGTAGCTGAAACGCGCCCTTTGTAACCAGCCAGTCTTGATAGCACCTGACTTCCGGTGTAGCGTCGGCATCTCTGCCTCCTGCCGGGCAGAGACGCTGATCCCCTCACCTCCACCGTCCCGGTCCGGCGTCCTCCGGCTCCCCTGCTGCATCTGCCCAGGGTGCGCGCACCACGCGCAGTTCCCCGGGCACTGTACTTAGGGCGCGCGTGCTCCCTACCTCTTAAAGGGGCCACGCGCACCGTCCTAAAGAGTCCCTGGCCAATGGCCGGAGGACTGCTCCTATATAAGGCACCTCCGCCTGTGCAAGGTTGTTGTTTGTGTGCTAGCACTCTCCTCAGTCCTCGGGTTCCAGTGCCCGCCAACCTGTCAATCAGCCGTGCCCGCCTGCCTGTCTATCACCCGTGCCCGCCTGCCTGTCTATCTGCCGTGCCAGCCTACTTATCTACCTGCATCACCTGTCTGTCTGCCAGCCGTGCTCATCTGCTGTGCCTGTCGGCTTCGGCCATCAGTCCTGTGGGAGTCGCCTGCTCTCACACAAGGTTGGTCCCTGAGTGGCACCTGGTTCACCTTCCCGGTCCCTCCTTGGTTCACGGAGTCAACTAAGCCGCAGTGTGGCCAGGGTCGGTCCGGGTAGGCACTTAGTTACGCCCCTCTAGTCCCTCCTTGTATCACTGCACAGAGGTTCCACCACCCGGATTCGTAACAGTTTGCACAGGTCATGGAATCTGGTGGCTCCCAGGCTCCTTCACTCTCAGACCTGTACCAAGAGGTCTCTCGCCAGAGATCCCAATAGGATACTATCCTGTCCTATCTGCAGACAGTCAACTCCCGCTTGGACGCGCTGTCCACCCCGACTATGTCCGCCTCTAACCAAGAGGCACCTGCTCCAGCGGCACCTCAACCCAGGGGCACTGTGTCATCCGGCTTAGGACCCTGGCTTTCTGCTCCTCCACGTTTCGGTGGTGACCCTGCCCTATTTCGGGGCTTCATTAATCAGTGCACGCCGCATTTTGAGCTCCTGGCACACCAGTTCACCTCCGACCGGGCCAAGGTGGCATTCATCATGTCTCATCTCACCAGAGAGGCGTTGGCGTGGCTTAACCCTCTGTGGGAGAGAGGGGATCCTCTGGTGTCCGACCTCCAGGACTTCTTCGCGGCTTACCGGAAGGTGTTCGATGAGCCCGGATGAAAATCTTCGACTGCCTCCTCTCTTCTCTGACTCCGCCAAGGGAGTCTCTCTGTGGGACAGTATGCCGTGCGTTTCCACACCCTCGCATCTGAACTTGTCTGGGACAATGAGGCTCTGGTGTCCACCTTTCGGGAGGGTCTTTCCGGAGGGATCAAGGATGAGCTAGCCGGTCTTGACATACCTCCCTCTCTGGACGACCTGGTGTCATTAGCTACACGGATCGACATCCGTTTTCAGGAGCGTTCTAAGGAGACGACCCGTGAGAGAACGCCCCTGCGCCTTGCACCAACCTTCCAAAGGCCAGTCTCGCAACTAACATCGCCTCCGTTGTCTTCTCCAGAGTCTATGCAATTAGACCAAGTTAACATGGTCAAGTCTCGTCAGGAGATCCACCGCGCCGAGGGGAGTTGCTTCTACTGTGGCAGTATAGAGCATCTAATCCACTCCTGTCCGGTGAGACTGGGAAACTCCAGTGTCTAGGACCGCTCGGAGAGGTCGTCCTAGGCAGTTCTTCCTCTCCACCCTTGACTCTGTCCATTTCAGTTACCAGTGATGAGACCAGCTTCTTCGAGACTGCCTATGTGGATTCCGGAGCCGCTGGGAACCTCATTCAACAGGCCGTTGTGGAGCGATATCAGATTCCTACCATACGTCTGGCTGATCTTTTAGCAGTTTCCTCTGTGGATAGAAAGCTTCTCTCTGAGACCATCTTGTTTGTCGCTGAACCTGTAACTCTTCAAGTGGGAATGCTACATTCGGAGAGGATCTCCTTTTACGTGCTGTCCAGTCTCTCTCATCTCCTCTTGCTTGGCCTGCCTTGGTTACAGAGACATGAGCCTGTCCTGAATTGGAGCTCGAGTGAGGTGCTCCGTTGGGGTAAGGAATGTCATAAGTCCTGTCTGGTTCCGGTTTGTCCTGCTCGACCTCCGTATTCTCCAGCTAACCTACCTGGCCTGCCGGCGCCCTACTGGTCATATGCGGACGTCTTTGATAAAAAGGAGGCAGAGACACTACCACCTCATAGGCCGTATGATTGCCCCATCGACCTAATACCTTGCGCTTCACCTCCTCGCGGGCGAATCTACCCCTTGTCGCTGTCTGAGACACATGCTATGTATAGAACAGAATCTTGCGAGGGGATTTATCCAGAAATCCACCTCTCCGGCTGGAGCAGGATTCTTCTTCATCAAATGTATCGACTATAGGGGCCTAAACCAGATTACCATCAAAAATAAGTACCCCCTGCCTCTCATCTCGGAGCTGTTTGACCGCCTAAAAGGCACAAAGATCTTCACTAAGCTCGATCTTCGTGGGGCGTACAATCTGGTCCGGATTCGCCAGGGAGACGAGGGTCAAACGGCATTCAACACTCGGGATGGTCACTACGAGTACCACGTGATACCCTTCTGTCTCTGTAACGCTTCCAGGAGTTAGTGAATTACATCTTCCGAGATCTCCTGTATTCCTGCGTGGTGGTGTACCTGGACAATATCTTGGTGTTCTCCCCTGATCTGCCCTCTCACCAGAGGGATGTTCGTCAGGTCCTGCTGAGGCTCCGGAAGAATCGCCTGTATGCTAAGTATGAGAAATGCCTCTTTGAGCAGACCTCCCTACCATTCTTGGGGTATATCATCTCTGAGACCGGACTGCGGATGGATGCCGAGAAGGTGTCTGCCGTCTTAAAGTGGCCCCGACCTGAGGGGTTGAAGGCTATTCAGCGGTTTCTGGGATTCGCTAACTACTATATTACCGCCTCTTCATTCCTCATTTCTCCTCCTGGACTGCTCCCATCTCTGCTCTCACCCGTAAAGGAGCAAATCCCAGGGAATGGACTTCCGAGGCGGAAAGTGCCTTTGTCTCTCTTAAGCAAGCCTTCTCCTCCGTTCCAATGCTACATTGACCAGATTGCAATAAACAGTTCTTCCTGGAGGTTGATGCCTCTTCCTCCGGGGCCGGAGCAGTGCTCACCCAGAAATCCTCATCCGGGCGAATGGTGACCTGCGGCTTCTTCTCCAAACTCTTTTCTTCGTCTGAGCGCAATTACTCCATAGGAGATCGAGAACTGCTGGCCATCAAATTAGCGCTGGAGGAGTGGCGCTACTTGCTTGAGGGGGCTCTGCACTCGGTGGTCATCTACACTGACCATAAAAACATTGCTTACTTGCAGACCGCCCAAAGACTAAATCCGCATGAAGCCAGATGGTCTTTGTTCTTGGCTCGTTTCAGCTTCACTCTCCATTACCGCCCGGCAGACAAGAATATTAAAGCTGACGCTCTATCCCGCTCTTTCCTGTCTACCGACCAGGAGGAGCCTCTACACATCATTAACCCCTCCAGAATAATGACTGTTGCTCCATTTGACCTGTCTCATCTACCTCCTGGTAAGACCTTTGTAGCGGCTCAGGATCGGAAGAGGGTCTTACTCTGGGGTCATTCGTCCAAACTGGCTGGTCATGCCGGCCAGAGGAAGACGCTTCTGCTCATTGCCCGACATTATTGGTTGCCCACCCTGCGCAAGGATGTTGCGGATTTTGTCGCGGCTTGTTCCTCCTGTGCCAGTAACAAGATACCTAGGCACCTCCCAGCTGGTCGTCTTCTTTCTCTCCCCGTGCCTTCTGCACCTTGGCAACACATTGCTATGGACTTCATCACTGATCTTCCAGTATCTGCCGGTTCTACCGTCATATGGGTGGTCGCTGACCGCTTCTCCAAGATGGCTCACTTCATTCCTCTGCCTGGTCTTCCGTCCGCACCTGTGCTGGCTAAGGACTTCATCCGTCACATCTTTCGTCTCCACGGCTTACCCCTCCACATTGTCTCAGACAGAGGAGTTCAGTTCACTTCTCGCTTCTGGAGAGCCACATGCAAGCTGCTGGATGTCTCTTTGGACTTTTCTTCAGCCTATCATCCTCAGTCCAATGGTCAAGTGGAACGTATTAATCAGATCCTTACCAGTTTTCTTTGGCACTTTGTCAACGCTCACCATAGCAATTGGGTAGAACTTCTGCCTTGGGCCGAGTTTTCTTATAACAACCATGTGAGTGAGTCCTCTGCTAAGTCTCCGTTTTTTGTGGTTTACGGTCGACACCCCCAAATTCCGTTTCCCGTCTCTTCTTCAGTGGACAATCCAGCCGCGGAGTCTCTCGTCAGTGACTTTTCGGTGATTTGGGAAGACACTAGACCTGCGCTTCTTCAGTCCTCCGAGCGGATGAAGAAGCATGCTGATAAGAGACGTCTGGATCCGCCTCTATTTTGTCCGGGAGACAAGGTCTGGCTTTCCTCCAAATATGTCAGTCTCATGATACCATCATACAAGTTGGGCCCGCGGTTCATCGGTCCTTTCGAGATTCTGAACCAAATAAATCCAGTGGCGTACAAGCTGAAACTCCCTGCCTCCTTATGGATTCCCAATTCCTTTCATGTGTCTCTCCTCAAGCCTGTGGTCCTTAATCCTTCTCTGATCCAGGTACCACTCCAGCTCCAGTTTCCGCTGAAGATGTCTTTGAGGTAGAGAATATTTTGGTCATCAAGAAGGTAAGACTTTCTTTCTTGTGGATTGGAAGGGGTTTCGTCCTGAGGAGAGGTCTTGGGAGCCCAGGGAGAACATTCATGCTCCTCGTCTTCTAGAAAAATTTCTTGCGGGTCTAAAGAAGAGGGGTCATAAAGTGGGGGGTACTGTAGCGTCGGCGTCTCTGCCTCCTGCCGGGCAGAGACGCTGATCCCCTCACCGCCGCGGTCCTGGTCCGGCGTCCTCCGGCTCCCCTGCTGCATCTGCCCGGGGTGCGCGCACCATGCGCAGTTCCTCGGGCACTGTACTTAGGGCGCGCACGCGTGCGCTCCCTCCCACTTAAAGGGGCTGCGCGTGCCGTCCTGAAGAGTCCCCGGCCACTGGTCGGTGGACTGCTCCTATATAAGGCACCTCCTCCAAAATGGAGGTGCCTGTGCAAGGTTGTTGTTTGTGTGCTAACACTCTCCTCAGCCCTCAGGTTCCAGTGCTCGCCAGCCTTTCTATCAGCCGTGCCCACCTGCCTGTCTATCAGCCGTGCCCGCCTGCCTGTCTATCAGCCGTGCCCGCCTGCCTGTCTATCTGCCGTGCCCACCTGCTTGTCTACCCGCATCACCTGCCTATCTACCAGCCGTGCTCATCTGCTGTGCCTGTCGGCTTCGGCCATCAGTCCTGTGGGAGTCGCCTGCTCTCACACAAGGTCGGTCCCTGAGTGTCACCTGGTTCACCTTCCCGGTGCCTCCTTGGTTCACGGAGTCTACTAAGCCGCCGTGTGGCTAGGGTCGGTCCGGGTAGGCACTTAGTTACGCCCCTCTGGTCCCTCCTTGTATCACAGACCAGAGGTTCCACCACCCGGATCTGTAACATCCGGAAAGAGTTTGTGCTCCAGACGCACGCCTTAGATGTTGGCATAGGGGAGGAACACCCCGTTCTGTACCTGAGCAGAAAACTCTCGGCCTGCGAAAAGAATTATGCAATCGTGGAAAAGGAGTGCCTGGCAGTCAAGCGGGCGGTTGATACCCTTAGGTACTACTTATTAGGGCCGCAAATTCAGACTGGTCTCAGACCATGCCCCCCTGAGATGGATGAGTGAACGGAAGGGGAAAAATGCCCAGGTGACCAGGTGGTTCCTGGCCCTCCAGGACTTTAGTTTTTTGGTAGAGCACAGGCCCGAGAAACTGCATGCTAATGCCGATGCCCTGTCCAGACTTCCCTGTCTAGTGAGTCAAGGTGCCAAAACCCCCGGCTTTGGGCAGAGCGGGGGAATATGTGACAAAGTCAATGATAGTGTGTCAGAATGGAGGTATGTGTTGCTGAGACTCTAAGCTCAGTGATGTGAAAACATGCAAGTTCTCCTGCACAGTCGGTGCAGAGAGAGTTAATAGAATCACTTTTACAAGGGAATGTTTTCAGTGGATAACGAAGTGCAGGGCGGGACATTATCCACCATCCCTTTAAATAGCCAGTCCTGACACTCAGGTGGGCAGTGTGTAGAAGCAAGCTCCTGAGAGAGAGGCGTTTGTGTTAAAACTGGACCGTGTGCTATTGCTGACCCTGAGTGGCCGGACCTCGGCCGAAGTAAGGACTGTACTGTACCTTTTTCCTTTTTGTTTCCTGTTATGCCAGAAAGGCTATGTTTATGTTTTGCACTTGGCCGTGGTTTATGATACTTCTTATAATAAACCACCAAGTTATTTAAAGAGACAGTGTCCTGTATCTACCTCCGAGTGCCGCAGAGCGAGAGACTCTACCACAGTTGATAAAGGGGTCGTCCCATAAACAACATTTATGAAGTATTTCCAGGATAGGTGATAAATGTATGATCGCTGGGGGTCCCAAAGTCATATTTGAAAAGAACAGTACTGAGCATGTGCAGCTATCACTCCTACAGACAGCATATAGAGCAGTCGTTGCACATGCTTACTACTTGTCACGCAAGGTGAGGGAAAGACTAAGTGCAACATGAAGGGAACAGGGGAAGGAAGCCCAAACACTGGCGAAAGGGGGAGTGGAGACCCCTAGGCAGATCTAATATCACCCTGCCTACCCTACCGTCTTTATAAAGGTTCCACATCTATCGCCGAGCAGGAATCTAAGCCCTAAATGTCCCTCGAGCTTGGCTCTAGATAGGGAGAGACAGGGTGAGCACTAGACAAGCACCACTACAAACTAAAGACAACAAGGTAGACAATCAAAGGGGATACACTTAGCTTGAGCAGACACCAGAGAGATAACGCCAACTGTCCTTCAAAGGCACTAGAGAAGAAACTAGCCAACTGCTAGTGCTCCAAGCCACCACAGAGGTACATAGAACATCACCTGCGCCTGTCTGAAGAAACTGAGAGTTTTTAACTAAGCAAGGGTGTGTCAATCAGCAGCAGAAGGTGGAGGTAGTTGCTGGGTCCTAAAGGAAGAAGGATATAACAATACTAAAGAGAATAGAGGATCAAGAAGGCATCTGCAATGCCAAGCGCAGTGACCTTCTGCAGCTGGCTCCAGAACGAATGTCTGTCACACCACACACCAGACACACTCATGACGTACCCCGCCCTTCTACGAGTGGCCTCTGGACACTTAGGACCATGTTTCTCAGGAAAAGAGGTGTGTAACGAACAAAACAGCCTGGGGACATTCACCTCTGATCCCAAAACCCAAATCCTTTCCTCTGGACCATAACCCTTCCAGTGTACTGTAGGGAACAACGCTGGAGACGAGAATCTACAATCCTCGAAATCTCAAACTCCAAATTACCATCAACCATGATTGGGGACGGCGACAGAGGAGAGGACTCCAGAGGTTCTGCATATTTCTTGAGCAGCGACCTGTGAAACACATTATGGATCTTAAGGGCCTGTGTTACTGTAGCTCAAGACGAAACGCTGCTGAGTTAATGACGGCAATTACTTTATAGAGACCAATAACCCTAGGTCCCAGCTTCCTGGAAGGAACCTTCAACTTGATATTCCTGGTAGACAACCACACAAAGTCAGTCAGAGATAGGTCCGGACCTGGCGAGTGTTTCCTGTCAGCCATACGTTTGTACCAAATTACTCTGACCCCTCACCCACCACACAGAGAAGAGCGACGAAGCAAAACTTTCCTCCTCAGCAACTCCCAAAGCCCCTCCCCCACTAAAGGTATCAAACTGTTGATGGAAACCAAAGAACGGTGACCTGCTGGTAGATTCTTGATGATGATGATTATTAATAGCAAATTCTACCAACGGTAAGTAACATGTCCAATCCTTCTGGTTTTCGGAGACAAAACACCTGAGGTAAGTCTCTAAGTTCTGATTAATGCCCTCTTGCTCTCTGTCTGTCCATTCAACTGAGGATGGAAGGCAAAGGAAAAGGACAGCTGCACCCCCAGTTGAGTACAGAAAGCTTTCCAGAACTTAGAAACAAACTGGGTCCCCCGATCTGACACCACATCGGAGGGAACCCCATGAAGCTTCACAATCTCATTTATATACACGTGGTCAAAATTGTTGGTACCCCTCGTTTAATGAAAGAAAAACCCACAATGGTCACAGAAATAACTTGAATCTGACAAAAGTAATAATAAATGAAAAATCTATGGAAATGAACAAATGAAAGTCAGACATTGCTTTTCTGCTTCCACAGAATTAAAAAAAAAATTAAACTCCTGAAATCGGCCTGGACAGAAATGATGGTTCTTCTTAACTTAATATTTTGTTGAACAACCTTTTGAGGCAATCACTGCAATCAAACCATTCCTGTAACTGTCAATGAGACTTCTGCACCTCTCGACAGGTATTTTGGCCGACTCCTCATGAGCAAACTGCTCCAGTTGTCTCGTGGTTGAAGGTTGCCTTTTCCAGGCGGCATGTTTCAGCTCTTTCCAAAGATGCTCAATAGGATTTCGGTCAGGGCTCATAGAAGGCCACTTCAGAATAGTCCAATGTTTTCCTCTTAGCCATTCTTGGGTGTTTTTAGCTGTGTGTTTTTGGGTCATTATTCTGTTGCAAGACCCATGACCTGCGCCTGAGACCAAGCTTACTGACACTGGGCAGCACATTTCTATCTAGAATCCCTTGATAATCTTGAGATTTCATTGTACCCTGCACGGATTCAAGACACCCTGTGCCAGATGCAGCAAAGCAGCCCCAGAACATAACAGAGCCTCCACCATGTTTCACAGTAGGGAAGTGTTCTTTTCTTGATATGCTTCATTTTTCCGTCTGTGAGCATAAAGCTGATGTGCCTTGCCAAAAACTTCAATTTTTGTCTCATCTGTCCATAGGACATTCTCCCAGAAGCTTTGTGGCTTGTCAACATGTAGTTTGGCAAATTCCAGTCTGGCTTTTTTATGATTTTTTTCAACAATGGTGTTTTCCTTGGTCATCTCCCATGAAGTCCACTTTGGATCAAACAACGACGGATGGTGCGATCTGACACTGATGTTCCTTGAGCTTGAAGATCACCTTTAATCTCTTTAGACGTTTTCCTGGGCTCTTTTGTTACCATTCGTATTATCCGTCTTTTTGATTTGTCATCAATTTTCCTCCTGCAGCCACATCCAGGGAGGTTGGCTACAGTCCCATGGATCTTACATTTCTGAATAATATGTGCAACTGTAGTCACAGGAACATCAAGCTGCTTGGAGATGGTCTTATAACATTTACCTTTAGCATTCTTGTCTACAATTTTCTTTCTAATCTCCTGAGACAACTCTTTCCTTTGCTTCCTCTGGTCCATGTTGAATGTGGTACACACCATGTCACCAAACAGCACAGTGAGTATCTGTAGCCCTATATACAGGCCCACTGACTGATTACAAGATTGTAGACACCTGTGATGCTAATTAATGGACACAATTTGATTTACCATGTCCCTTTTGTCACATTATTTTCAGGGGTGCCATCATTTCTGTCCAGGCCCATTTCATGAGTTAATTTTTTAAAAAAAATTCTGTGGAAGCAGAAAAGCAATGTCTGACTTTCATTTGTTCATTTTCATAGATTTTTAATTTATTAATACTTTTGTCAGATTCAAGTTATTTCTGTGGCCATTGTGGGTTTTTCTTTCATTAAACAAGGGGTACCAGCAATTTTGACCACGTGTGTAAATACCTGAGTCTTGGCATTCGGAAGTGCCAGTAATGCGACGAAGTGAACCATTTTACTGAATCTATCTACAACCACCAAAACCACAGTCTTGCCTGCAGATACCAGTAGGTCAGTAATAAAATCCATGGACAAGTATGTCCATGGTCTGTTAGGGATAGGTAGTGGAAGAAGAGTACCAGACGGACAGGTATGTGATACTTTTGAACGCGTGCAAATACTACAAGCAGACACATGTTCAACCACATCCCGATGCAACCCCGGAAACCAAAAACGACGAGAGAGGAGGTCCGCGGTTGCCTTACCACCTGGATGACCAGCAAACACAGAGTTATGATGTTCTTTAATAACCTTACGGCACAGATTGGATGGTACAAATAACCTTCCTGGAGGGCAGGAGGCAGGGGCGTCCCCCTGAGCCCCCAACACCTCACCCTCCAGATCAGGGCACAATGCCGAAATGACTACCCCTTCTGCAAAATCAAGGCAGGATTCTCATGGTCACCACCACCAGGCAAGCTTCGGGACAAAGTATCAGCCTTGACATTTTTGACCCCTGGGTGGAAAGTGACAACAAAATTGAACCTAGTGAAAAAACAGGGATCATCTAGCTTGCCTAGGGTTGAGACGTTTAGCCGATTGGAGATATGACAGGTTCTTATGGTCCGTAGTAACAGTAACAGGATGGACAGCCCCCTCCAACCAATGTTGCCATTCTTTGAACGCCAATTTGATCGCCAAAAGCTCCCTATTACGCACGTCTTAATTTATCTCCGCCGAAAATAATTTCTTGGAAAAGAAAGCGCATGGAAGCCATTTACCAGGGGATGGACCCTGAGGCAACACACCCTCAATCCCCACCTCCGACGCATCAACTTCCACGATAAAACATTGAGAAACATCAGGTTGACTGAGTATAGGTGAAGTGGCAAAACAACTCTTTAGGGAGGAAAAAGCCTGCAGGGCGGCATCCGACCATTTAGTAAAATCAGACCCCTTCCTTGTCATGTCAGTGAGGGGTTTCACAATTACCAAATAATTTTGGATACATTTCCGGTAAATATTAATAAAACACAGAAAACGCTGTAAAGCCTTCAGGTTCTCGGGACGGTCCCAATCAAGGACAGCATGGATCTTCTCCAGATCCATCCGTAAACCCGAAGATGACAACAGGTACCCCAAAAACTGTACCTCCTGGACTGCGAAAACATATTTTTCTAGTTTCACATATAGTTTGTTATCCCTTAATATCTGAAGCACCTGTTTAACATGCCCCGATGTGTCTCAAAATCAGGTGAGTAAACCAAAATATCATCCAGATAGACCACCACATACCTGCCCACCAAATGATGGAAAATATCATTAATCAAATGTTAGAACACCGCAGGTGCAGTGGTTAAACCGAAAGGCATAACCAGACTCGAAATGCCCCTCAGGGGTATTGAATGCTGTTTTCCATTCCATATTTCCATGTTTTCTTTGATTCTAACCAGACTGTAGGCTCCCCTTAAATCCAACTTGGAGAGCACCTTAGCTCCCACAACCTGGCTGAGCAAATCTGGAATGAGAGAAACAGGGTATGGATCTCGGATGGTAATTTGATTCAACTCCCGGAAATCTAAACAGGGATGGAGACCGTCATCTTTCTTCCTCACGAAGAAGAACCCTGCCACCATGGGGGAAGATGAGAGTCTGATATGTCCCTTCTCCAGACTTTCCGCAATGAAATCCTTCATGGCTTGTCTCCCGGGGCCAGAAAGATTATACCGTCTGGTCTTTGGTAGTTTAGTTCCGGGGGTCAGGTTACTAGGACAGTCATAAGCACGATGAGGAGGCAAATCCTGACACCCTTTCTCAGAAAAAACATCCTCAAAACCAGACAAAAATGCAGGTAAGGTCTCTGTAGAGACTGCAGAAAGAGGAATGTTTAAAGAGTTCTCATGGCAGTAATCTCCCCACTCAATGATCTCTCTGGATTGTCAATCCACTATCGGATTATGTTTTACCAACCAGGGCAGACCCAGTACAATTGGAGTGGGAAGGCCATCCAGAACATAGAAAGGAATTATCTCATAATGAACAGACCCCACCCTCAATCTTACACTATGTACAATCTGAGTTAGAGCCCTCTGTGCAAGTGGCGCTGAGTCGATGACAAAAATAGGAATGGGACTAGCTAAAGTACTGCAAGCAAGACCTTGAGTTCTCACAAACTCAGCATCAACCATGCTGACTCCAGCTCCACTGTCTACAATCACAGAAATGTTCTCGGCCCTGCTGTCTAGCACCATCTGTGCTGTCAGGACAAACCGAGAACTTCAGGTTGACGACAAACACACCCCTTGATTATCCAACTCCAGACTACCAAGGGTTAATCGAGTTTTATTTTACTTAGGAATCGAGGGACAGGCCCCAATAAAATGTCCCTTTTTCCACAACAAAAAACATGCCTTTCTTTTTGCGGATCTCAGGGGAAACGTACAATGCAGAGGCACCCCTAACTGCATGGGTGCTTCCACCTCCACCAGTACTTGTTCAACCCAGGAATCTCCCTCGGCAAAAGAGCATTACCCCGAAAAGAGGGCTCCGGAGAAGGTGGTCTCACCCACCTATCCCAAATGCGTCTATCAACACAAATTGCCAATGACATGGCAGCCTCCAAGGAATCTGGGGTTTCATACACTGCCAAGGCATCTTTCAACCTTTCAGTAAGGCCCTGGCAAAATTGGCTTCTCCGAGCCGGGTCATTCCATTTTGTATCAGTTGCCCATCTGCGGAATTCAGAGGTCTACGTCTCTACTGACCGATTCCCCTACTGAAGACGACGCAGCCTGGACTCAGCCAAGGAATTCAGTCAGGATCGTCATTGATGAGGGCTAGAGCCCCGAAAAAAACCCTCTAATGACTGGAGAAAAACTGAACCCTGTGACAAAGAAAAAACCCAGGATTGAGGATATCCTTGCAACAGTGAGATCACAATCCCCACTCGCTGCACCTCATCTCCAGAGGAGTAAAGACGAAGTTTAAAATATAACTTGCAAGCTTCCTTGAACACAAGAAAACGTGTCCCTACCTCCTGAAAACCTGTCCAGGAGGGCAATTTTAGGTTCAAGCTGGACCGGCCTACCGGCAGAGACCCCAACAGTGGGAGTCTGCAGAAGCTGCATTGCTGCTGAACCTCAGAGCGAAGGGCAGTCACCTGCAGAAACAGTTTGTGCAGCTGCTCTGCCAGCATTGCAATGGGATCCATGAATCAATGGAGAGAAAAAAAAAACACACACAAAAAAAACCACACATAAATAAAAACACGCGTCAGTTTTGTTTTTTGTTTTTTTATGCAATGCACGGCTGGTGATAATGTCACGCAAGGTGAGGGAAAGAGTAAGTGAAACACGAAGGGAAGAGGGGAAGGAAGCCCAAACACTAGGGAAAGGGGGAGTGGAGACACCTAGGCAGATCTAATATCACCCTGCCTACCCTACCATCCCTATATAGGTTCTGCACCTATCGCCGAGCAGGAACCTAAGCCCTGAATGTCCCTAGAACTTGGCCCTAGATAGGGAGGGGACAGAGTGAGCACTAGTCAAGCCCCACTACAAACTAATGACAACAAGGTAGACAAACAATGGGGATACACTTAGCTTGAGCAGACACCAGAGAGATAACACCAACTGTCCTCCAAGGGCACCAGAGAAGAAGCTAGCCAACTCATAGTGCTCCAAGCCAACACAGAGGTACATAAAACTATCACCGGCGCCTCTCTGGAGAAACTGAGAGTTTTTAACTACTAAGCAAGGGTGTGTCAATCAGCAGCAGAAGGTGGAGGTAGCTGCTGGGTCCTAAAGGAAGAAGGATATAACAATATTAAGGAGATGAGAGGATCCAAAAGGCCTCTGCAATGCCAAGCGCAGTGACCTTCTGCAGCCAGCTCCAGAGCGACTGTCTGTCACACCTGACACACCCGTGACACTACTGCTCTGTTCACATGGGGGTGGGGGGGGACTTTGGGAGCCACATTCTTGTGATTGATGGATCCCCAGCAATGATGCATTGTTTATGGGACAATTTGATAAGAATAGGATAGATAAACCTAATATGTCTCTACACACCTCTGTAACCTGGAACTCTAGAGCAGGGACATTGCCACTGTGTGGCCTCAACATAAGAAAAACAGAAGTGAAAAAAACAATCCTGGATTGCCAGGTCTTGTAGACAATTGCTGTGGTGATCATGGAAATAGAGGTCGGGGATGGGCAGAGAATTTTATATAAATTAAAATATGATAGGCTGCTGGGGATTTTGGATTTCTGGAAAACCCTTGTAAGTTGAATACCCCAACCAATCATCTACCTACTATCATTGACCATTTGTCCTAGCCCCATAGAAAGCCCGTGAGGATGTGGACCTGAATGAATTGGTCATAAACAAAGAAGAAAAACTCCAATGTCCATTCTGACCACTCCTCATGCTGTGCAACAAAAACAATTGAGAGCCATCAGGAATGGCCCTATATCCACGGAGTATTAAGAGTTCACTGCCTAAAAACAACTCTCAGCTAGAGATGAGAGAACCCAAACTGCAAAATTCGGGGTTTGTACCGGATACCTAGTGTCCTTTGCGTTTGGACTTCTCCTGGAAGTCCGTTTTACAGTTTGGGGAGGAGAGAGAGATTTTCCAGCTCCAAAGTTCGGGCACCCATAGATTTATATGGGGGTTCATGTTCAAGTTCAAGTTCACGCACAGTTCTGGTATCATAACCGAGCTTTGGACTAATGTTTGATTGAATCTGAAGAACCCGAACTTCTACAGGTCCGCTCATCCCTACTCTCAGCCCATTAACAAAAAAACAGAGCAGACGGATTAGAGAGCAATGCCACATAAATGTAAAAATCATAGCGCCCCACTACAGGAGGGTTTTAATAAGGGATGGAAGTAAAGAAACATGTTCATGTATCATCTATCCACACATGAGCACTTCCACTTCATCCATTGAATATGGGACTGCGGCCACCTGTCCATTCCAGCTGGGCATTTCAGAGCCCCCTTTTTAGGATCAGTGGGGGTCTCCGTAAGAATAGGTGTTAACTTTCAATGTTGGTAATGATTCTTTAAACAAAGGGGAGATCGGCTGCTGCCTCTAACACTGGCTTTCCACCATTTGCTGTTGACAGATCTGCAAATTATTAGGATTCATAAACAGAAATCTAATATCTATGATAATATGGAATAAATGCTGGTAACGTGTGGGTGCAACTTTTGACAAGACTGATACAGCTGATATTGCACAATATTATAGTCGCTCTAGGAAAACAGAGACAAAAATGACTACAGCAGGCCCAGCGGTGCGTGTACGCCAATGACTCACATAGACCATTATGATAAAATATTAATTGTAATTATCAGGAAAAAAAATGTTCTTTTTCTAGAAGCAATCCTGGAAAATTATTATTATTATTATTTATTATTATAACGCCATTTATTCCATGGCACTTTACATGTGAAAATGGGGTATACATACAAGAACAATTACAATGATCTTAAACACAATGTGACAGTGACTGGTACAGGAGGAGCGAGGACCCTGCCCGCGAGGGCTCACAGTCTACAGGGGATGGGTGAGGATACAGTAGGTGAGGGTAGAGCTGGTCGTGCAGCGGGATGGTGGAGCGAGGACCCTGCCCGCGAGGGCTCACAGTCTACAGGGGATGGGTGAGGATACAGTAGGTGAAGGTAGGGCTGGTCGTGCAGCGGTATGGTGGAGCGAGGACCCTGCCCGCGAGGGCTGACAGTCTACAAGGGATGGGTGAGGATACAGTAGGTGAGGGTACAGCTGGTCGTGCAGCGGTATGGTGGAGCGGTGGTTACTGCAGGTTGTTGGCTTGTCGGAAGAGGTAGGTCTTCAGGTTCCTTTTAAAGGTTTCCACGGTCGGCGAGAGTCTGATGTGTTGGGGTAGAGAGTTCCAGAGTAGGGGGGACGCACGGGAGAAATCTTGTATGCGATTGTGGGAAGAGGAGATAAGAGGGGAGTAGAGAAGGAGATCTTGTGAGGATCGGAGGTTGCGTGCGGGTAAGTACCGGGAGACTAGGTCAGAGATATATGGGGGAGATAGGTTGCGGATGGCTTTGTGTGCCATGGTTAGGGTTTTGAACTGGAGTCTCTCAGCAATGGGGAGCCAGTGAAGGGATTGACAGAGAGGAGAGGCCGGGGAATAGCGGGGGGACAGGTTGATTAGTCGAGCAGCAGAGTTTAGGATAGATTGGAGGGGCGCAAGAGTGTTAGAGGGGAGGCCACAGAGCAGGAGGTTGCAGTAGTCAAGGCGGGAGATGATGAGGGCATGCACTAGTGTTTTTGCAGATTCATCGTTGAGGAATGTGCGGATCCGGGAGATATTTTTGAGTTGGAGTCGGCAGGAGGTGGAAAGGGCTTGGATATGTGGTGTGAAGGAGAGTTCAGAGTCCAGGGTTACCCCAAGGCAGCGAGCTTGAGGGACTGGGGAGAGTGGGCAGCCATTGACGTTGATAGATAGGTCAGTTGGGGGGGGTAAATGAGATGGCGGAAAGATGATGAATTCTATTTTGTCCATGTTAAGTTTTAGAAATCTAGCAGAGAAGGATGAAATAGCGGACAGACATTGTTGGATTTTGGTTAGTGGGGAGGAGAGGTAGATCTGTGTGTCATCAGCATAGAGGGGATACTGAAAGCCATGAGACTCTATGAGCTGTCCCAGGCCGAAGGTGTAGATGGAGAAAAGCAGGGGTTCTAGAACTGAACCTTGGGGGACACCGACGGATAGGGGGCGAGATGAGGAGGTGGTGTGTGAGTGGGAGGCGCTGAATGTCCGGTCTGTTAGGTATGAGGAGATCCAAGATAGGGCCAAGTCTGAGATGCCAAGAGATGAGAGAGTCTGTAGTAAGAGGGAATGGTCCACTGTGTCGAAAGCAGATGACAGATCCAGAAGGAGGAGGATGGAGTAGTGTCGCTTAGATTTGGCGGTTAGTAGGTCGTTGGTAACTTTAGTCAGTGCAGTTTCAGTGGAGTGATGCGGTCGGAAACCAGATTGTAGGCGGTCGAAGAGGGAGCAGGAGGAGAGGTGGGAGGACAGCTCAGAATGGACGTGTTGTTCCAGTAGTTTTGAGGCATAGCAGAGAAGTGATATGGGCGATAGCTAGACACAGAGGATGAGTGTGATTGAGGCATGTTTGAAGCATGAGGGGAAGACACCAGTTGTTAGTGACAGGTTGAAGAGGTGGGCTAGAGCTGGGATGAAGATAGTGGTAAGGTTTGGGATGAGGTGGGACGGGATTGGGTCAAGTTTACAGGTGGTGAGGTGTGATTTGGAGAGTAAAGAGGAAAGTTCATCTTCCGTAATGGTGGAGAAGGTGGTTTTGGAGGAGGAGGATTGAGTAGGTGTGGGGTGGGGCTGTGGCGACGTCCCGATAAACAAGACGTTATATATGCGATTTGCAAATCAGCTGCTATGGGACACGTCACTCATCTCTCCAGGACTCCTGAGTGTTGTACACAGCTGTCTGCTTAAAGGTCACTGCAAAACCAGCAGAATATTGTTACACTAGATGGTGGCCCGATTCTAACGCATCGGGTATTCTAGAATATGTATGCGGCCGACCGGGCGCAATCAGCAGAACGTTGTTTAAATTTGGCGCCAAAATCGCTGATTGGTCGAGGCCGGCAACCGTGACCAATCAGCAGAGCGGCGTTTAAATTTGCCGGCCATCTCGCTGATTGGTCGCGGCCGGCCACCGCGACTAATGAGCAGAGTGGCGTTTAAATTTGCCGCCCATCTCGCTGATTGGTCGCGGTCGGCCACCGCGACCAATCAGCAGAGCGGCGTTTAAATTTGCCGCCCATCTCGCTGATTGGCCGCGGTAGCCGGCCGCGACCAATCAGCAGAGCGGCGTCTAAATTTGCCGCCCATCTCGCTGATTGGTCGCGGTAGCCGGCCACCGCGACCAATCAGCACAGCAGCGTTTAAATTTGCCGCCCATCTCGCTGATTGGTCGCGGTAGCCGGCCACCGAGACCAATCAGCACAGCGGCGTTTAAATTTGCCGCCCATCTCGCTGATTGTTCACAGTCGGCCACCGCGACCAATCAGCACAGCGGCGTTTAAATTTGCCGCCCATCTCGCTGATTGGTCACGGCCGGCCACCGCGACCAATCAACACAGCGGCGTGTAAATTTGCCACCCATCTCGCTGATTGGTCGCGGCCGGCCACCGCGACCAATCAGCAGAGCGGCGTTTAAATTTGCCGCCCCTCTCGCTGATTGGTCGCGGTCGGCCGGCCACCGCGACCAATCAGCAGAGCGGCGTTTAAATTTGCCGCCCATCTTGCTGATTGGTCGTGGTGGCCGGTCGCGATTAATCAGCAGAGCGGCGTTTAAATTTGCCGGCCATCTCGCTGATTGGTCACGGTCGGCCACCGCGACCAATCAGCAGAGTGGCATTTAAATTTGCCGCCAATCTCGCTGATTGGTCGCAGTAGCCGGCCGCGACCAATCAGCACAGCGGCGTTTAAATTTGCCACCCATCTCGCTGATTGGTCGCGGCCGCCACCGCGACCAATCAGCAGAGCGGCGTTTAAATTATTATTATTATTTATTATTATAACGCCATTTATTCCATGGCACTTTACATGTGAAAATGGGGTATACATACAAGAACAATTACAATGATCTTAAACACAATGTGACAGTGACTGGTACAGGAGGAGCGAGGACCCTGCCCGCGAGGGCTCACAGTCTACAGGGGATGGGTGAGGATACAGTAGGTGAGGGTAGAGCTGGTCGTGCAGCGGTATGGTGGAGCGAGGACCCTGCCCGCGAGGGCTCACAGTCTACAAGGGATGGGTGAGGATACAGTAGGTGAAGGTAGGGCTGGTCGTGCAGCGGTATGGTGGAGCGAGGACCCTGCCCGCGAGGGCTGACAGTCTACAAGGGATGGGTGAGGATACAGAAGGTGAGGGTACAGCTGGTCGTGCAGCGGTATGGTGGAGCGGTGGTTACTGCAGGTTGTAGGCTTGTCGGAAGAGGTCGGTCTTCAGGTTCCTTTTGAAGGTTTCCACGGTAGGCGAGAGTCTGATGTGTTGGGGTAGAGAGTTCCAGAGTAGGGGGGACGCACGGGAGAAATCTTGTATGCGATTGTGGGAGGAGGAGATAAGAGGGGAGTAGAGAAGGAGATCTTGTGAGGATCGGAGGTTGCGTGCGGGTAAGTACCGGGAGACTAGGTCAGAGATATATGGGGGAGATAGGTTGTGGATGGCTTTGTGTGCCATGGTTAGGGTTTTGAACTGGAGTCTCTCAGCAATGGGGAGCCAGTGAAGTGATTGACAGAGAGGAGAGGCCGGGGAATAGCGGGGGGACAGGTTGATTAGTCGAGCAGCAGAGTTTAGGATAAATTGGAGGGGCGCAAGAGTGTTGGAAGGGAGGCCACAGAGCAGGAGGTTGCAGTAGTCAAGGCGGGAGATGATGAGGGCATGCACTAGTGTTTTTGTAGATTCATGGTTGAGGAATGTGCGGATCCGGGAGATATTTTTGAGTTGGAGTCGGCAGGAGGTGGAAAGGGCTTGGATATGTGGTGTGAAGGAGAGTTCAGAGTCCAGGGTTACCCCAAGGCAGCGAGCTTGAGGGACTGGGGAGAGTGAACAGCCTTTGACGTTGATAGATAGGTCAGTTGGGGGGGGTAAATGAGATGGCGGAAAGATGATGAATTCTGTTTTGTCCATGTTAAGTTTTAGAAATCTAGCAGAGAAGGATGAAATAGCGGACAGACATTGTTGGATTTTGGTTAGTGGGGAGGAGAGGTAGATCTGTGTGTCATCAGCATAGAGGGGATACTGAAAGCCATGAGACTCTATGAGCTGTCCCAGGCCGAAGGTGTAGATGGAGAAAAGCAGGGGTTCTAGAACTGAACCTTGGGGGACACCGACGGATAGGGGGCGAGATGAGGAGGTGGTGTGTGAGTGGGAGGCGCTGAATGTCCGGTCTGTTAGGTATGAGGAGATCCAAGATAGGGCCAAGTCTGAGATGCCAAGAGATGAGAGAGTCTGTAGTAAGAGGGAATGGTCCACTGTGTCGAAAGCAGATGACAGATCCAGAAGGAGGAGGATGGAGTAGTGTCGCTTAGATTTGGCGGTTAGTAGGTCGTTGGTAACTTTAGTCAGGGCAGTTTCAGTGGAGTGATGCGGTCGGAAACCAGATTGTAGGCGGTCGAAGAGGGAGCAGGAGGAGAGGTGGGAGGACAGCTCAGAATGGACGTGTTGTTCCAGTAGTTTTGAGGCATAGGGGAAAAGTGATATGGGCGATAGCTAGACACAGAGGATGAGTGTGATTGAGGCATGTTTGAAGCATGAGGGGAAGACACCAGTTGTTAGTGACAGGTTGAAGAGGTGGGCTAGAGCTGGGATGAAGATAGTGGTAAGGTTTGGGATGAGGTGGGACGGGATTGGGTCAAGTTTACAGGTGGTGAGGTGTGATTTGGAGAGTAAAGAGGAAAGTTCATCTTCCGTAATGGTGGAGAAGGTGGTTTTGGAGGAGGAGGATTGAGTAGGTGTGGGGTGGGGCTGTGGCGACGTCCCGATAAACAAGACGTTATATATGCGATTTGCAAATCAGCTGCTATGGGACACGTCACTCATCTCTCCAGGACTCCTGAGTGTTGTACACACCTGTCTGCTTAAAGGTCACTGCAAAACCAGCAGAATATTGTTACACTAGATGGTGGCCCGATTCTAACGCATCGGGTATTCTAGAATATGTATGCGGCCGACCGGGCGCAATCAGCAGAACGTTGTTTAAATTTGGCGCCAAAATCGCTGATTGGTCGAGGCCGGCAACCGTGACCAATCAGCAGAGCGGCGTTTAAATTTGCCGGCCATCTCGCTGATTGGTCGCGGCCGGCCACCGCGACCAATCAGCAGAGCGGCGTTTAAATTTGCCGCCCATCTCGCTGATTGGTCGCGGTCGGCCACCGCGACCAATCAGCAGAGCGGCGTTTAAATTTGCCGCCAATATCGCTGATTGGTCGCGGTGGCCGGCCGCGATTAATCAGCAGAGCGGCATTTAAATTTGCCGGACATCTCGCTGATTGGTTGCGGTGGCCGGCCGCGATTAATCAGCAGAGCGGCGTTTAAATTTGCCGGACATCTCGCTGATTGGTCGCGGTGGCCGGCCACGACCAATCAGCAGAGCAGTGTTTAGATTTGCCGCCCATCTCACTGATTGGTCGCGGCCGGCCACAGCGACCAATCAGCACAGCGGCGTTTAAATTTGCCGGACATCTCGCTGATTGGTCGCGGTGGCCGGCCACGACCAATCAGCAGAGCAGTGTTTAAATTTGCCGCCCATCTCGCTGATTGGTCGCGGTGGCCGGCCGCGATTAATCAGCAGAGCGGCGTTTAAATTTGCCGCCCATCTCGCTGATTGGTCGCGGTGGCCGGCTGCGACCAATCAGCAGAGCAGCGTTTAAATTTGCCGCCCATCTCGCTGATTGGTCGCGGTAGCCGGCCACCGCGACCAATCAGCACAGCGGCGTTTAAATTTGCCACCCATCTCGCTGATTGGTCGCGGCCGGCCACTGCGACCAATCAGCAGAGCGGCGTTTAAATTTGCCGGCCATCTCGCTGATTGGTCGCGGTAGCCAGCCGCGACCAATCAGCAGAGCGGCTTTTAGATTTGCCGCCCATCTCGCTGATTGGTCGCGGTAGCCGGCCACCGCGACCAATCAGCACAGCGGCGTTTAAATTTGCCGCCCATCTAGCTGATTGGTCGCGGTAGCCGGCCACCGCGACCAATCAGCACAGCGGCGTTTAAATTTGCCACCCATCTCGCTGATTGGTCGCAGTCGGCCACCGCGACCAATCAACACAGCGGCGTTTAAATTTGACACCCATCTCGCTGATTGGTCGCGGCCGGCCACCGCGACCAATCAGCAGAGCGGCGTTTAAATTTGCCGCCCCTCTCGCTGATTGGTCACGGTCGGCCGGCCACCGCGACCAATCAGCAGAGCGGCGTTTAAATTTGCCGCCCATCTCGCTGATTGGTCGCGGTGGCCGGCCGCGATTAATCAGCAGAGCGGCGTTTAAATTTGCCGGCCATCTCGCTGATTGGTCACGGCCGGCCACCGCGACCAATTAGCACAGCGGCAATTAAATTTGCCGCCCATCTCGCTGATTGGTCGCAGTCGGCCACCGCGACCAATCAGCAGAGTGGCATTTAAATTTGCCACCCATCTCGCTGATTGGTCGCTGCCGGCCACCGCGACCAATCAGCAGAGCGGCGTTTAAATTTGCCGCCCATCTCGCTGATTGGTCGCGGTAGCCGGCCGCGACCAATCAGCACAGCGGCGTTTAAATTTGCCACCCATCTCGCTGATTGGTCGCGGCCGGCCACCGCGACCAATCAGCAGAGCGGCGTTTAAATTTGCCGGCCATCTCGCTGATTGGTCGCGGTGGCCGGCTGCGACCAATCAGCAGAGCGGCGTTTAAATTTGCCGCCCATCTCGCTGATTGGTCGCGGTAGCCGGCCACCGCGACCAATCAGCACAGCGGCGTTTAAATTTGCCGCCCATCTCGCTGATTGGTCGCGGTAGCCGGCCACCGCGACCAATCAGCACAGCGGCGTTTAAATTTGCCGCCCATCTCGCTGATTGGTCGCGGCCGGCCACCGCGACCAATCAGCAGAGCGACGTTTAAATTTGCCGCCCCTCTCGCTGATTGGTTGCGGTCGGCCGGCCACCGCGACCAATCAGCAGAGCGGCGTTTAAATTTGCCGCCCATCTTGCTGATTGGTCGCGGTGGCCGGCCGCGATTAATCAGCAGAGCGGCGTTTAAATTTGCCGCCCATCTTGCTGATTGGTCACGGCCGGCCACCGCGACCAATTAGCACAGCGGCGTTTAAATTTGCCGCCCATCTCGCTGATTGGTCGCGGTCGGCCACCGCGACCAATCAGCAGAGTGGCATTTAAATTTGCCGCCAATCTCGCTGATTGGTCGCGGTAGCCGGTCGCGACCAATCAGCAGAGCGGCGTTTAAATTTGCCAGCCATCTCGCTGATTGGTCGCGGTGGCCGGCCGCGACCAATCAGCAGAGCGGCGTTTAAATTTGCCGCCCATCTCGCTGATTGGTCGCAGCCGGCCACCGCGACCAATCAGCAGAGCGGCGTTTAAATTTGCCGGCCATCTCGCTGATTGGTCGCGGTGGCCGGCTGCGACCAATCAGCAGAGCGGCGTTTAAATTTGCCGCCCATCTCGCTGATTGGTCGCGGCAGCCGGCCGCGACCAATCAGCAGAGCGGCGTCTTAATTTGCCGCCCATCTCGCTGATTGGTCGCGGTAGCCGGCCACCGCGACCAATCAGCACAGCGGCGTTTAAATTTGCCGCCCATCTCGCTGATTGGTCGCGGTAGCCGGCCACCGCGACCAATCAGCACAGCGGCGTTTAAATTTGCCGCCCATCTCGCTGATTGGTCACAGTCGGCCACCGCGACCAATCAGCACAGCGGCGTTTAAATTTGCCGCCCATCTCGCTGATTGGTCACGGCCGGCCACCGCGACCAATCAGCAGAGCGGCGTTTAAATTTGCCGCCCATCTCGCTGATTGGTCACGGCCGGCCACCGCGACCAATCAGCAGAGCGGCGTTTAAATTTGCCGCCCCTCTCGCTGATTGGTCGCGGTCGGCCGGCCACCGCGACCAATCAGCAGAGCGGCGTTTAAATTTGCCGCCCATCTTGCTGATTGGTCGCGGTGGCCGGTCGCGATTAATCAGCAGAGCGGCGTTTAAATTTGCCGGCCATCTCGCTGATTGGTCACGGTCGGCCACCGCGACCAATCAGCAGAGTGGCATTTAAATTTGCCGCCAATCTCGCTGATTGGTCGCGGTAGCCGGTCGCGACCAATCAGCAGAGCGGCGTTTAAATTTGCCAGCCATCTCGCTGATTGGTCGCGGTGGCCGGCCGCGACCAATCAGCAGAGCGGCGTTTAAATTTGCCGCCCATCTCGCTGATTGGTCGCAGCCGGCCACCGCGACCAATCAGCAGAGCGGCGTTTAAATTTGCCGGCCATCTCGCTGATTGGTCGCGGTGGCCGGCTGCGACCAATCAGCAGAGCGGCGTTTAAATTTGCCGCCCATCTCGCTGATTGGTCGCGGCAGCCGGCCGCGACCAATCAGCAGAGCGGCGTCTTAATTTGCCGCCCATCTCGCTGATTGGTCGCGGTAGCCGGCCACCGCGACCAATCAGCACAGCGGCGTTTAAATTTGCCGCCCATCTCGCTGATTGGTCGCGGTAGCCGGCCACCGCGACCAATCAGCACAGCGGCGTTTAAATTTGCCGCCCATCTCGCTGATTGGTCACAGTCGGCCACCGCGACCAATCAGCACAGCGGCGTTTAAATTTGCCGCCCATCTCGCTGATTGGTCACGGCCGGCCACCGCGACCAATCAGCAGAGCGGCGTTTAAATTTGCCGCCCATCTCGCTGATTGGTCACGGCCGGCCACCGCGACCAATCAGCAGAGCGGCGTTTAAATTTGCCGCCCCTCTCGCTGATTGGTCGCGGTCGGCCGGCCACCGCGACCAATCAGCAGAGCGGCGTTTAAATTTGCCGCCCATCTTGCTGATTGGTCGCGGTGGCCGGTCGCGATTAATCAGCAGAGCGGCGTTTAAATTTGCCGGCCATCTCGCTGATTGGTCACGGTCGGCCACCGCGACCAATCAGCAGAGTGGCATTTAAATTTGCCGCCAATCTCGCTGATTGGTCGCGGTAGCCGGCCGCGACCAATCAGCACAGCGGCGTTTAAATTTGCCACCCATCTCGCTGATTGGTCGCGGCCGGCCACCGCGACCAATCAGCAGAGCGGCGTTTAAATTATTATTATTATTTATTATTATAACGCCATTTATTCCATGGCACTTTACATGTGAAAATGGGGTATACATACAAGAACAATTACAATGATCTTAAACACAATGTGACAGTGACTTGTACAGGAGGAGCGAGGACCCTGCCCGCGAGGGCTCACAGTCTACAGGGGATGGGTGAGGATACAGTAGGTGAGGGTAGAGCTGGTCGTGCAGCGGTATGGTGGAGCGAGGACCCTGCCCGCGAGGGCTCACAGTCTACAAGGGATGGGTGAGGATACAGTAGGTGAAGGTAGGGCTGGTCGTGCAGCGGTATGGTGGAGCGAGGACCCTGCCCGCGAGGGCTGACAGTCTACAAGGGATGGGTGAGGATACAGAAGGTGAGGGTACAGCTGGTCGTGCAGCGGTATGGTGGAGCGGTGGTTACTGCAGGTTGTAGGCTTGTCGGAAGAGGTCGGTCTTCAGGTTCCTTTTGAAGGTTTCCACGGTAGGCGAGAGTCTGATGTGTTGGGGTAGAGAGTTCCAGAGTAGGGGGGACGCACAGGAGAAATCTTGTATGCGATTGTGGGAGGAGGAGATAAGAGGGGAGTAGAGAAGGAGATCTTGTGAGGATCGGAGGTTGCGTGCGGGTAAGTACCGGGAGACTAGGTCAGAGATATATGGGGGAGATAGGTTGTGGATGGCTTTGTGTGCCATGGTTAGGGTTTTGAACTGGAGTCTCTCAGCAATGGGGAGCCAGTGAAGTGATTGACAGAGAGGAGAGGCCGGGGAATAGCGGGGGGACAGGTTGATTAGTCGAGCAGCAGAGTTTAGGATAAATTGGAGGGGCGCAAGAGTGTTGGAAGGGAGGCCACAGAGCAGGAAGTTGCAGTAGTCAAGGCGGGAGATGATGAGGGCATGCACTAGTGTTTTTGTAGATTCATGGTTGAGGAATGTGCGGATCCGGGAGATATTTTTGAGTTGGAGTCGGCAGGAGGTGGAAAGGGCTTGGATATGTGGTGTGAAGGAGAGTTCAGAGTCCAGGGTTACCCCAAGGCAGCGAGCTTGAGGGACTGGGGAGAGTGAACAGCCTTTGACGTTGATAGATAGGTCAGTTGGGGGGGTAAATGAGATGGCGGAAAGATGATGAATTCTGTTTTGTCCATGTTAAGTTTTAGAAATCTAGCAGAGAAGGATGAAATAGCGGACAGACATTGTTGGATTTTGGTTAGTGGGGAGGAGAGGTAGATCTGTGTGTCATCAGCATAGAGGGGATACTGAAAGCCATGAGACTCTATGAGCTGTCCCAGGCCGAAGGTGTAGATGGAGAAAAGCAGGGGTTCTAGAACTGAACCTTGGGGGACACCGACGGATAGGGGGCGAGATGAGGAGGTGGTGTGTGAGTGGGAGGCGCTGAATGTCCGGTCTGTTAGGTATGAGGAGATCCAAGATAGGGCCAAGTCTGAGATGCCAAGAGATGAGAGAGTCTGTAGTAAGAGGGAATGGTCCACTGTGTCGAAAGCAGATGACAGATCCAGAAGGAGGAGGATGGAGTAGTGTCGCTTAGATTTGGCGGTTAGTAGGTCGTTGGTAACTTTAGTCAGGGCAGTTTCAGTGGAGTGATGCGGTCGGAAACCAGATTGTAGGCGGTCGAAGAGGGAGCAGGAGGAGAGGTGGGAGGACAGCTCAGAATGGACGTGTTGTTCCAGTAGTTTTGAGGCATAGGGGAAAAGTGATATGGGCGATAGCTAGACACAGAGGATGAGTGTGATTGAGGCATGTTTGAAGCATGAGGGGAAGACACCAGTTGTTAGTGACAGGTTGAAGAGGTGGGCTAGAGCTGGGATGAAGATAGTGGTAAGGTTTGGGATGAGGTGGGACGGGATTGGGTCAAGTTTACAGGTGGTGAGGTGTGATTTGGAGAGTAAAGAGGAAAGTTCATCTTCCGTAATGGTGGAGAAGGTGGTTTTGGAGGAGGAGGATTGAGTAGGTGTGGGGTGGGGCTGTGGCGACGTCCCGATAAACAAGACGTTATATATGCGATTTGCAAATCAGCTGCTATGGGACACGTCACTCATCTCTCCAGGACTCCTGAGTGTTGTACACAGCTGTCTGCTTAAAGGTCACTGCAAAACCAGCAGAATATTGTTACACTAGATGGTGGCCCGATTCTAACGCATCGGGTATTCTAGAATATGTATGCGGCCGACCGGGCGCAATCAGCAGAACGTTGTTTAAATTTGGCGCCAAAATCGCTGATTGGTCGAGGCCGGCAACCGTGACCAATCAGCAGAGCGGCGTTTAAATTTGCCGGCCATCTCGCTGATTGGTCGCGGCCGGCCACCGCGACCAATCAGCAGAGCGGCGTTTAAATTTGCCGCCCATCTCGCTGATTGGTCGCGGTCGGCCACCGCGACCAATCAACAGAGCGGCGTTTAAATTTGCAGCCTATATCGCTGATTGGTCATGGCCGGCGACCGCGACCAATCAGCAGAGCGACGTTTAAATTTGCCGCCGATATCGCTGATTGGTCGCGGTGGCCGGCCGCGATTAATCAGCAGAGCGGCATTTAAATTTGCCGGACATCTCGCTGATTGGTTGCGGTGGCCGGCCGCGATTAATCAGCAGAGCGGCGTTTAAATTTGCCGGACATCTCGCTGATTGGTCGCGGTGGCCGGCCACGACCAATCAGCAGAGCAGTGTTTAAATTTGCCGCCCATCTCACTGATTGGTCGCGGCCGGCCACCGCGACCAATCAGCACAGCGGCGTTTAAATTTGCCGGACATCTCGCTGATTGGTCGCGGTGGCCGGCCACGACCAATCAGCAGAGCAGTGTTTAAATTTGCCGCCCATCTCGCTGATTGGTCGCGGTGGCCGGCCGCGATTAATCAGCAGAGCGGCGTTTAAATTTGCCGCCCATCTCGCTGATTGGTCGCGGTGGCCGGCTGCGACCAATCAGCAGAGCAGCGTTTAAATTTGCCGCCCATCTCGCTGATTGGTCGCGGTAGCCGGCCACCGCGACCAATCAGCACAGCGGCGTTTAAATTTGCCACCCATCTCGCTGATTGGTCGCGGCCGGCCACCGCGACCAATCAGCAGAGCGGCGTTTAAATTTGCCGCCCATCTCGCTGATTAGTTGCGGTAGCCGGCCGCGACCAATCAGCACAGCGGCGTTTAAATTTGCCACCCATCTCGCTGATTGGTCGCGGCCGGCCACTGCGACCAATCAGCAGAGCGGCGTTTAAATTTGCCGGCCATCTCGCTGATTGGTCGCGGTAGCCAGCCGCGACCAATCAGCAGAGCGGCTTTTAGATTTGCCGCCCATCTCGCTGATTGGTCGCGGTAGCCGGCCACCGCGACCAATCAGCACAGCGGCGTTTAAATTTGCCGCCCATCTAGCTGATTGGTCGCGGTAGCCGGCCACCGCGACCAATCAGCACAGCGGCGTTTAAATTTGCCACCCATCTCGCTGATTGGTCGCAGTCGGCCACAGCGACCAATCAGCACAGCGGCGTTTAAATTTGCCGCCCATCTCGCTGATTGGTCACGGCCGGCCACCGCGACCAATCAACACAGCGGCGTTTAAATTTGCCACCCATCTCGCTGATTGGTCGCGGCCGGCCACCGCGACCAATCAGCAGAGCGGCGTTTAAATTTGCCGCCCCTCTCGCTGATTGGTCACGGTCGGCCGGCCACCGCGACCAATCAGCAGAGCGGCGTTTAAATTTGCCGCCCATCTCGCTGATTGGTCGCGGTGGCCGGCCGCGATTAATCAGCAGAGCGGCGTTTAAATTTGCCGGCCATCTCGCTGATTGGTCACGGCCGGCCACCGCGACCAATTAGCACAGCGGCGTTTAAATTTGCCGCCCATCTCGCTGATTGATCGCAGTCGGCCACCGCGACCAATCAGCAGAGTGGCATTTAAATTTGCCACCCATCTCGCTGATTGGTCGCTGCCGGCCACCGCGACCAATCAGCAGAGCGGCGTTTAAATTTGCCGCCCATCTCGCTGATTGGTCGCGGTAGCCGGCCGCGACCAATCAGCACAGCGGCGTTTAAATTTGCCACCCATCTCGCTGATTGGTCGCGGCCGGCCACCGTGACCAATCAGCAGAGCGGCGTTTAAATTTGCCGGCCATCTCGCTGATTGGTCGCGGTGGCCGGCTGCGACCAATCAGCAGAGCGGCGTTTAAATTTGCCGCCCATCTCGCTGATTGGTCGCGGCAGCCGGCCGCGACCAATCAGCAGAGCGGCGTCTAAATTTGCCGCCCATCTCGCTGATTGGTCGCGGTAGCCGGCCACCGCGACCAATCAGCACAGCGGCGTTTAAATTTGCCGCCCATCTCGCTGATTGGTCGCGGTAGCCGGCCACCGCGACCAATCAGCACAGCGGCGTTTAAATTTGCCGCCCATCTCGCTGATTGGTCGCAGTCGGCCACCGCGACCAATCAGCACAGCGGCGTTTAAATTTGCCGCCCATCTCGCTGATTGGTCGCGGACGGCCACCGCGACCAATCAGCAGAGCGGCGTTTAAATTTGCCGCCCCTCTCGCTGATTGGTTGCGGTCGGCCGGCCACCGCGACCAATCAGCAGAGCGGCGTTTAAATTTGCCGCCCATCTTGCTGATTGGTCGTGGTGGCCGGCCGCGATTAATCAGCAGAGCGGCGTTTAAATTTGCCGCCCATCTCGCTGATTGGTCGCGGTCGGCCACCGCGACCAATCAGCAGAGTGGCATTTAAATTTGCCGCCAATCTCGCTGATTGGTCGCGGTAGCCGGCCGCGACCAATCAGCACAGCGGCGTTTAAATTTGCCACCCATCTCGCTGATTGGTCGCGGCCGGCCACCGCGACCAATCAGCAGAGCGGCGTTTAAATTTGCCAGCCATCTCGCTGATTGGTCGCGGTGGCCGGCCGCGACCAATCAGCAGAGCGGCGTTTAAATTTGCCGCCCATCTCGCTGATTGGTCGCGGCCGGCCACCGCGACCAATCAGCAGAGCGGCGTTTAAATTTGCCGGCCATCTCGCTGATTGGTCGCGGTGGCCGGCTGCGACCAATCAGCAGAGCGGCGTTTAAATTTGCCGCCCATCTCGCTGATTGGTCGCGGCAGCCGGCCGCGACCAATCAGCAGAGCGGCGTCTTAATTTGCCGCCCATCTCGCTGATTGGTCGCGGTAGCCGGCCACCGCGACCAATCAGCACAGCGGCGTTTAAATTTGCCGCCCATCTCGCTGATTGGTCGCAGTCGGCCACCGCGACCAATCAGCACAGCGGCGTTTAAATTTGCCGCCCATCTCGCTGATTGTTCACAGTCGGCCACCACGACCAATCAGCACAGCGGCGTTTAAATTTGCCGCCCATCTCGCTGATTGGTCACGGCCGGCCACCGCGACCAATCAACACAGCGGCGTGTAAATTTGCCACCCATCTCGCTGATTGGTCGCGGTCGGCCGGCCACCGCGACCAATCAGCAGAGCGGCGTTTAAATTTGCCGCCCATCTTGCTGATTGGTCGCGGTGGCCGGTCGCGATTAATCAGCAGAGCGGCGTTTAAATTTGCCGGCCATCTCGCTGATTGGTCACGGTCGGCCACCACGACCAATCAGCAGAGCGGCGTTTAAATTTGCCGCCCATCTCGCTGATTGGTCGCGGCCGGCCACCGCGACCAATCAGCAGAGCGGCGTTTAAATTTGCCGGCCATCTCGCTGATTGGTCGCGGTGGCCGGCTGCGACCAATCAGCAGAGCGGCGTTTAAATTTGCCGCCCATCTCGCTGATTGGTCGCGGCAGCCGGCCGCGACCAATCAGCAGAGCGGCGTCTTAATTTGCCGCCCATCTCGCTGATTGGTCGCGGTAGCCGGCCACCGCGACCAATCAGCACAGCGGCATTTAAATTTGCCGCCCATCTCGCTGATTGGTCGCGGTAGCCGGCCACCGCGACCAATCAGCACAGCGGCGTTTAAATTTGCCGCCCATCTCGCTGATTGGTCGCAGTCGGCCACCGCGACCAATCAGCACAGCGGCGTTTAAATTTGCCGCCCATCTCGCTGATTGGTCGCGGCCGGCCACCGCGACCAATCAGCAGAGCGGCGTTTAAATTTGCCGCCCCTCTCGCTGATTGGTTGCGGTCGTCCGGCCACCGCGACCAATCAGCAGAGCGGCGTTTAAATTTGCCGCCCATCTTGCTGATTGGTCGCGGTGGCCGGCCGCGATTAATCAGCAGAGCGGCGTTTAAATTTGCCGCCCATCTTGCTGATTGGTCACGGCCGGCCACCGCGACCAATTAGCACAGCGGCGTTTAAATTTGCCGCCCATCTCGCTGATTGGTCGCGGTCGGCCACCGCGACCAATCAGCAGAGTGGCATTTAAATTTGCCGCCAATCTCGCTGATTGGTCGCGGTAGCCGGCCGCGACCAATCAGCACAGCGGCGTTTAAATTTGCCACCCATCTCGCTGATTGGTCGCGGTAGCCGGCCGCGACTAATCAGCAGAGCGGCGTTTAAATTTGCCAGCCATCTCGCTGATTGGTCGCGGTAGCCGGCCACCGCGACCAATCAGCACAGCGGTTTTTCAAATTTGCCGCCCATCTCGCTTATTGGTCGCGGTCGGCCACCGCGACCAATCAGCACAGCGGCGTTTAAATTTGCCGCCCATCTCGCTGATTGGTCGCGGTGGCCGATTGCGATCAATCAGCAGAGCGGCGTTTAAATTTGCCGCCCATCTCGCTCATTGGTCGCGGTGGCCGGCCGCGATTAATCAGCAGAGCGGCGTTTAAATTTGCCGGCCATCTCGCTGATTGGTCACGACCGGCCACCGCGACCAATTAGCACAGCGGCGTCTAAATTTGCCGCCCATCTCGCTGATTGGTCGCGGTCGGCCACCGCGACCAATCAGCACAGCGGCGTTTAAATTTGCCGCCCATCTCGCTGATTGGTTGCGGTGGCCGATTGCGATCAATCAGCAGAGCGGAGTTTAAATTTGCCGCCCATCTCGCTGATTGGTCGCGGCCGGCCACCGCAACCAATCAGCACAGCGGCGTTTAAATTTGCCGCCCATCTCGCTGATTGGTCGCGGCCGGCCACCGCGACCAATCAGCATCGTATTAGTGTGGGCCGGGGAGCGGCGCTGCTTGTGCGGCTCCGTATTAGCGAGGCCCGGGGAGCGGCGCTGCCTGTGTGGCTCCTTCTGCTGCGAGAAGCCGGGAGATGAGCGGCTGCTCGCTGCAGAAGCATCCCAACCGGCGGCGCCGCTCCCCAGTCCTCCGTTCACACTTGCTGTCGGGAGATCAGCGGGCCAAGCCGCTGATCTTCCAACGTTAGCCGCATGGAGGTCAGCGGCGCCGGTCGGGGTAGTTCTGCTGCTAGCGCCGCTCATCTCCCCGCTGCATCGCCGCTGACTTCCGTCCGCCAGATGAGCCGCTAACGGCCGCCATCTTTTTTCAGAAATCCCGCGGCGCTAATTGGCCGCTGCCGGACCAATGAGCGACGCGGGATTTCCAGGACAGACAGACAGATAGACAGAAAGACAGACAGACAGACAGACAGACAGACAGACGGGATAAGACAATTATATAGTAGATAAAGCACAAAACTTTCTAATATATGTTGCAATTCAATGCCTCACTATCACTGCTTGCTGTCAGTGAACGAGAGCTTCAGACTGTGTGCCCATGATGCGTTTTTTAAGCGTTTCTGCAGCGGCAAAACGCTGCAGAAACTCTTAAAAACGCTTGGTAGAAGGCCTGCCATGTTCCCCAATGATAATCCGCATGTGCTCTGCACATGCTGTGGAAATTTCTGCTGCGGATTATCATTGCGGAAAAAAAAACGCAGCACTACCAATTATTTTGCGGAAGTGCTGCATCTTCGCCGCCATTGACTTGCATTAGAACGCGCCAATTCCGCAAGACTGCATCTGTACTTGCGTAATTGGCGCGTTCTAATGTGCGGATGGTACCCGGGTGTAGAGGAGAGGAGACTCTCCTCTGGACCCGGGGACCATTAAAAAAGCTGTAAAATAAGAATAAAATAAAAAATTAATGTATACTTACCTTCTGGCGGTCATGTGACGGGTCACGCAACGCTGACGTCGGCAGGTCCTTCACACTACCGCTGCCGGCAGCCGGGACCGAGCGAAGCAAGACAGCGCGGGCCATCGGAGGGTAAGTATACATTTATTTTTTTATTTTTTGACATTCTCTCGGGTCACACTGTATAAATCCATGCCGGTTGCCGTTTGCATGGATTTATATAGTGTGACCAAGTTGTCACAAGCACTTTTCCAAGTGATGCTAAAATCGCTTGGAAAGCGCTTGTCAACCCGCATGCGGAAATGCAAGTGAAGAACGCTTCATATCCGCTTGTCCCTGGCAGGAAAAACGCATGTACAATCCGCATGTACAATCCGCATGTACAATCCGCATGTACAATCCGCATGCGTTGTTTTCTGCCAGGGAGATGCAGCAACGCTCAGGAAAAAATCCGGAGCATTTCTGCATCGTGGGCGCATAGCCTCAGTGTTTACATTCAAATAGCTTAAATCCTAAACAGCTATCTGAGATATTAACACACCGATTTGTTACAATGTATCATTCTGCAGTGTAGGCTTTTCAGCTCACAGAGGATTGCCTGCATTGACTTTAAAGACTTTAGTAGATCTCTTTTTCACAGCTCATCAAGAGTTGACTTGTGTCTCAACAGTAGGGGTCGGACCGAATAAGACCCTGATGATCTGGAGTAATGTTTGCAATTTTTTATTCTCTGTATTCACCCCCCGTGGTCGTAGAATGGGGCAGCATGTGCCTCTTTTAGACAGCGAATGGAGCAGTGCTTACATATCCTCACAATGGTTCCATTCAAACTGGATTTTAGGCCCCCAGTTCACATGGTCAGTAAGGGCCCTAGAGGATGGACCCTCATACATTTATCACTTATCCTAGGTGATTTGTGTTCTTTATAGGATAACCCCTTTAAGTATACAATTTGAAGTAGAACTATTTTTTTTACATTTTGTAGCCCCAGTGGGGGTGGGAAGTCCTGAGATCCCCTCCTCCTGTTCCATCAAACCACCTGGTAGAAGTACTCTCTTATAGACGGGTGGGCGCACTTAGAGAGGCGCACCCAATACAAAGCAGCCTATGGGTTTCGCAGTCTGCTCATGAATAAGATTCACCTCTCTGCTCCATGATTTCACCAATCATTGGGGGTGTCAGGATTTTACCCCCACTGATCAGCAGAACTGGATAAAAGCTGATACATAAAGAGCTTGTTACAATGTAAAACTATTGTGTTTAAACACTTAGTGTTTGGATGTGCCATCTGATCTTTATAAGTGGATGCTCTATGTGATGTTTATGTATGACCTTTAGTTGTCCTTGTTTATTCCGGTGGAGGATATTCTGCGGACCTGCTCCTCAACTTTCGGGGGCTTAGTGACATTGATATTCTTTGCTTTTTTCCCGTTCGGAGTTTCAGATGCAACAAATTGTGTTACTTATTTTCTTAAAACTTCAATAAAGTTACTGTAACGACCTGTTACAGTATAGAGCAGCGTTACAGGCTGGCGGGACCACGCAGCTCGGGGACTGTCACCTCCGTACTTTTCCATTCTGCCTTGGATTCCTCTAAGCTGACAGCTGCTTCAATGGGCACGTGACAACTATCAGCTGCTGTGACAATTATAAATTCGGCCCCTCCAGTGAGATTGCGGCTGGAGGAACGATTCTTTTTCTGCCATATGAAGCCAGGACACGAGATAGCCTGGGAATGTGCTGGCGCCTGCTCTGTTAACCAGGAAAAACGGAACATGCTTCCCAGAATTCTATACAGGACACTGAATAATGAGCCCCTTGACGCATATTGTAAGTCACCAACCTTAACAACAGGGCACGGAAGAGATTTGCTTTTCACTTTTCATAAAGGGGTTTTAAAAAAAGAAGAAAACAAAAGAAAATGTGCAACACAAGACCACTAACATCATCTCTGCCGGACCGGTGACGACCACAAGTGCAGCAGCAAAATAGATAAAATGCATATATCCAGAACTTCTTACCATACAAGCTCAGCCCCATTATTCCACCACATGTAAAGTCCATAAGAGACATCCATGGTGCAGATTAGAATTACTGCATAGGGGGCCAGTAGGTAGGGGTAGCATCCCACTGCCACATTAATAGGTACCTGTCATTTCACCCAAAAACTATAGAAAATCATGATCATTCTGTCCTCACTCGCCATAAGCAAGTCAAAATGGGTTTTGGTGCATAAACCAGGCCAATACATCTTAGAATCATCCAGATAATGGGTGGTTTATCTTCATCAAGATTCTGACAGTACTATAAGTACTAGAACTTTCTCTCATTTTCTACCATGCATTGCACCTGCTATCATCCAATGGTTTGTCTGCTCTGAACTGAAAGCCTGCCTCTCTGTTCTGCCTGTATGCAGTTTCACAAAGAGCAAAGCAAAGCCTGAACATCTACAGATAGAGACAAAGACCCTCCCACATTTCTTGTAGACAAAGACCTGCCCACACTTCTTAAAGAGAGACAAAGACCCACCCACACTTTTTAGAGAGACAAAGACCCGCTGTGACGATACAGTGTAGAATCTTAAATAGCCAGACAATTAGATTTGTTAATCCAAGAGAAATACCTTATTGTGTTTTATTAGAGATTGCTGTTTGTGTTTTATTAATGTTCTGCTTGCTCGTAAGTTTATGTACACTAATTTAACTTGTAAAGTGTCCAGCATTCCACTAATCTCATTAGTATCTCAGGAGCCTCTTATCATTGTTCAAAAATCATCTAGGTCCCTTGTGTAAGTGTTGAAAGAAGTTCTGGCAGAGCTTTCACCACAGGGAGTCTCACATGTAGACCCAGGTGATGTGGTTGACCTGAGAAAGATACCTCCACTAATGCACATTTAGCTTTGAGGGAGGAGGGTGAGAGCAGTTCTGCCATTCAGGGGACTGAGCCCATAGAAGCAGGAGGGACATGTTTTTTTGTAGCTGTGAGACTTGAGGAGAATCAATGAACATCAGAAAGACCTTAGAAGGAGAATGGGAGACATCCTTCAGGAAAGTAAATGGGTTGCATGGCATCCAAAGAGACACAGATTTGTATTCTACATAATTCTAGTCTAAGGGTACTGGCCCAGACTGGAAAGATACGGATTTGCTCCATTTAACCATCTGATAGACCTTGGATACTTTTGGGGAGTCCAGGAGAGGACGAAGAAGTCACCTGGCTCCATGGATATGTTGTTTTAGAACCCATGGAAACATTTGGATTAGCTAGGAGGGACCCACTGGTAGCCTGGCCCGATGGAAACTCTCGGAGAGGCCAGGGTTGGAGCCATGGGTCTCCTGGTTTTGTACCTCAATGGACTGCGAGCTTCCTAAACTTGCCGGTACCTTCTCTCTGTGGGGGCCCGCCAGAAGCGGGGGGCCACTGGTTGGAGTAGTCAGCCCTGGAAGTCTCCAAAGTTACAACTGTTATTTTCCAGGCGAGCGGAGAAGGAAGGGTGACACTGTGTAATGTTGTACCATCTTGGGTATTTGCTGAGACTGTTCTGTGTGTTCATTGTCCGCTTTGTGGTTCAATAAAGTATTGCCAGGCTGTTTTACCCTCACCCTGCCTTGTCTAAGTAGCGTCTTCACACCCACCCACACTTCTTAGAGAGACAAAGACCGGCCCACACTTCTTATAGAGAGACAAAGACCCGCCCACACTTCTTATAGAGATAAAGACCTGCACACACTTCTTATAGCGAGACAAAGACCCTCTTACACTTCTTATAGAGAGTCAAAGACCAGCCCACACTTCTTATAGATACAAAGACACGCCCACATGTCTTATAGAGACAAAGACACGTCCACACTTTTTATAGAGACAAAGACCCACCCACACTTTTTATAGAGAGAAAAAGACCCACCCACGCTTCTTATAGAGAGACAAAAACCCGCCTACACTTCTTATAGAGAGACAAAGACACGCCCACACTTCTTATAGAGAGACAAAGACACGCCCACACTTCTTAAAGAGACAAAGACCCACCCACACTTTTTATAGAGAGGCAAAGACCAGCCCACACTTCTTATAGAGAGACAAAAACCTGCCTACACTTCTTATAGAGAGAGACAAAGACCCGCTTACAATTCTTATAGAGAGACAAGGACCCGCCGAAACTTTTTATAGAGAGACAAAGACCACCCACAATTATTATAGAGAGACAAAGACCCAGCCACACTTCTTATAGAGAGACAAAGACCCACCCACACTTCTTAGAAAGACAAAGACCAGCCTACACTTCTTATAGAGACAAAGACCCGCTCACACTTCTTAGAGAGACAAAGACCCACCCACACTTCTTATAAAGATAAAGACCCACCCACATTTCATATAGAGAGACAAATACCCCACACATTTCTTATAGAGACAAAGACCCGCCTACACTCCTCATAGAGAGAAAAAGACCCATCCACACTTCTTATAGAGAGTGACAAAAACCCGCCTACACTTCTTATAGAGAGACAAAGACCCACCTACACTTCTTATAGAGAGAGACAAAGACCCGCCCTCACTTCTTTTAGAGACAAAGACCCGCCCACACTTCTTATAGAGAGACAAAGACCCACCCACACTTCTTATAGAGAGACAAATGTAGCGCCCCGAGGGTTCGGCCCCTACAGGGGTATTGCACCTCAACCAGAGGTGTGATATTCCACTCCCAGGTAAGGATGGAGTATGGACCAGGGCTCAGTTAGCTGCACACATATACACTCCTCATTTCCGGGGGACAGCTCTACGGTGCTCCCATTAGTATGCAGGCACGACTGACTATGTCCCTGGCTGGAGTGGGGAGGGGGGGAACCCTAGTGATGTGGGAGCAGATAGGGCCTGGTTCCTGGGCATAGGAAGGAGCTCATTGGATGCAGGTCACCTGAGCTCAGACACGGAGGAGGAGGTATAAAAGGTGGGCACCATCTTAGAACAATGTTCAGTCTGTGAGGAGAAAGTGAGAGTGGAGGAGAAGGGGAGCAGAGGCTCCGTTGGAGTTCTGCTCCGGAGCCAGGCCTAGGGACACGGGCAGGGCGAGAGGAGGAGAAGGAAAAGGAACGGAACAGAGAAGGAAAAGGAACAGAACAGAAAGAGAAAGGAACAGAATAGAAAGGCCCATGAACACGAAGGTAGAAGGGACCCTAAGGACCCAGGAGATTACGGGTGATGGGTCAGGCAAGGAAAGGGTACCGGATCCCAAGTTGGTGGAAGCAAATAATCCTCAGCCAAGAACCGGAGGTCGTGATCATTTATTGGTGCGACCCCTCGCTAAACCTACTAGGAAGGCACCACATAGGGCCAGGGAAGCTGGCGCCAAGTTCTCTCAGAAAAGGCCCGAGGCAGCCGGACAGAAGTTTGGTCACTGGTGGGGCACGGCCAGAGGAAGGATAGAAGGGAGTTCTGTGCCATACTCCTGAATTGCCTGGGGGTTGACCGAGCCCCTCACCTGGTGGACGCAGCACGGCTTGGGCAGTCACTACCTGTACAGAAGTGGCTTGGAGTATACGAACTGTGAGTAAAAGACCCTGGACTGCAACACAATGTCTTTGTGTTTCTTACCTCACCAGCACTAACGGTACTGGGACTCCCTGTACCACAACCCCCACCATCTACGCTCATTGCCCTGAGGCTACACTCCTCCCATGGGGAGTTATGCTATTCTCTGCTGCACCCACAACACCAGCCTCAGAGGTCTGCCCTGCAGCGGCGGTTCACTCTGACCGCAATCCACGGGTGGCGTAGTCGGACATTGCAAAACATATAGAAGTCTGCCACTGGTCTGACCACCCTGAGCCACGGGACCGGGTTGCCACTACTACCCCCCATCAGCCCCGTACACTAGAAGGCCCGATTCCGAGTACCCCACGGCCCAGGGGGTGAGTCAAAAAGACCCACCCACACTTTTTATAGAGAGAGACAAAGACCCGCCTACACTTCTTATAGACACAAAGACTTGTCTAAACTTCTAATAGAGACAAATACCTGCCTATACTTCTTATAGAGATAAAGACCAGTCCACACTTCATATAGAGAGACAAAGACCAGCCTACACTTCTTATAGAGAGACAAAGACTAGCCCACACTTCTTATAGAGAGAAAAAGACCCGCCTACACTTCTCATAGACAGAAAAAGACCCGCCCCCACTTCTTATAGAAAGTGACAAAGACCCACCTACACTTCTTATAGAGAGACAAAGACTTGCCCACACTTCTTATAGAGAGAAAAAGACCCGCCTACACTTCTTATAGAGAGAAAAAGACCAGCCCACACTTCTTATAGAGAGACAAAGACCAGCCTACACTTCTTATAGAGAGACAAAGACCAGCCTACACTTCTTATAGAGAGAGACAAAGACCCGTCCTCACTTCTTACAGAGAGGCAAAGACCAGCCTACACTTCCTATAGAGACAAAGACTTGTCTATGCTTCTTCTAGAGACAAAGACCAGCCTACACTTCTCTTAGAGAGACAAAGACCCGCCTACACTTTTCTTAGAGAGAAGACCCGCCCACACTTCTTAAAGAGACAAAAACCCGCCCACACTTCTTAAAGAGACAAAAACCCGCCCACACTTCTTATAGAGACAAAGACCAGCCTACACTTCTTATAGAGAGACAAAGATCCATCCACATTTTTTAGAGAGAAAAAGACCCGCTGTGACGATACAGTGTAGAATCTTAAATAGCCAGACAATTAGATTTGTTAATCCAAGAGAAATACCTTATTGTGTTTTATTAGAGATTGCTGGTTGTGTTTTATTAATGTACTGCTTGCTCGTAAGTTTATGTACACTAATTTAACTTGTAAAGTGTCCAGCATTCCACTAATCTCATTAGTATCTCAGGAGCCTCTTATCATTGTTCAAAAATCATCTAGGTCCATTGTGTAAGTGTTGAAAGAAGTTCTGGCAGAGCTTTCACCACAGGGAGTCTCACATGTAGACCCAGGTGATGTGGTTGACCTGAGAAAGATACCTCCACTAATGCACATTTAGCTTTGAGGGAGGAGGGTGAGAGCAGTTCTGCCATTCAGGGGACTGAGCCCAGAGAAGCAGGAGGGACATGTTTTTTTTTGTAGCTGTGAGACTTGAGGAGAATCAAGGAACATCAGAAAGACCTTAGAAGGAGAATGAGAGACATCCTTCAGGAAAGTAAATGGGTTGCATAGCATCCAAAGAGACACAGATTTGTATTCTACATGATTCTAGTCTAAGGGTACCTGCCCTAGCTGGAAAGATGCGGATTTGCTCCATTTAACCATCAGAGAGACCATGGATACTTTTGGGGAGTCCAGGAGAGGACGAAGAAGTCACCTGGCTCCGTGGATATGTTGTTTAAGGGTTGCTAGGAGGGAGCCACCGGCCGCCTAGAACCCATGGAGACATTTGGATTTGCTAGGAGGGACCCACTGGTCGCCTGGCCCTATGGAAACTCTTGGAGAGGCCAGGGTTGGAGTCATGGGTCTCCTGGTTTTGTACCTCAATGGACTGCGAGCTTCCTAAACTTGCCGGTACCTTCTCTCTGTGGGGGCCCGCCAGAAGCGGGGGGCCACTGGATGGAGTAGTCAGCCCTGGAAGTCTCCAAAGTTACAACTGTTATTTTCCAGGCGGGCGAGAAGGAAGGGTGACACTGTGTAATGTTGTACCATCTTGGGTATTAGCTGGGACTGTTCTGTGTGTTCATTGTTCGCTTTGTGGTTCAATAAAGTATTGCCACGCTGATTTACCCTCACCCTGCTTTGTCTAAGTAGCGTCTTCACATCCGCCCACACTTCTTATAGAGAGACAAAGACCCGCCCACACTTCTTATAGAGAGACAAAGACCCGTCCACACTTCTTATAGAAAGACAAAGGCCCGCCCACACTTCTTATAGAGAGACAAAAACCCACTCACACTTCTTATAGAGAGACAAGACACGCCCACACTTCTTATAGAGAGACAAAAACCCGCCCACACTTCTTATAGAGAGACAAAGACCCGCCGACACTTCTTATAGAGAGAGACAAAAACCCGCCCTCACTTCTTTTAGAGACAAAGACCCGCCCACACTTCTTATAGAGAGACAAAGACCCACTCACACTTCTTATAGAGAGACAAAGACCCACCCACACTTCTTATAGAGAGACAAAGACCCGCCTACAATTCTTATAGAGATACAAAGACTTGTCTACACTTCTTATAGAGAGACAAAGACCCGCCTACACTTTTTATAGAGATAAAGACCCACGCACACTTCTTATAGAGAGAAAATGACCCGCCCACACTTCTTATAGAGAGACAAAGACCCGCCCACACTTCTTATAGAGAGAGACAAAGACCCGCCTACACTTGTTATAGAGAGAGGCAAAGACCTGCCTACACTTCTTATAGACACAAAGACCCGCTCACAATTCTTAGAGAGACAAAGACCCGCCTACACTTCTTATGGAGACAAAGACCCGCCTACACTTCTTAAAGAGATAAAGACCCACCCACACTTCATATAGAGAGACAAAGACCCACCCACACTTCTTACAGAGACAAAGACCAGCCTACACTTCTCATAGACAGAAAAAGACCCACCCCCACTTTTTATAGAGAGTGACAAAGACCCACCTACACTTATTATAGAGAGAAAAAGACCAGCTTACACTTCTTATAGAGAGAGAAAAAGACCAGCTTACACTTCTTATAGAGAGAGACAAAGACCCACCCACACTTCTTATAGAGAGAGACAAAAACCCGCCTACACTTGTTATAGAGAGAGGCAAAGACCCGCCTACACTTCTTATAGACACAAAGACCCGCTCACAATTATTAGAGAGACAAAGACCTGACCACACTTCAAACAGAGAGACAAAGACCCATCCACACTTCAAACAGAGAGACAAAGACCCGCCTACACTTCTTATAGAGACAAAAACCCGCCTACACTTCTTATAGAGATAAAAACCCAGCCGCACTTTTTAAAGAGAGACAAAGACCCATCCACACTTCTTATAGAGAGACAAAGACCCGCCCACAGTTCTTATAGAGACAAAAACCCGCCTACACTTCTTATAGAGAGACAAAGACCAGCCCACACTTCCTATAGATACAAAGACCCGCCCACACTTCTTATAGAGACAAAGACACGCCCACACTTCTTATAGAGAAACAAAGACCCGCCCACACTACTTACAGAGATAAAGATCCATCCACACTTCTTATAGAGAGACAAAAACCCGCCTACACTTTTTATAGAGAGAGACAAAGACCCGCCTACAATTCTTATAGAGAGACAAATACTTGTCTACATTTCTTATAGAGACAAGGACCTGCCTAAACTTTTTATAGAGACAAAGACCCATCCACACTTTTTATAGAAAGACAAAGACCTACCCACATGTCTTACAGTGAGACAAAGACCCATCCACATGTCTTGTAGAAAGACAAAGACCCGGCCACACTTCTTATATAGACAAAGACCCGCCCACACTACTTATAGAGAGACAAAGATCCGCCCACACTTCTTATAGAGAGACAAAAACCCGCCCACACTACTTATAGAGAGACAAAGACATGCCCACACTTCTTATAGAGAGATAAAGACCCACCCACATGTCTTGTAGAAAGACAAAGACCCGGCCACACTTCTTATAGAGACAAAAACCCGCCCACACATCTTATAGAGAGACAAAGACCTGCCCGCACTTCTCATGGAGAGAAAAAGACCCGCCCACACTACTTATAGAGAGAGACAAAGACCCGCCCACACTTCTTATAGAGAGACAAAGACTTGTCTACACTTCAAATAGAGAGCCAAAGACCCGCCCGCACGTCTTATGGAGAGAAAAAGACCCGCCCACACTTTTTATAGAGAGAAAAAGACAAGGCTACATTACTTAGAGAGAGACAAAGATGCGCCTACACTTCTTATAGAGAGAGACAAAGACCCGCCCACACTTCTTAGAGAGGCAAAGACTCGACCACACTTCTTATAGAGAGACGAAGACCCGCCTACACTTTTTATAGAGAGAAAAAGACAAGGCTACACTTCTTATAGAGAGACAAAGACGCGCCTACACTTTTTATAGAGAGAGACAAAGACCCGCCCACACGTCTTAGAGAGACAAAGACTCGACCACATATCTCACAGAGAGATAAAGACACAGCCACATGTCTTACAGCGAGACAGACCCGCCCACACTTCTTATAGAGAGACAAAGACCAGACCACACTTTTTATAGAGATAAAAACCCGCCTACACTTCTTATAGAGAGCCAGAGACCCACCCACACTTCTTACAGAGAGACAAAACCCCGCCTACACTTCTCATAGAGAGAAGACCCGCCCACATTTCTTATAGAGAGACAAAGACCCGCCTACACTTCTTATAGAGAGAGACAAATGACGCGCCCCTGGGCCTGTGTCGCGCTGCGTTGCGCACGCGGGAGCTTACCCGGAGCCGGATCTCTTGGGGGTTGTAGTCTCGTGGCGGCGACCCGGTCCGTGCCCAGGGAGTCAAACTGAGCGGCGATGTACTAGCAGTAGATGGTTGGTGACTACGCCACCCGTTGAATGCAGCTATGGAGCTGCCGCTGCAGGGCAGACCGCTGAGGCCGGTGGAAGGATGGTGCAGCGTGGATGGTATAACCCCCAACGGGAGGGGTATGGCCTCAGGGCAGCCGACGTGGATGATGGGGGTAGCAGGAACCACTCAGAGACGGTGCGGTGTAGTTCAGGGTCTTTACTGGTGACAAAGATAGACCCTCCCGGAGTACTTGCTAGTGATAGGGGCCTGGTCAGTCCTTGAGCAGATGGGATCTCCCCTGGCCAGGCGGAGTTGTAGGCCTTCCCAACTAACTGTACTCTTCTGGCTACCTTGCTAGAGGCGGGAATAAGTAGCCCACGTCCCTGAGTGTACCGTGTGGTGCTCACGCGTATGGCCGGTGACTCGGGGCCTTCTAATGGCTTCCGCTCCACGATGGCGGTGCTGGTCCCACGCGTGTGACCGTGCCTTCGGGCTTCTGGGCCAGAGGACCTGAAATCCTCTGCCGGACGGTTTCTGCTGCTGGGTAGGAGTTAGTCCCCACAGCCTCGGACTCCGGGTCCGGTAAGAAATCCTCTCAGTCAGGGCGAGCTCTGCAGCTGCCAGCCCCTGACTCGTTGTAACACTGCTCCCCACAGAGCTCCTGATGTTTCTTGCTATGCTGCTTCTCTTCTCTACTCTTGTTCTGTCTTCTTTCTCACTCACCCTGCCTCAGCCCCGGGTTTATATAGGGGAAGTCCTTCCCCTCCCAAGACTGGGCAGGAGGTGTGGCATGCACAGGATCCCTGACCAAAGGACCTCCCACCTGCTCTCAGACGTAATATCTCTATCACTGTGGCAACCAGACCCCTGGGGTGTCACATTCCCCCCTAGTGAAATTTAGTACTCCGGGACTAAACATATTTTTTTTAGAAAAACATAACAAGGTATAACAATAACAATACAATAAGAAAAACACATAAGATGGTTACGGCGTGTCCGCAACCGGGTGCAGTTTTGAAAAGCAAGGTGTCCATTTCACCAAAACAGGGAGACGTAACCAGGTAGGGGCCTGTCCTGCCCCGAGTCCTTAACAGTCTTTAGTCCATCCTGGGTTACGCTCCAACTATGTACAAGGATTCCCGGTAAATCCACCAAGGACTCCTAAAAAGAACTAGAAACACAAAATTATACACGAGCAACTATAAACAAGTAAACATTATAAGATAGCTTAAACATTTAGATCCTCCAACGTGCGGGTAGCTGGCCTCTAGTGGCCCTAGTGGACCTACGGAGCTGACTGTCTGGCCCTGAACTACAGGGTGTAGGAGCTGTCAAGTGTAAACTGGGCAGCTGTCTATGGGCCCTCTGGCTCACTAGGGGTATGGCAGGCTCACTATAAGCAGAGGGTTGATTTTCCGGGTCTGCTTGTGTAGAGTCTTCTGCCTCCTGGACCAGCTGTTCTTCCAGCTCTACCGGTTGCTCCGTAGGTTCTTGGGATGATGGTTGGAGGAAGGTGAGTACGGGTACCACAACTGCACCATTGACTTGAGTCCAAGACCGAGGGAAGTCCCCGAGCACGGTACTAACCATATCTTCCCTTTCCTCTACGGGTCGATGGTCTTCTTGTTCCTCTTCAGGGTTCCTCAGTTGTTCGGGACACTTCTTCAGGTGGTCCCGGGATACAATGGCTGTGGTTTCCCCTCCGTCTTTACTGATGGTACAGACCTTCGGGTTTTCGTGGCTTGAGGGCAGTACGGTGTACGGGTCCTTCTCCCACTGGTCGTCCAACTTGTGGAGCCGTCTCTTCCTCTTCAAGACCTGCTCTCCGGGTACCAGGGGAACAGCGGGAGCATACTGGTTGTAAGTTTTCTCTTGTCTTTCCCTAGCCTGACAGAGACTTCGCTCCACGCTCTCCTGTACTCTCCGGTACTGCTGCTGCCTCTCTGTGTCCCAGTCTGTTTCTGGTGAAGTGTCCTCGGGTGTCAGGACTCCCATTTCCAGGTCAACAGGTAACTTACCAGGTCTTGCCCTCATTAGGTAAGCCGGGGTACAGTTGGTGGAACCTACCGGGATGTGGTTGTATAGGTCCACCAGATCGGGCAACTTTTCAGGCCACAGACTGCGTTCTTCCAGGGGCAACGTTTTTAGAAGATCCATTACCACCTGGTTCATTTTTTCACAAAGTCCATTAGTCTGCGGATGGTAGGGTGTCGTCCTTATCTTCCGGCAGCCATACAGATTGCAGAATTCCTGGAAGACCTCCGCTTCAAAGGCAGGTCCCTGGTCCGTCAGCACTTGGTCCGGGTACCCGTGTGGACGGCAAAAGTGCTGCTGGAAGGCTCTAGCTGCTGTTTGAGCCGTTAAGTCCTTGACGGGGACGACAACCAGAAACCGGGAGTAATGATCCACGATGGTTAACGCGTAGACGTAGCCACTTCTGCTTGGGGTCAGTTTTACATGATCCAAGGCTACCAGTTCCAACGGTTGCCGGGTGACGATGGACTGCAGGGGAGTCTTCTGGCTGGCGCGGTCCTTCCTTCTCAGGTTGCACGGGCCACAGTCTCTGCACCACTTCTCAATGGTTCCCCTCATGCCTACCCAGTGGAATCGCTCGCGCAGCAGGAACTCCAGCTTCTTCCACCCGAAGTGTCCAGCTCCGTCGTGGTATGCCTCCATCACCATGGCTGCGTCTCTTTGTGGCACCACTACTTGCCAGAGTAATTCATGCGTCCGGGAGTTAACCATTCTGCGGCACAACTTCCCTTTGTAAAGGAACAGTCGACTCTTCTCTGCCCATAGTTGTTTGGCTTCCTCCGGAGCGTCTGGTTCAAGGCGAGCCTCCGGCCGAGTCAGCATCTCCTTCACCAGTCGGACGGCAGGGTCGCTGTCTTGCGTTTCCGCCCAGTTGTAGTGAGGTAAGGGGTTCAACGTAGCAGCCTGCTTACTCCTTACCCGGTGGGAATACTGGATAGTCCCATGACGGTGGAACGCAGGGAGTTCAATTTCTTCCAGTCCCTCCGGATCTTCTCCTTCGTCCGGCAGGTTGGGCATCCTGGACAGGGCGTCCGCGTTAGTATTGGAGCGCCCTGCCCGGTATTTGATTATGAACTCGTAGTTGGACAGACGGGCCATCCACCTCTGCTCCAGGGCACCGAGTCTTGCCGTGTCCAGGTGTGTCAACGGGTTGTTATCCGTGTACACGGTGAACCGGGAAGAAGCAAGGTAATGCTTAAAGCGCTCAGTGACTGCCCATACCACGGCCAGGAACTCTAGCTTAAATGAGCTATAATTCTCGGGGTTCCTTTCGGTGGGTCGCAGTTTTCGGCTGGCGTAGGCGATTACTCGTTCTTTCCCCTGCTGGATCTGGGACAGTACGGCTCCTAGCCCGATGTTACTGGCGTCGGTGTAGAGGATGAAGGGCTGGCTATAATCCGGGTACGCCAAGATTTCATCCCCCGTGAGGGCCATCTTCAGCTGGCGGAAGGACTCTTCTTCTAGCTCTTCCCATTTGAAGGGCGGCTTCTGGTTCTTGGCCTTCCGGGACTGGCCTATCAGGAGGTCCTGCATAGGCGCTACCTTTTTGGTGAAACCGGGAATAAACCTTCGGTAGTAGCCTACCAACCCGAGGAACTGCCGCACTTCTTTTACGCTGGAGGGGCTTGGCCATCCCTTAATTGCGGTGATCTTATCGGGGTCGGGAGCCACTCCGTCAGCGCTCACCACGTGTCCCAGGTACTGCACCTTTGGTTTCAGGAGGTGACACTTGGAGGGTTTCACCTTTAGGCCGTAACTCGCCAGAGCTTCGAACACCTCCGCCAGGTGTTTCAGGTGGTCCTCATAAGTTTTGGAGTATACGATGACATCGTCCAGGTACAACAGGACCGTCTCGAAGTTTCTGTGGCCCAGACAGCACTCCATTAATCGTTGGAAGGTTCCTGGGGCGTTGCAGAGTCCGAACGGCATGCAGGTGAACTCGCTAAGTCCCATCGGGGTGGTGAATGCGGTCTTCTCCCGGTCTGCCTCTGCTACAGGAACCTGCCAGTACCCGCTAGTGAGATCCAAGGTAGAGAAGAAGTTAGCAGACCTTAAAGCAGCCAATGACTCCTCTATCCTTGGTAAGGGGTACGCATCCTTGTGTGTGATACGGTTGATTTTCCGGTAATCTACACACATCCTCATGGTGTTGTCTTTCTTTTTGACTAAAACTAGCGGGGCTGCCCAGGGGCTACAGCTATCCCGGATTACCCCAGCCTCCTTCATGTCTCTAAGCATCCCCTTGGCGTGTTGGTAATGTGCAGGGGGTACGGGTCGATACCTCTCTTTTATGGGAGGATGATCTCCCGTGGGGATGCGGTGTTCTACCCCCTTGACTCGCCCGAAGTCTAACGGGTGTTTACTAAACACTCTCTCATACTCTTGAACCACCCGGTAGACTCCCTGTTTCTGGTGGGAGGGAGTGGAGTCAGTTCCCAAGTGTAGTTGCTGACACCAATCCTCCATTACTTTCTTAGAGCCGTTACCTTCCTCCGGGTGAGATGGAGGCAAGGGTTCCACAGACTGTATAGAGTTTTGGTTGATGGTATATAATTTTGCTAGCGTGGCATACTGGGGCAGGTACACTTCCCTCTCCCCGATATTGATTATGCGAACGGGCACCCTCCCATGGCGTACATTGACCACCCCCCGTGCTGTCAAAATGGTGGGCCTACTGTCTGAGTAAACTGGTTCTACCATTGCCTGGTAATCTCTACCTCTCAGACCAATAGCTGCCCGGCACCAAATCATCATTTCACTTTTTGGGGGCATGGCAATAGGGAAAGGGTCACACATTCTTACGCTACCAATCTCACCGCCGGAGAGTTCCACCTGTTGCCGTCGCATCAGTGCCCGGATCTCTTTCTGGAGCACTCGCTGCTCGCCGGAGCTGGCGTTCTTGGCAACCTGCTGTAGAAGGAAAATCACCTCTGCAAGACAATTTTCAATTACATTAGTTCCTAGAGTTATTTTTGGGTGGCTCTCATGTTTGTCAATGTCTACAATGATCAGTCCCTGTGCTGCCAGTTCGACTCTACCGATTTTGATGGTCACCTCTTTAAATCCGATCTGTGGCACGGGCTGGCCATTGCTGGCGATGATACTCAAGTCGTCGTCAGGGTAGCGGGTAATATCCGAGTCATTCCAGTACTGCTTAAAGAGCACGTACGGGATGGTGGTGACCTGTGACCCGGTGTCCAGTAGGGCACTCATGGGAATGCCATCCAGTACCACAGGCAAGACTGGACGTCCTCCCACATATCTGTCGCGCCAGTTCGATGGGCCTGGTGATCTTTTTCCTGGGGGTTGGCCCTCTACCCCAGGTTGTGCCCGTTTAAAGAACAGTACCTTTCCATATGTCCGGGTTGATTGCAGCGGCGGCAGATGGGTCGTCCGTCCTCGCTGTATCGGTCACTGGGTCTTCCTCTGGCCGGTGGGGTCCTCCTTGGTCGACGCCACGGGATGTCCTCCGGTCCGGATGCCAGCTGGATCTTCCCTGGGGTGGAAACCTGTAAAGACTGCACAGTTCGGGTTAGCGCAGCAACGCTCTTAGCTAGCTCTTGGACCTGATGGCGTAGGTCTGGAGCCGGGTCATTGTCCAAAGCCTGCGCATCAGCTCCCACAGGCCCTGCCGACAAGGGCGCCGCCTCCTGGTGGTAAGTGATAGCTGGGCGCCTGTGGGTCACAACGCCACCCAGTGCCGGTTCTCGGAGCACCCGGATGGCTCTGTCCTTGAACTGTGCAAAGTCCAGATGGGGATCCTGTAAGGCCATTGCCCGCAACTGGGTTCGGTGGGCATTGCAATATAAACCCTCTATAAATTGTTCAGTCAACAGCCTGTCCTCGTTTCCCACCCCATCAGGGTCGGTCTGCTTTATGGCCCTCAGGGCCTCTTGTAGGTTTAGTGCATAGTCCCTTATACTCTCATGCGCTCGCTGCTTGCACCCGTAGAATCTAAGCTTAATCTCGGCTGAGGTGCGGGTATCAAAGGTGTCCTTCAGCCGGGTTAGTATCCCTGCGACAGTCTTCCTCCCAGGTGGCCAGGATTTTACTTCCCTTTTGGCTGCCCCAGTTAGTTGGGCCACCAGGATGCTCACTTTTTGCTCTTCTGTGAGGGGGTACACCTGGAAGAGGCTATCCAGCTTTTCTCTAAAGTCATGCAGGGTATGTGACTCCCCTGAGTACTGGGGTAGCCAAGCTGCACCCGGGATATAGGGCATGGTGAAGGGCATAACTGCAGCAGCGGTGGCGCTGGCGGGGGTTGAGGCAGTGAAGCTCTCCTCCGTATCCGACATCTTCCTCCCCCCTAGTGGACCGTGGCCTACCTTGCGATGATCCTGTTCCGTAGGCCGCGGCTCCGCAGTGGATCGTCAGGGTTGAGGACCTTCCGTCGCGCTCCGGTGACGTCGGCGTCTGCTGGGCTCCTTCCAGGACCTTACGCAACGTCCGGACGTGAGGCGGGGCTTCAGTTCTCGCGCGCTTTCGGAGTCCACGCCCCTCTTCTTCCCGCGCGGCGTCCTCAAGATGGCGTCCAATGGCGGGAAAACTCCACGGATGGCGGGAAGAAGGTCGAAGATGGCGCCGGATGGCGGGAAAACTTCGCGGATGGCGGGAAGAAGGTAGAAGATGGCGCCGGATGGCGGGAAACCTCCACGGATAGCGGGAATCTTCACCACTGGTAAGTTTGAACAGTCTTTGCTTTTCAGGCACGCAGTACCCGGTGGTTGCGGGCACGAAATCCTGCCGACTACGCCAAAATTGACGCGCCCCTGGGCCTGTGTCGCGCTGCGTTGCGCACGCGGGAGCTTACCCGGAGCCGGATCTCTTGGGGGTTGTAGTCTCGTGGCGGCGACCCGGTCCGTGCCCAGGGAGTCAAACTGAGCGGCGATGTACTAGCAGTAGATGGTTGGTGACTACGCCACCCGTTGAATGCAGCTATGGAGCTGCCGCTGCAGGGCAGACCGCTGAGGCCGGTGGAAGGATGGTGCAGCGTGGATGGTATAACCCCCAACGGGAGGGGTATGGCCTCAGGGCAGCCGACGTGGATGATGGGGGTAGCAGGAACCACTCAGAGACGGTGCGGTGTAGTTCAGGGTCTTTACTGGTGACAAAGATAGACCCTCCCGGAGTACTTGCTAGTGATAGGGGCCTGGTCAGTCCTTGAGCAGATGGGATCTCCCCTGGCCAGGCGGAGTTGTAGGCCTTCCCAACTAACTGTACTCTTCTGGCTACCTTGCTAGAGGCGGGAATAAGTAGCCCACGTCCCTGAGTGTACCGTGTGGTGCTCACGCGTATGGCCGGTGACTCGGGGCCTTCTAATGGCTTCCGCTCCACGATGGCGGTGCTGGTCCCACGCGTGTGACTGTGCCTTCGGGCTTCTGGGCCAGAGGACCTGAAATCCTCTGCCGGACGGTTTCTGCTGCTGGGTAGGAGTTAGTCCCCACAGCCTCGGACTCCGGGTCCGGTAAGAAATCCTCTCAGTCAGGGCGAGCTCTGCAGCTGCCAGCCCCTGACTCGTTGTAACACTGCTCCCCACAGAGCTCCTGATGTTTCTTGCTATGCTGCTTCTCTTCTCTACTCTTGTTCTGTCTTCTTTCTCACTCACCCTGCCTCAGCCCCGGGTTTATATAGGGGAAGTCCTTCCCCTCCCAAGACTGGGCAGGAGGTGTGGCATGCACAGGATCCCTGACCAAAGGACCTCCCACCTGCTCTCAGACGTAATATCTCTATCACTGTGGCAACCAGACCCCTGGGGTGTCACACAAAGATCCGTCCTCACTTCTTATAGCGAGAAAGACCAGCCTACACTTCATATAGGGAGACAAAAACCCGCCTACATTTCTTATAGAGAGACAAAGACCCGCCCACACTTCTTATAGAAAGACAAAGACCCGCTCACCCATCTTATAGAAATAAAGACCCACACACACTTCTTATAGAGAGACAAAGACCCTCCTACACATCTTACAGAGAGACAAAGACCAACCCACACTTCTTAAAGAGAGACAAAGACCAGCCCACACTTCTTATAGAGAGACAAAAACCCGCCTACAATTCTTATAGAGAGACAAAGACCCGACCACACTTCTTATAGAGAGACAAATACTTGTCTACTCTTCTTACAGAGAGACAAGGACCCGTCTAAAGTTTTTATAGAGATAAAGGCCCTCCCACACTTCTTATAGAGATACAAAGACCCATCCACACTTCTTATAGGGAGACAAAGACCCAGCCACACTTCTTATAGAGAGACAAAGACCCACCCACACTTCTTAGAAAGACAAAGACCCGCCTACACTCCTTGCAGAGAGACACAAAGACCCGCCTACATTTCTTATAGAGACAAAGACCCGCTCAGACTTCTTAGAGAGACAAAGGCCCGCCTAAACTTCTTATAGAGAGACAAAGACCAGATTACAATACTTATAGAGATAAACACCCACCCACACTTCATATAGAGAGACAAAGACCCTCCACACTTCTTATAGAGACAAAGACCCGCCTACACTCCTCATAGAGAGAAAAAAACCCGCCCACACTTCTTATAGAGAGTGACAAAAACCCGCCTACCCTTCTTATAGAAAGACAAAGACGCATCCACACTTCTTATAGAGAAAGAGACCAGTCCACACTTTTAATAGGGAGAAAAAGACCTGCCCACACTTCTTATAGAGAGACAAAGACCCGCCTACACTTCTTATAGAGAGAGACAAAGACCCGCCTACACTTCTTATAGAGAGAGACAAAGACCCGCCTACACTTATTATAGAGAGAGACAAAGACCCGCCCTCACTTCTTTTAGAAACAAAGACCCGCCCACACTTCTTATAGAGAGACAAAGACCCACACACACTTCTTATAGAGAGACAAAGACCCACCCACACTTCTTATAGAGAGACAAAGACTCGCCTACACTTCTTATAGAGACACAAAGACTTGTCTACACTTCTTATAGAGAGACAAAGACCCGCCTACACATTTTATAGAGATAAAGACCCGCCCACACGTCTTATAGAGAGAAAAAGACCCGACCACATTTCTTATAGAGAGACAAAGACCCGCCCACACTTCTTATAGAGAGACAAAGACTCACCCACACTTCTTATAGAGAGAGACAAAGACCCGCCTACACTTCTTATAGAGAGAAAAAGACCCGCCCACACTTCTTATAGAGAGAAAAAGACCCGCCCACACTTCTTATAGAGAGAGACAAAGACCCACCTACACTTTTTATACAGAGAAAGAAAGACCCGCCCACACTTCTTAGAGCGACAAAGACCTGCCTACACTTCTTATAGAGATAAAGACCCAGCCGCACTTTTTATAGAGAGATAAAGACCCGCCCACACTTCTTATAGAGACAAAGACCCGCCCACACTTCTCATAGAGACAAAAGACCCGCCCACACTTCTTATAGAGACAAAGACACGCTCACACTTGTTATAGAGACAAAGACCCGCCCACACTTCTTATAGAGAGACAAAGACACGCCCACACTTCTTATAGAGATAAGGACCCACCCACACTTCTTATAGAGAAACAAAGACCTGCCCACACTACTTACAGAGAAAAAGACCCACCCACACTTCTTATGGAGAGACAAAAACCCGCCTACACTTTTTATAGAGAGAGACAAAGATCCGCCTACAATTCTTATAGAAAGACAAAGACCCTCCAAACTTCTTATTGAGACAAAGACCCGCCTACACTCCTCATAGAGAGAAAAAGACCCGCCCCCACTTCTTATAGAGAGTGACAAAAACCCGCCTACACTTCTTATAGAGAGACAAAGACCCGTCCACACTTCTTATAGAGAAAGAGACCAGTCCACACTTTTAATAGGGAGAAAAAGACCCACCTACACTTCTTATAGAGAGACAAAGACCCGCCCACATTTCTTATAGAGAGACAAAGACCCGCCTACACTTCTTATAGAGAGAGACAAAGACCCGCCTACACTTCTTATAGAGAGAGAGACAAAGACCCGCCCTCACTTCTTTTAGAGACATAGACCCGCCCACAGTTCTTATAGAGAGACAAAGACCCACACACACTTCTTATAGAGAGACAAAGACCCGCCTACACTTCTTATAGAGACACAAAGACTTGTCTACACTTCTTATAGAGAGAAAAAGACCCGCCCACACTTCTTATAGAGAGAAAAAGACCCGCCCACACTTCTTATAGAGAGAGACAAAGACCCACCTACACTTCTTATAGAGAGAGACAAAGACCCACCTACACTTCTTATAGACACAAAGACTCGCTCACAGTTCTTAGAGAGACAAAGACCCGACTACACTTCATATAGAGAGACAAAGACCCGCCCACACTTCTTAAAAAGACAAAGACCAGCCTACACTTCTCAAAGACAGAAAAAGACCTGCCCCCACTTCTTATAGAGAGTGACAAAGACCCGCCTACACTTCTTATATAAAGACAAAGACGTGCCCACACTTCTTATAGAGAGAAAAAGACCAGCCCACACTTCTTATAGAGAGAAAAAAATCTGCCTACATTCCTTATAGAGAGACAAAGACCCACCCACACTTCTTATAGAGAGACAAAGACACGCCCACACTTCTTATAGAGATAAGGACCCACCCACACTTCTTATAGAGAAACAAAGACCAGCCCACACTACTTACAGAGAAAAAGACCCACCCACACTTCTTATGGAGAGACAAAAACCCGCCTATACTTCTTATAGAGAGAGACAAAGATCCGCCTACAATTCTTATAGAAAGACAAAGACCCTCCAAACTTCTTATTGAGACAAAGACCCGCCTACACTCCTCATAGAGAGAAAAAGACCCACCCCCACTTCTTATAGAGAGTGACAAAAACCCGCCTACACTTCTTATAGAGAGACAAAGACCCGTCCACACTTCTTATAGAGAAAGAGACCAGTCCACACTTTTAATAGGGAGAAAAAGACCCACCTACACTTCTTATAGAGAGACAAAGACCCGCCCACATTTCTTATAGAGAGACAAAGACCCGCCTACACTTCTTATAGAGAGAGACAAAGACCCGCCTACACTTCTTATAGAGAGAGAGACAAAGACCCGCCCTCACTTCTTTTAGAGACATAGACCCGCCCACAGTTCTTATAGAGAGACAAAGACCCACACACACTTCTTATAGAGAGACAAAGACCCGCCTACACTTCTTATAGAGACACAAAGACTTGTCTACACTTCTTATAGAGAGAAAAAGACCCGCCCACACTTCTTATAGAGAGAAAAAGACCCGCCCACACTTCTTATAGAGAGAGACAAAGACCCACCTACACTTCTTATAGAGAGAGACAAAGACCCACCTACACTTCTTATAGACACAAAGACTCGCTCACAGTTCTTAGAGAGACAAAGACCCACCTACACTTCTTATAGAGAGAGACAAAGACCCACCTACACTTCTTATAGACACAAAGACTCGCTCACAGTTCTTAGAGAGACAAAGACCCGACTACACTTCATATAGAGAGACAAAGACCCGCCCACACTTCTTAAAAAGACAAAGACCAGCCTACACTTCTCAAAGACAGAAAAAGACCTGCCCCCACTTCTTATAGAGAGTGACAAAGACCCGCCTACACTTCTTATATAAAGACAAAGACGTGCCCACACTTCTTATAGAGAGAAAAAGACCAGCCCACACTTCTTATAGAGAGAAAAAAATCTGCCTACATTCCTTATAGAGAGACAAAGACCCACCCACACTTCTTATAGAGACAAAGACCAGCACACATTTCTTATAGAGAGACAAAGACCCTCCTACACTTGTTATAGAGAGATAAAGACCCGCCCACACTTCTTATAGAGATAAGGACCCACCCACACTTCTTATAGAGAAACAAAGACCCGCCCACACTTCTTATAGAGATAAAGACCCACCCACACTTCTTATAGAGAGACAAAAACCCGCCTATACTTCTTATAGAGACAAAGACCCGCCTACAATTTTTATAGAGAGCCAAAGACCCGCCCTCACTTCTTAAAGAGAGACAAAGACCCGTCTACACTTCTTATAGAGAGACAAATACTTGTCTACACTTCTTATAGAGAGACAAGGAAGCGTCTAAACTTTTTATAGAGATAAAGGCCCACCCACACTTCTTATAGAGAGACAAAGACCCGCCCACAGTTCTTATAGAGAGACAAAGACCCACCCGCACTTCTTAGAAAGACAAAGACCCGCCTACACTCCTTGTAGAGAGATACAAAGACCCGCCTACACTCCTTGTAGAGAGATACAAAGACCCGCCTACACTTCTTATAGAGACAAAGACCCGCCTATACTTCTTATAGAGACAAAGACCCGCCTACACTTCATATAGAGAGACAAAGACCCTCCACACTTCTTATAGAGACAAAGACCCGCCTACACTCCTCATAGAGAGAAAAAGACCCACCCACATTTCTTATAGAGAGTGACAAAAACCTGCCTACACTTCTTATAGAGAAACAAAGACAGGTCCACAGTTCTTATAGAGAAAAAGACCAGTCCACACTTTTAATAGAGAGAAAAAGACCCACCTACACTTCTTATAGAGAGACAAAAAGCCGTCCACATTTTTTATAGAGAGACAAATGTGGTAATCCCCCGCCAAACTGAGTCGGTCGACAGGAGTAGGGGTACTCGGATAACGGGATGGATGGGTTACTTCTGTGGGGATCACGGTTGGTCGGTTTCCGGTTCCGTGCCCTGGACCGTCAGTAAAGGGATGGGGGTCAGGATGATGGGAGTATTGTGTCCTGACTCTTCCTGTGGTAACTGGTAAAATCGGTTACCAGCACTGTGTATGGTTGCTGAGGTGATCAGCATACGGCTTGTACAAACGCTATAGGCTGTAATGTCAAAGTAGGCACACACACACATTAAGACTTTGTTTCAGTACCATTCTTTTACTGATGTCCGGTAACAGGTACAGTTCAGGAGGGTAACCAGGTTTTCGGTGCAGGTAGAGATATTCACCCTGGAGATTTGTGAGGCCTCCTCTAACAATGTGTGCGTTGTTTGGGATCAGTCCTGCCTTAAGCTGAACCTGCCACCTTTTACTTTCTTTGGGGTCCTTCTCCACAACTGACAATGAGGACCTTTCCTTGGGGCTACCAATTCTCTTCCTGGGCCCCTGGTCCTATACTTGGTCAAGTTTGGCGACTCTTTCCCCTTCTTCTTCAGGGGGAGTAGATCCTCCTGATCTGCCCGGGTTTTCTATGCTATTCCTGAATTAATAGCAATCTCGGACTCCGGTGTCCGGGTGAGCTAAAGGGATAATAGTTTTATCTCTTTCTTTCTCCTTCTAGCCTCCGTCCCTCTCTCTAGGGCGCTTTCACAACACAGACCTGTTTCCTAGTTCAGGGCTTAACTGGTCCCTGGCCAACAGATCTCTGTCTGTCTCTCTCCTTCACCCGCCTCTAGACTAACTGCCGCTTTTGCTGTCTCCCTGGAAACTGACTCCTCCCCTCAGACCTGGGGTGGAAGGTGTTGTGTGTGCCCAAGTGTACATCTCTCCCTGCACCTATGGATCCTGTGGTAATCCCCCGCAAGGGTGCCACACAAAGACCCGCCCACACTTCTTATAGAGAGACAAAAAGCCGCCCAGATGTCTTATAGAGAGACAAAAAGGAGCCCACACTTCTTAAAGAGTCAAAGAACAGCCCACACTTCTTAGAGAGACAAAGACTATCCCACATGTCTTACAGAGAGACAAAGACCCGCCTACACTTCTTATAGAGACAAAGACCCGCCTACACTTCTTATAGAGAGAAAAAGACCTGCGTACACTTCTTATAATGAGACATAGACCTGTCCTAACTTCTTATAAGTGACAAAGACCCACCCACACTTCTTATAGAAACAAAGACCCACCCACACTTCTTATAGAGAGACAAAGACCCGCCCACACTTCTTATAGAGACAAAGAAACGCCCACACTTCTTATAGAAACAAAGACCCACCCACACTTCTTATAGAGAGACAAAGACCCGCCCACACTTCTTATAGAGACAAAGAAACGCCCACACTTCTTATAGAGACAAAGACCCGCCCACACTTCTTATAGAGACAAAGACCCGCACACATTTCTTATAGAGAGACAAAGACCCTACTACACTTCTTACAGAGAGACAAAGACCCGCCCACACTCCTTATAGAGACAAAGACACACCCACACTTCTTATAGAGATAAGGACCTACCCACACTTCTTATAGAGAAACAAAGACCCGCCTACACTTCTTGAAGAGATAAAGACCCACCCACACTTCTTATAGAGAGACAAAAACCCGCCTACACTTCTTATAGAGAGAGACAAAGACCCGCCCTCACTTCTTATAGAGAGACAAATACTTGTCTACACTTCTTATAGAGAGACAAGGACACGTCTAAACTTTTTATAGAGATAAAGGCCCACCCACACTTCTTATAGAGAGACAAAAAGCCGTCCACATTTTTTATAGAGAGACAAAGACCCGCCCACACTTCTTATAGCGAGACAAAGACCCGCCCACACTTCTTATAGAGAGACAAAGAGCCGTCCAGATGTCTTATAGAGAGACAAAAAGGAGCCCACACTTCTTAAAGAGAGTCAAAGAACCGCCCACACTTCTTAGAGAGACGAAGACTATCCCACATGTCTTACAGAGAGACAAAGACCCGCCTACACTTCTTATAAAGAGACAAAGACCCACCCACACTTCTCATAGAGACAAAGACCAGCCTACACTTCTTATAGAGAAAAAGACCCGCCTACACTTCTTATAGAGAGACAAAGACCCACCAACACTTCTTATAGAGACAAAGACCCACCCACACTTCTTATAGAGACAAAGACCCTACCACACTTCTTAAAGAGACAAAGACCCGCCCACACTTCTTATACAGAGGCAAAAACCCGCCTACATTTCTTATAGAGAGACAAAGACCCGACTACACTTCTCATAGAAAGAAAAAGACCCGCCCACACTTCTTATAGAGATAAAGAACCGCACACATTTTTAGAGAGACAAAGACCCTCCTACACTTCTTATAGAGAGACAAAGACCAGCCCACACTTCTTATAGATACAAAGACACGCCCACACTTCTTATAGAGACAAAGACACACCCACACATCTTATAGAGACAAAGACACACCCACACTTCTTATAGAGACAAAGACCCGCCCACACTTCTTATAGAGAGACAAAAACCCACCTACATTTCTTATAGAGAGACAAAGACCCGCCCACACTCCTTATAGAGACAAAGACCCATCCACACTTCTTATAGAGATAAGGACCCACCTACACTTCTTATAGAGAGACAAAGACCCACCTATAATTCTTATAGAGACAAAGACCCGCCCTCACTTCTTATACAGAGACAAATACTTGTCTACACTTCTTATAGAGAGACAAGGACACGACTAAACTTTTTATAGAGATAAAGGCTCACCCACACTTCTTATAGAGAAAAAAAAAAACGCCCACACTTCTTATACAGTGAGACGAAGACCCGCCCTGACTTCTTTTAGAGATAAAGACCCGCCCACACTTCTTATAGAGAGACAAAGACCCACCCACACTTCTTACAAAGAGACAAAGACCCCCCTACACTAATTATATAAAGACAACGACTTGCCCACACTTCTTAAAGAGAGAAAAAGACCCACCCACACTTCTTAAAGAGAGACAAAGACCAGCCTACGCTTATTATAGAGAGAGACAAAGACCCGCCTACACTTCTTATAGAGAGAGACAAAGACCAGCCTACACTTTCTATAGAGACAAAGACTTGTCTATACTTCTTCTAGAGACAAAGACGAGCCTACACTTCTCTTAGAGAGAAGACCCGCCCACACACCTTAAAGAGACAAAAACCCGCCCACAGTTCTTATAGAGAGACAAAGACCCGCCCACACTTATTATAGAGACAAAGACCCGCCCACACTTCTTATAGAGACAAAGACCCATCCACACTTCTTATAGAGACAAAGACCCGCCCACACTTCTTATAGAGAGACAAAGACCCATCTACACTTCTTATAGTTCTTATAGAGAGACAAAGAACCGCCTACACTTCTTATAGAGATAAAGATGAACCCACAATTCTTATAGAGAGACAAAAACCCACCCACACTACTTAGAGAGCGACAAAGACCCACCAACACTTTTTATAGAGAGACAAATACCAGACTACACTTTTTATAGAGAGACAAAGACCCATCAACACTTGTTATAGAGAGACAAAGACCCGCCTACACTTCTTATAGAGAGACAAAGACACGCCTACACTTCTTATTGAGAGAGACAAAGACCCGCCTACATTACTTATAGAGAGACAAAGACCCACCCTCAGGTCTTATAGAGAGACAAAGACCCGCCTACACTTCTTATAGAAAGACAAAGACCTGACCACACTTCTTATAGAGAGACAAAGATCCACCCACACTTCTTATAGAGAGACAAGGAGCCGCCTACACTTCTTATAGAGAGAGACAAAGACCTGACCACACTTCTTATAGAGAGACAAAGATCCACCCACACTTCTTATAGAGAGACAAAGATCCACCCACACTTCTTATAGAGAGACAAAGATCAACCCACACTTCTTAAAGAGAGACAAAAACCCGTCTACACTTCTTATACAGAGATTCAAAGACCCGTCTACACGTCTTATAGAGAGAGACAAAGAACCGCCTACACTTCTTATAGAGATAAAGTTCCACCCACACTTCTTATAGAGAGACAAAAACACAACCACACTTCTTACAGAGAGACAAATACCCGCCTACACTTCTTATAGAGAGACAAAGACCCGCCTACACTTCTTATAGAGATAAGGACCCACCCACAGTTCTTATAGAGAAAAAGACCCGCCCACACTTCTTATAGAGAGACAAAGACCCGCCCACACTTCTTATAGAGATAAGGACCCACCCACAGTTCTTATAGAGAAAAAGACCCGCACACACTTCTTATAGAGAGACAAAGACCCGCCCACACTTCTTATAGAGACAAAGACCCACCCACACTTCTTATAGAGAGAGACAAAGACCAGCCCACACTTCTTATAGAGAGAGACAAAGAACCGCCTACACTTCTTATAGACAAAAAGACCCGCTCACAATTCTTAGAGCGACAAAGACCCGCCTACACTTCTTAAAGAGACAAAGACCAGCCCAAACTTCTCATAGACAGAAAAAGACCCGCCCCCACTTCTTAAAGAGTGACAAAGACCCGCCTACACTAATTACATAAAGACAAAGACTTGCCCACACTTCTTATAGAGACAAAGACCCGCACACATTTCTTATAGAGAGACAAAGACCCGCCCACACTTCTTATAGAGAGACAAAGACCCGCCCACACTTCTTATAGAGACAAAGACCCGCACACATTTCTTATAGAGAGACAAAGACCCGCCCACACTTCTTATAGAGAGACAAAGACCCGCCCACACTTCTTATAGAGAGAAAGACCCGCACACATTTCTTATAGAGAGACAAAGACCCTCCTACACTTCTTACAGAGAGACAAAAACCCGCCTACACTTCTTATAGAGAGAGACAAAGACCAGCCTATAATTCTTATAGAGAGACAAAGACCTGACCTCACTTCTTACAGAGAGACAAAGACCCGCCTACACATCTTATAGAGAGACAAATACTTGTCTACACTTCTTATAGAGAGACAAGGACCCGTCTAAACTTTTTATAGAGAAAAAGGCCCACCCACACTTATTATAGAGAGACAAAGACCCAGCCACACTTCTTATAGAGAGACAAAGACCCACCTACACTCCTTGTAGAGAGACACAAAGACCCGCCTACACTTCTTATAGAGAGACAAAGACCAACCTACACTTCTTAGAGAGATAAAGACCTGCCTACACTCCTCATAGAGAGAAAAAGACCTGCCTCCACTTCTTATAGAGAGTGACAAAAACCCGCCTACACTTCTTATAGAGAGACAAAGACCCGTCCATACTTCTTATAGAGAAAAAGACCAGTCGACACTTTTAATAGAGAGAAAAAGACCCACCTACACTTCTTATAGAGAGACAAACACCCGCCTACACTTCTTATAGAGAGAGATAAAGACCCGCCCTCACTTGTTTTAGAGACAAAGACCCGCCCACACTTCTTTTAGCGAGACAAAGACCCACCCACACTTCTTATAGAGAGACAAGGAGCCGCCTACACTTCTTATAGAGAGAGACAAAGACCCGCCTACACTTCTTATAGAGATAAAGACCCGCCCTCACTTCTTTTAGAGACAAAGACCCGCCCACACTTCTTATAGCGAGACAAAGACCCACTAACACTTCTTATAGAGAGACAAAGAGCCGCCTACACTTCTTATAGAGAGAGACAAAAACCCGTCCTCACTTCTTTTAGAGACAAAGACCCGCCCACACTTCTTATAGAGAGATAAAGACCACCCACACTTCTTATAGAGACAAAAAAGACCCACCCACACTTCTTATAGAGAGACAAAGACCCACCCACACTTCTTATAGAGAGACAAAGACCCACCCACATTTCTTATAGAGAGAGACAAAGACCCACCTACACTTCTTATAGAGAGAGACAAGGACCCGCCTACACTTCTTATAGACACAAAGACTCGCTCACAATTCTTAGAGAGACAAAGACCCGCCTACACTTCTTATAGAGAGACAAAGACTAGTCTACACTTCATATAGAGAGACAAAGACCCGCCCACTCTTCTTAAAGACACAAAGACCAGTCTACACTTCTCAAAGACAGAAAAAGACCCGCCCCCACTTCTTATAGAGAGTGACAAAGACCTGTCTACACTTCTTATATAAAGACAAAGACGTGCCCATACTTCTTATAGAGAGAAAAAGAGCCGCCCACACTTCTTATAGAGAGATAAAAATCTGCCTACATTTCTTATAGAGAGACAAAGACTCACCTACACTTCTTATAGAGATAAAGACCCACCCACACTTCTTATAGAGAGACAAAAATCCGCCTACACTTCTTATAGAGACAAAGACCCGCCTACAATTTTTATAGAGAGACAAAGACCCGCCCTCATTTCTTATAGAGAGACAAAGACCTGCCTACATTTCTTATAGAGAGACAAATACTTGTCTACACTTGTTATAGAGAGACAAGGACGCGTCTAAACTTTTATAGAGATAAAGGCCCACCCACACTTCTTATAGAGAGACAAAGACCCGCCTACACTCCTTGTAGAGAGATACAAAGACCCGCCTACACTTCTTATAGAGACAAATACCCGCTCACACTTCTTAGAGAGACAAAAACCCGCCTACACTTCTTATAGAGAGACAAAGACCAGCCTACACTTCTTATAGAGATAAAGACCCGCCCACACTTCATATAGAGAGACAAAGACCCTCCACACTTCTTATAGAGACAAAGACCCACCTACACTCCTCATAGAGAGGAAAAGATCCGCCCCCACTTCTTACAGAGAGTGACAAAAACAAGCCTACACTTCTTATAGAGAGACAAAAACCCGCCTACTCTTCTTATAGAGACAAAGACCCACCCACACTTCTTATAGAGAGACAAAGACCCGCCTACATTTCTTATAGAGAGACAAATACTTGTCTACACTTCTTAAAGAGAGACAAGGACGCGTCTAAACTTTTATAGAGAAAAAGGCCCACCCACACTTCATATAGAGAGACAAAGACCCAGCCACACTTCTTAGAAAGACAAAGATCCGCCTACACTCTTTGTAGAGAGATAAAAAGACCCGCCTACACTTCTTATAGAGATAAAGACCCACCTACACTTCATATAGAGAGACAAAGACCCTCCACACTTCTTATAGAGACAAAGACCCGCCTACACTCCTCATAGAGAGAAAAAGATCCGCCCCCACTTCTTATAGAGAGTGACAAAAACCCACCTACACTTCTTATAGAGAAACAAAGACAGGTCCACACTTCTTATAGAGAAACAAAGACAGGTCCACACTTCTTATAGAGAAAAAGACCAGTCCACACTTTTGATAGAGAGAAAAAGACCCGCCCATACTTCTTATAGAGAGACAAAGAGCCGCCCAGATGTTTTATAGAGAGACAAAGAGGAGCCCACACTTCTTAAAGAGAGTCAAAGACCCGCCCACACTTCCTAGAGAGACAAAGACTCTCTCACATGTCTTACAGAGAGATAAAGACCCGCCTATGACGCACCCCTGGGCCTGTGTCGCGCAGCGTTGCGCACGCGGGAGCTTACCCGGAGCCGGATCTGTTGAGGGTTGTAGTCTCGTGGCGGTGACCCGGTCCGTGCCCAGGGAGTCAGACTAAGTGGCGCTGTATTAGCGGTAGATGTTGTACGACTACGCCACCCGTTGAATGCAGCGAAGGAGCTGCCGCTGCAGGGCAGACCGCTGAGGCCGGTGGTAGGATTGTGCAGCGTGATAGTATCACCCCCAACGGGAGGGGTATGGCCTCAGGGCAGCCGACGTGGATGATGGGGGTAGCAGGAACCACTCGGAGACGGTACGGTGTAGTTCAGGGTCTTTACTGGTGACAAAGATAGACCCTCCCGGAGTACTGGCTAGCGATTGGGGCCTGATCAGTCCTTGAGCAGATGGGATCTCCCCTGGCCAGGCGGAGTTGTAGGCCTCCCAAACTAACTGTACTCTTCTGGCTACCTTGCTAGAGGCGGGTATAAGTAGCCCACGTCCCTGAGTGTACCGTGTGGTGCTCACCCGTATGGCCGGTGACTCGGGGCCTTCTAGTAGCTTCCGCTCCACGATGGCGGTGCTGGTCCCACGCGTGTGACCGTGCCTTCGGGTTTCTTGGCCAGAGGACCTGAAATCCCCTGCCGGTCGGTTTCTGCTGCTGGATAGGAGTTAGTCCCCACAGCCTCGGACTCCGGGTCCGGTGATAGCTTCTCAGTCAGGGCGAGCTCTGCAGCTGCCAGCCCCTGACTCCTTGTAGTACTGCTCCCACAGAGCTCCTGTTGTTTCTTCCTATGCTGCTTCTCTTCTCTGTCTCTACTTCTTCTCTACTCTCTAACCCTGCCTCAGCCCTAGGTTTATATAGGGGAAGTTCTTCCCCTCCCAGGACTGGGCAGGAGGTGTGGCATGCACAGGATCCCTGACCAAGAGACCTCCCACCTGCTCTCAGACATAACATTGCTGTTACTGTGGAAACCAGACCCCTGGGGTGCCACACCTACACTTCTTATAGAGAGACAAAGACCCACCCACACTTGTTATAGAGACAAACACCAGCCCACACTGCTTATAGAGAGAAAAAGACCCGCCCTCACTTCTCATAGAGACAAAGACAAGCCTACACTTCTTATAGAGAGAAAAAGACCTGCCTACACTTCTTATAGAAAGACAAAAACCCGCCAACACTTCTTATACAGATAAAGACCCGGACACACTTATAGAGAGACAAAGACCCTCCTACACATCTTATAGAGAGACAAAAACCCGCCTATGACTCGCCCCCTGGGCCGTGGGGCACGCGGATCCGGGCGATAGGGAGATGCTGGGAGTAGTAGTGGCGGCCTGGTCCCGCGGTTCAGGGTGGTCAGACCAATGGTAGTCTGCTACGTGCTTCAGATAATGTCCGACTACGCCACCCGTGGATTGCGGTTATTAGGAACCGCCGCTGCAAGGCAGTCCGCTGGGGCTGATGATGAATGCAGCTGGGATGGTGTGACTCCCCACGGGAAGAGTGCGGCCCCAGGGCAGTGTAGTGGATGGTGGGAGTGATGGTAGTGAGAGTCCCGGTGCTGATAGTGCTGGAGGAGCGAAGGAGCACACAGACAACGTACTGCAGTCCAATGTTGTTTACTCACAGTTCAGGTACTCCGGGTCACTTCTGTACAGGTAGTGACCGCCCGAGCCGTGCTGCGTCCACCAGGTGTGGGGCTCGGTCAACTCCCAGGCAGTTCAGGAGCATGGCACAGGACCCCCTTTAATCCTTTCTCTGGCCTGCCTCACCAGTGACCCACTTTTGTCCAGCTGCCTCGGACTTGTGCGGTTAAACGTGGGCCCCGTCCTCCGCTGTCCTATATGGTGCCTTCCTAGCAGGTTTGATGAGGTGTCGCACCAATAGATGATCACGACGACCGGTCTTTGGCTGAGGGTTGTTTCTCCTCCACCAACTTGGGATCTGGTACCCTTAATCTGCCTGACCCTGCACCCTGGATTCTCGTGGGTTATTAGGGTCCCTTCCACCTTCTTGTTCCTGAGCCCTTCGGTTTCTCTGTCTCTCCTTCTCTTTCTCTGTTCCTTTCTGTTCCTTTCTGTTCCGTTCTGTTCCGTTCTGTTCCGTTCTCTTGGAGCTGAGATGAGCCAAAATCTCAGCTCCCCTTCTCCTCCTCCTCGGCCTCTCACTAGGCCCTCCTGGAATAGAGCTCCTACAGAGCCTCTACTCCCTGTCTTCTCCTCTGGCTGAACGAACCTAGATCTAAGATGGTGCCCAACTTTTATACCTCCCTCTGACCATGAGCCCAGGTGACCAGCAACCAATGGGCTCCTATCTACGCTCAGGAACCAACCCCTATATGCCCCTACAGCACTGGGTGTTCCACCCCCCTCCCCACTCCAGGCAGGGACATAGTCGGTCGTGCCTGCACTTCTGTCTAGTGGGAGCACCGTTGAGCTGTCCCTCGGAAATGGGGTGTGTGTGCTGTATGCAGCTAACTGAGCCCTGGTTCATACTCCATCCTTAACTGGGAGTGGAATATCACACCTCTGGCAGAGGTGCAATACCCCTGTAGCGGCCGAGCCCTCGGGGCGCTACACCTACATTTCTTATAGAGAGAAAAAGACCCGACTACACTTCTTATAGAAAGAAAAAGACCCGCCCACACTTCTTATAGAGATAAAGACCCGCACACACTTATAGAGAGACAAAGACCCTCCTACACATCTTATAGAGAGACAAAGACCCACCCACACTTCTTATAGAGAGACAAAGACCAGCCCACACTTCTTATAGAAACAAGGACACGCCCACAATTCTTATAGAGACAAAGACACACCCACACTTCTTATAGAGAGACAAAGACCAGCCCACACTTTTTATAGAGAGACAAATACCCGCCCACACTTCATATAGAGAGACAAAAACCCACCTACATTTCTTATAGAGAGACAAAGACCCGCCCACTCTTCTTATAGAGACAAGGACCCGCACACATTTCTTATAGAGAGACAAAGACCCTCCTACACTTCTTACAGAGATACAAAAACCCGCCTACACTTCTTATAGAGAGAGACAAAGACCAGCCTATAATTGTTATAGAGAGACAAAGACCCACCCACACTTCTTATAGAGAGAGAAAAGGACCCGCCTACATTTCTTATAGAGAGAGATAAAGACCCGCCTACACTTCTAATAGTCACATAGACCCACTCACAATTCTTAGACAAAGACCCACCTACACTTCTTATAGAGATAAAGACCCACCCACACTTCTTATAGAGAAAAAGGTCCACCCACACTTCATACAGAGAGACAAAGACCCTCCACACTTCTTATAGAGAAAAAGACCAGTCCACACTTCTTATAGAGAGACAAAGACCCACCTACACTTCATATAGAGAGACAAAGACCCGCCTACACTACTTATAGTCACAAAGACCTGCTCACAATTCTTAGAGAGACAAAGACCCACCCACACTTCTTATAGAGACAAAGACCCTCCACACTTCTTATAGAGAAAAAGACCAGTCCACACTTTTAATAGAGAGAAAAAGACCCGCCCACAATTATTATAGAGACAAAGACCAACCTACACTTCTTATAGAGAGACAAAGACCCACCCACACTTCTTATAGAGAAACAAAGACCCGCCTACACATCTTATAGAGATACAAAGAATTGTCTACACTTCTTATAGAAAGGCAAAGACCAGTCTACACTTTTTATAGAGATAAAGACCACCCACACTTCTTATAGAGAGAAAAAGACCCGCCCACACTTCTTATAAAGAGACGAAGACCCACCCACATGTCTTAGAAAGACAAAGACCTGACTACTCACCTTATAGAGAGACACAAAGACCCGCCTACACTTCTTATAGAGACAAAGACCCGCTCACACTTCCTAGAGAGACAAAGACCCATCCACACTTCTTATAGAGAAAAAGACCCACCCACACTTCTTTTAGAGACAAAGACACGCCCACACTTCTTATAGAGATAAAGACCCACGCACACTTCATATAGAGAGACAAAGACCCTCCACACTTCTTATAGAGACAAAGACCCACCTACACTCCTCATAGAGAGAGAAAGACCCGCCCCCACTTCGAATAGAGAGTGACAAAAACCCGCCTACACTTCTTATAGCGAGACAAAGACCCGTCCACACTTCTTTTAGAGACAAAGACACGCCCACACTTCTTATAGAGAGACAAAGACCCACCCACAATTCTTACAGAGAGACAAAGACCCACCCACACTTCTTATAGAGAGAGACAAAGACCCGCCTACACTAATTATATAAAGTCAAAGACTTGCCCACACTTCTTATAGAGAGAAAAAGACCCGCCCACACTTCTTAAAGAGAGACAAAGACCAGCCTACGCTTGTTATAGAGAGAGAAAAAGATCCGCCTACACTTCTTATAGAGAGAGACAAAGACCCGCCTACACTTTCTATAGAGACAAAGACTTGTCTATACTTCTTCTAGAGACAAAGACCAGCCTACACACCTTAAAGGGACAAAAACCCGCCCACAGTTCTTATAGAGAGACAAAGACCTGCCCACACTTATTATAGAGGCAAAGACCCGCCCACACTTCTTATAGAGAGACAAAGACCCGCCTACACTTCTTATAGAGACAAAGACACGCCCACACTTCTTATAGAGAGACAAAGACCCGTCTACACTTCTTATAGCTCTTATAGAGAGACAAACAACCGCCTACACTTCTTATAGAGATAAAGACCCACCCACACTTCTTATAGAGAGACAAAAACCCACCCACACTACTTAGAGAGAGACAAAGACCCGCCAACACTTTTTATAGAGAGACAAATACCAGACTACACTTTTTATAGAGAGACAAAGACCCGCCTACACTTCTTATACAGAGACAAAGACACGCCTACACTTCTTATTGAGAGAGACAAAGACCCGCTTACACTTCTTATAGAGATAAAGACCCACCCACACTACTTAGAGAGAGACAAAGACCCGCCAACACTTTTTATAGAGAGACAAAGACCCATCAACACTTCTTATAGAGAGAAAAAGACACGCCTACACTTCTTATAGAGAGACAAAGACCCACCCTCAGGTCTTATAGAGAGACAAAGATCCACCCACACTTCTTATAGAGAGACAAAGATCCACCCACACTTCTTATAGAGAGACAAAGATCTGCCTACACTTCTTAAAGAGAGACAAAAACCCGCCTACTCTTCTTATACAGAGATTCAAAGACCCGTCTACACTTCTTATAGAGAGAGACAAAGAACCGCCTACACTTCTTATAGAGAGACAAAAAACCACCCACACTTTTTACAGAGAGACAAAAACCCGCCTACACTTTTTATAAAGATAAAGACCACCCACATTTCTTATAGAGAGAAAAAGACCCGCCCACACTTCTTATAGAGAGACAAAGACCCGCCCACACTTCTTATAGAGACAAAGACCCACCCACACTTCTTATAGAGAGAGACAAAGACCCGCCTACACTTCTTATAGACACAAAGACCAGCTCACAATTCTTAGAGCGACAAAGACCCGCCTACACTTCTTAAAGAGACAAAGACACGCCTACAATTCTTAAAGAGATAAAGACCCACCCACACTTGTTATAGAGACAAACACCAGCCCACACTGCTTATAGAGAGAAAAAGACCCGCCCTCACTTCTCATAGAGACAAAGACAAGCCTACACTTCTTATAGAGAGAAAAAGACCTGCCTACACTTCTTATAGAAAGACAAAAACCCGCCAACACTTCTTATACAGATAAAGACCCGGACACACTTATAGAGAGACAAAGACCCTCCTACACATCTTATAGAGAGACAAAAACCCGCCTATGACTCGCCCCCTGGGCCGTGGGGCACGCGGATCCGGGCGATAGGGAGATGCTGGGAGTAGTAGTGGCGGCCTGGTCCCACGGTTCAGGGTGGTCAGACCAATGGTAGTCTGCTACGTGCTTCAGATAATGTCCGACTACGCCACCCGTGGATTGCGGTTATTAGGAACCGCCGCTGCAAGGCAGTCCGCTGGGGCTGATGATGAATGCAGCTGGGATGGTGTGACTCCCCACGGGAAGAGTGCGGCCCCAGGGCAGTGTAGTGGATGGTGGAAGTGATGGTAGTGAGAGTCCCGGTGCTGATAGTGCTGGAGGAGCGAAGGAGCACACAGACAACGTACTGCAGTCCAATGTTGTTTACTCACAGTTCAGGTACTCCGGGTCACTTCTGTACAGGTAGTGACCGCCCGAGCCGTGCTGCGTCCACCAGGTGTGGGGCTCGGTCAACTCCCAGGCAGTTCAGGAGCATGGCACAGGACCCCCTTTAATCCTTTCTCTGGCCTGCCTCACCAGTGACCCACTTTTGTCCAGCTGCCTCGGACTTGTGCGGTTAAACGTGGGCCCCGTCCTCCGCTGTCCTATATGGTGCCTTCCTAGCAGGTTTGATGAGGTGTCGCACCAATAGATGATCACGACGACCGGTCTTTGGCTGAGGGTTGTTTCTCCTCCACCAACTTGAGATCCGGTACCCTTAATCTGCCTGACCCTGCACCCTGGATTCTCGTGGGTTATTAGGGTCCCTTCCACCTTCTTGTTCCTGAGCCCTTCGGTTTCTCTGTCTCTCCTTCTCTTTCTCTGTTCCTTTCTGTTCCTTTCTGTTCCGTTCTGTTCCGTTCTCTTGGAGCTGAGATGAGCCAAAATCCCAGCTCCCCTTCTCCTCCTCCTCCTCGGCCTCTCACTAGGCCCTCCTGGAATAGAGCTCCTACAGAGCCTCTACTCCCTGTCTTCTCCTCTGGCTGAACGAACCTAGATCTAAGATGGTGCCCAACTTTTATACCTCCCTCTGACCATGAGCCCAGGTGACCAGCAACCAATGGGCTCCTATCTGCGCTCAGGAACCAACCCCTATATGCCCCTACAGCACTGGGTGTTCCACCCCCCTCCCCACTCCAGGCAGGGACATAGTCGGTCGTGCCTGCACTTCTGTCTAGTGGGAGCACCGTTGAGCTGTCCCTCGGAAATGGGGTGTGTGTGCTGTATGCAGCTAACTGAGCCCTGGTTCATACTCCATCCTTAACTGGGAGTGGAATATCACACCTCTGGCAGAGGTGCAATACCCCTGTAGCGGCCGAGCCCTCGGGGCGCTACACCTACATTTCGTATAGAGAGAAAAAGACCCGATTACACTTCTTATAGAAAGAAAAAGACCCGCCCACACTTCTTATAGAGATAAAGACCCGCACACACTTATAGAGAGACAAAGACCCTCCTACACATCTTATAGAGAGACAAAGACCCACCCACACTTCTTATAGAGAGACAAAGACCAGCCCACACTTCTTATAGAGAGACAAAGACCAGCCCACACTTCTTATAGAAACAAGGACACGCCCACAATTCTTATAGAGACAAAGACACACCCACACTTCTTATAGAGAGACAAAGACCAGCCCACACTTTTTATAGAGAGACAAATACCCGCCCACACTTCATATAGAGAGACAAAAACCCACCTACATTTCTTATAGAGAGACAAAGACCCACCCACTCTTCTTATAGAGACAAAGACCCGCACACATTTCTTATAGAGAGACAAAGACCCTCCTACACTTCTTACAGAGATACAAAAACCCGCCTACACTTCTTATAGAGAGAGACAAAGACCAGCCTATAATTGTTATAGAGAGACAAAGACCCACCCACACTTCTTATAGAGAGAGAAAAGGACCCGCCTACATTTCTTATAGAGAGAGATAAAGACCCGCCTACACTTCTAATAGTCACATAGACCCACTCACAATTCTTAGACAAAGACCCACCTACACTTCTTATAGAGATAAAGACCCACCCACACTTCTTATAGAGAAAAAGGTCCACCCACACTTCATACAGAGAGACAAAGACCCTCCACACTTCTTATAGAGAAAAAGACCAGTCCACACTTCTTATAGAGAGACAAAGACCCACCTACACTTCATATAGAGAGACAAAGACCCGCCTACATTTCTTATAGAGAGAGACAAAGAACCGCCTACACTACTTATAGTCACAAAGACCTGCTCACAATTCTTAGAGAGACAAAGACCCACCCACACTTCTTATAGAGACAAAGACCCTCCACACTTCTTATAGAGAAAAAGACCAGTCCACACTTTTAATAGAGAGAAAAAGACCCGCCCACAATTATTATAGAGACAAAGACCAACCTACACTTCTTATAGAGAGACAAAGACCCGCCCACACTTCTTATAGAGAGACAAAGACCCACCCACACTTCTTATAGAGAGACAAAGACCCGCCTACACATCTTATAGAGATACAAAGAATTGTCTACACTTCTTAATAGAAAGGCAAAGACCAGTCTACACTTTTTATAGAGATAAAGACCACCCACACTTCTTATAGAGAGAAAAAGACCCGCCCACACTTCTTATAAAGAGACGAAGACCCACCCACATGTCTTAGAAAGACAAAGACCTGACTACTCACCTTGTAGAGAGACACAAAGACCCGCCTACACTTCTTATAGAGACAAAGACCCGCTCACACTTCTTAGAGAGACAAAGACCCATCCACACTTCTTATAGAGAAAAAGACCCACCCACACTTCTTTTAGACACAAAGACACGCCCACACTTCTTATAGAGATAAAGACCCACGCACACTTCATATAGAGAGACAAAGACCCTCCACACTTCTTATAGAGACAAAGACCCACCTACACTCCTCATAGAGAGAGAAAGACCCGCCCCCACTTCGAATAGAGAGTGACAAAAACCCGCCTACACTTCTTATAGCGAGACAAAGACCCGTCCACACTTCTTTTAGAGACAAAGACCCGCCCACACTTCTTATAGAGAGACAAAGACCCACCCACAATTCTTACAGAGAGACAAAGACCCACCCACACTTCTTAAAGAGAGAGACAAAGACCCGCCCACACTTCTTATAGAGAGACAAAGACCCACCCACACTTCTTATAGAGAGACAAAGACCCACCCACACTTCTTACAGAGAGACAAAGACCCGCCTACACTTTTTATAAAGATAAAGACCACCCACACTTCTTATAGAGAGAAAAAGACCCGCCCATACTTCTTATAGAGAGACAAAGACCCGCCCACACTGCTTGTAGAGACAAAGACCCACCCACACTTCTTATAGAGAGAGACAAAGACCAGCCTACACTTCTTATAGAGAGAGACAAAGAACCGCCTACACTTCTTATAGCACACAAAGACCCGCTTACAATTCTTAGAGCGACAAAGACCCGACTATACTTCTTACAGAGACAAAGAACAGCCCAAACTTCTCATATACAGAAAAAGACCCGCCCCCACTTCTTATAGAGTGACAAAGACCCGCCTACACTAATTATATAAAGTCAAAGACTTGCCCACACTTCTTATAGAGAGAAAAAGACCCGCCCACACTTCTTAAAGAGAGACAAAGACCAGCCTACGCTTGTTATAGAGAGAGAAAAAGATCCGCCTACACTTCTTATAGAGAGAGACAAAGACCCGCCTACACTTTCTATAGAGACAAAGACTTGTCTATACTTCTTCTAGAGACAAAGACCAGCCTACACTTCTCTTAGAGAGAAGACCCGCCCACACAACTTAAAGGGACAAAAACCCGCCCACAGTTCTTATAGAGAGACAAAGACCTGCCCACACTTATTATAGAGGCAAAGACCCGCCCACACTTCTTATAGAGAGACAAAGACCCGCCTACACTTCTTATAGAGACAAAGACACGCCCACACTTCTTATAGAGAGACAAAGACCCGTCTACACTTCTTATAGCTCTTATAGAGAGACAAAGAACCGCCTACACTTCTTATAGAGATAAAGACCCACCCACACTACTTAGAGAGAGACAAAGACCCGCCAACACTTTTTATAGAGAGACAAAGACCCATCAACACTTGTTATAGAGAGACAAAGACCCGCCTACACTTCTTATAGAGAGACAAAGACACGCCTACACTTCTTATTGAGAGAGACAAAGACCCGCTTACACTTCTTATAGAGATAAAGACCCACCCACACTTCTTATAGAGAGACAAAAACACACCCACACTACTTAGAGAGAGACAAAGACCCGCCAACACTTTTTATAGAGAGACAAAGACCCATCAACACTTGTTATAGAGAGACAAAGACCAGCCTACACTTCTTATAGAGAGAAAAAGAAACGCCTACACTTCTTATAGAGAGACAAAGACCCACCCTCAGGTCTTATAGAGAGACAAAGATCCACCCACACTTCTTATAGAGAGAGAAAGATCCACCCACACTTCTTATAGAGAGACAAAAACCCGCCTACACTTCTTATACAGAGATTCAAAGACCCGTCTACACTTCTTATAGAGAGAGACAAAGAACCGCCTACACTTCTTATAGAGATAAAGATCCACCCACACTTCTTATAGAGAGACAAAAAACCACCCACACTTCTTACAGAGAGACAAAAACCCGCCTACACTTTTTATAAAGATAAAGACCACCCACATTTCTTATAGAGAGAAAAAGACCCGCCCTCTTCTTATAGAGAGACAAAGACCCGCCCACACTTCTTATAGAGACAAAGACCCACCCACACTTCTTATAGAGAGAGACAAAGACCCGCCTACACTTCTTATAGAGAGAGACAAAGAACCGCCTACACTTCTTATAGACACAAAGACCAGCTCACAATTCTTAGAGCGACAAAGACCCGCCTACACTTCTTAAAGAGACAAAGACCAGCCCAAACTTCTCATACACAGAAAAAGACCCGCCCCCACTTCTTATAGAGTGACAAAGACCCGCCTACACTAATTATATAAAGACAAATACTTGCCCACACTTCTTATAGAGAGAAAAAGACCCGCCCACACTTCTTAAAGAGAGACAAAGACCAGCCTACGCTTATTATAGAGAGAGACAAAGACCCGCCTACACTTCTTATAGAGAGAGACAAAGACCAGCCTACACTTTCTATAGAGACAAAGACTTGTCTATACTTCTAGAGACAAAGACCAGCCTACACTTCTCTTAGAGAGAAGACCCGCCCACACACCTTAAAGAGACAAAAACCCGCCCACAGTTCTTATAGAGAGACAAAGACCCGCCCACACTTATTATAGAGGCAAAGATACGCCCACACTTCTTATAGAGAAAAAGACCCATTCACACTTCTTATAGAGACAAACACCCGCCCACACTTCTTATAGAGACAAATACCCGCCTACACTCCTCATAGAGAGAAAAAGATCCGCCCCCACTTCTTATAGAGGGTGACAAAAACCCGCCTACACTTCTTATAGAGAAACAAAGACAGGTCCACACTTCTAATAGAGAGACAAAGACCCGCCCAAACTTGCTATAGAGAAACAAAGACAGGTCCACACTTCTTATAGAGAAAAAGACCAGTCCACACTTTTAATAGAGAGAAAAAGACCCGCCCACACTTCTTATAGAGAGACAAAGAGCCGCCCAGATGTTTTATAGAGAGACAAAGAGGAGCCCACACTTCTTAAAGAGAGTCAAAGACCCGCCCACACTTCCTAGAGAGACAAAGACTCTCCCACATGTCTTACAGAGAGACAAAGACCCGCCTACACTTCTTATAGAGAGACAAAGACCCACCCACACTTCTTATAGAGACAAAGTCCAGCCCACACTGCTTATAGAGAGAAAAAGACCCGCCCTCACTTCTCATAGAGACAAAGACAAGCCTACATTTCTTATAGAGAGAAAAAGACCCGACTACACTTGTTTTAGAAAGAAAAAGACCCGCCCACACTTCTTATAGAGATAAACACCCGCACACACTTATAGAGAGACAAAGACCCTCCTACACATCTTATAGAGAGACAAAGACCCACCCACACTTCTTATAGAGAGACAAAGACCAGCCCACACTTCTTATAGAAACAAAGACACGCCCACACTTCTTATAGAGACAAAGACGCGCCCACACATCTTATAGAGACAAAGTCACACCCACACTTCTTATAGAGACAAAGACCAGCCCACACTTTTGATAGAGAGACAAATACCCGCCCACACTTCATATAGAGAGACAAAGACCAGCCCACACATCTTATAGAGACAAAGTCACACCCACACTTCTTATAGAGACAAAGACCAGCCCACACTTTTGATAGAGAGACAAATACCCGCCCACACTTCATATAGAGAGACAAAAACCCACCTACATTTCTTATAGAGAGACAAAGACCCGCCCACACTTCTTATAGAGACAAAGACCCGCACACATTTCTTATAGAGAGACAAAGACCCTCCTACACTTCTTACAGAGAGACAAAAACCCGCCTACACTTCTTATAGAGAGAGACAAAGACCAGCCTATAATTCTTATAGAGAGACAAAGACCCACCCACACTTCTTATAGAGAGAGAAAAGGACCCGCCTACATTTCTTATAGAGAGAGATAAAGACCCGCCTACACTTCTAATAGTCACATAGACCCACTCACAATTCTTAGACAAAGACCCACCTACACTTCTTATAGAGATAAAGACCCACCCACACTTCTTATAGAGACAAAGATCCACCCACACTTCATACAGAGAGACAAAGACCCTCCACACTTCTTATAGAGAAAAAGACCAGTCCACACTTTTAATAGAGAGAAAAAGACCCGCCCACAATTATTATAGAGACAAAGACCAACCTACACTTCTTATAGAGAGACAAAGACCCGCCCACACTTCTTATAGAGAGACAAAGACCCACCCACACTTCTTATAGAGAGACAAAGACCCGCCTACACTTCTTATAGAGATACAAAGACTTGTCTACACTTCTTATAGAAAAACAAAGACCAGTCTACACTTTTTATAGAGATAAAGACCACCCACACTTCTTATAGAGAGAAAAAGACCCGCCCACACTTCTTATAGAGAGACAAAGACCCACCCACATGTCTTAGAAAGACAAAGACCCGCCCACATTTCTTATAGAGAAAAAGACCCACCCACACTTCTTTTAGAGACAAAGACACGCCCACACTTCTTATAGAGATAAAGACCCACGCACACTTCATATAGAGAGACAAAGACCCTCCACACTTCTTATAGAGACAAAGACCCGCCTACACTCCTCATAGAGAGAAAAAGACCCGCCCCCACTTCTAATAGAGAGTGACAAAAACCCACTTACACTTCTTATACGAGACAAAGACCCGTCCACACTTCTTTCAGAGAGACAAAGACCAACCCACACTTCTTATAGAGAGAGACAAAGACCCGCCCTCACTTCTTTTAGAGACAAAGACCCGCCTACACTTCTTATAGAGAGACAAAGACCCGCCCACACTTCTTATAGAGAGACAAAGACCCACCCACACTTCTTTAGGAGAGACAAAGACCCACCCACACTTCTTATAGAGAGACAAAGACCAACCCACACTTCTTATAGAGAGAGACAAAGACCCGCCCTCACTTCTTTTAGAGACAAAGACCCGCCCACACTTCTTATAGAGAGACAAAGACCCACCCACACTTCTTTAGGAGAGACAAAGACCCACCCACACTTCTTATAGACAGACCAAGACCCGTCCACACTTCTTATAGAGAAACAAAGACCAACCCACACTTCTTATAGAGAAAAAGACCCGCCCTCACTTCTCATAGAGACAAAGATAAGCCTACACTTCTTATAGAGAGAAAAAGACCTGCCTACACTTCTTATAGAAAGACAAAAACCCGCCCACACTTCTTATACAGATAAAGACCCACCCACATGTCTTAGAAAGACAAAGACCCGACTACTCACCTTGTAGACAGACACAAAGACCCGCCTACACTTCTTATAGAGACAAAGACCCGCTCACACTTCTTAGAGAGACAAAGACCCGCCCACACTTCTTATAGAGACAAAGACCCACCCACACTTCTTTTAGAGACAAAGACACGCCCACACTTCTTATAGAGATAAAGACCCACGCACACTTCATATAGAGAGACAAAGACCCTCCACACTTCTTATAGAGACAAAGACCCGCCTACACTCCTCATAGAGAGAAAAAGACCCGCCCCCACTTCTAATAGAGAGTGACAAAAACCCGCCTACACTTCTTATACGAGACAAAGACCCGTCCACACTTCTTTTAGAGAGACAAAGACCAACCCACACTTCTTATAGAGACAAAGACCCGCCCATACTTCTTATAGATAGACAAAGAGCTGCCCACACTTCTTATAGAGAGACAAAGACCCACCCACACTTCTTTAGGAGAGACAAAGACCCACCCACACTTCTTATAGAGAGACAAAGACCCGTCCACACTTGTTATAGAGAAACAAAGACCAACCCACACTTCTTATAGAGACAAAGACCCGCCCACACTTCTTATAGAGAGAGAAAGGCCCACCCACAATTCTTATAGAGAGACAAAGACCCACCCACACTTCTTATAGAGAGAGACAAAGACCCACCCTCACTTATTTTAGAGACAAAGACCCGCCCACACTTCTTATAGAGAGACAAAGACCCACCCACACTTCTTATAGAGAGACAAAGACCCACCCACACTTCTTACAGAGACACAAAGACCCGCCTACACTTTTTATAAAGATAAAGACCACCCACACTTCTTATAGAGAGAAAAAGACCCGCCCACACTTCTTATAGAGAGACAAAGACCCGCCCACACTTCTTGTAGAGACAAAGACCCACCCACACTTCTTATAGAGAGAGACAAAGACCAGCTTACACTTCTTATAGAGAGAGACAAAGAACCGCCTACACTTCTTATAGCACACAAAGACCCGCTTACAATTCTTAGAGCGACAAAGACCTGCCTACACTTCTTACAGAGACAAAGAACAGCCCAAACTTCTCATAGACAGAAAAAGACCCGCCCCCACTTCTTATAGAGTGACAAAGACCCGCCTACACTAATTATATAAAGTCAAAGACTTGCCCACACTTCTTATAGAGAAAAAGACCCGCCCACACTTCTTATAGAGATAAAGACCCACGCACACTTCATATAGAGAGACAAAGACCCTCCACACTACTTATAGAGACAAAGACCCGCCTACACTCCTCATAGAGAGAAAAAGACCCGCCCCCACTTCTAATAGAGAGTGACAAAAACCCGCCTACACTTCTTATACGAGACAAAGACCCGTCCACACTTCTTTTAGAGAGACAAAGACCAACCCACACTTCTTATAGAGAGAGACAAAGACCCGCCCTCACTTCTTTTAGAGACAAATACCCGCCCACACTTCTTATAGAGAGACAAAGACCCACCCACACTTCTTTAGGAGAGACAAAGACCCACCCACACTTCTTATAGAGAGACAAAGACCCGTCCACACTTCTTATAGAGAAACAAAGACCAACCCACACTTCTTATAGAGACAAAGACCCGCCCACACTTCTTATAGAGAGACAAAGACCCACCCACAATTCTTATAGAGAGACAAAGACCCACCCACACTTCTTATAGAGAGAGACAAAGACCCACCCTCACTTATTTTAGAGACAAAGACCCGCCCACACTTCTTATAGAGAGACAAAGACCCACCCACACTTCTTATAGAGAGACAAAGACCCACCCACACTTCTTACAGAGAGACAAAGACCCGCCTACACTTTTTATAAAGATAAAGACCACCCACACTTCTTATAGAGAGAAAAAGACCTGCCCACACTTCTTATAGAGAGACAAAGACCCGCCCACACTTCTTGTAGAGACAAAGACCCACCCACACTTCTTATAGAGAGAGACAAAGACCAGCTTACACTTCTTATAGAGAGACAAAGACCCGCCCACACTTCTTGTAGAGACAAAGACCCACCCACACTTCTTATAGAGAGAGACAAAGAACCGCCTACACTTCTTATAGCACACAAAGACCCGCTTACAATTCTTAGAGCGACAAAGACCTGCCTACACTTCTTACAGAGACAAAGAACAGCCCAAACTTCTCATAGACAGAAAAAGACCCGCCCCCACTTCTTATAGAGTGACAAAGACCCGCCTACACTAATTATATAAAGTCAAAGACTTGCTCACACTTCTTATAGAGAAAAAGACCCGCCCACACTTCTTAAAGAGAGACAAAGACCAGCCTACGCTTATTATAGAGAGAGAAAAAGACCCGCCTACACTTCTTATAGAGAGAGACAAAGACCAGCCTACACTTTCTATAGAGACAAAGACTTGTCTATACTTCTTCTAGAGACAAAGACCAGCCTACAGTTCTATTAGAGAGAAGACCCGCCCACACACCTTAAAGAGACAAAAACCCGCCCACAGTTCTTATAGAGAGACAAAGACCCGCCCACACTTATTATAGAGACAAAGACCCGCCCACACTTCTTATAGAGACAAAGACCCATCCACAGTTCTTATAGAGACAAATACCCGCCCACACTTCTTATAGAGACAAAGACACGCCCACACTTCTTATAGAGAGACAAAGACCCGTCTACACTTCTCATAGTTCTTATAGATAGACAAAGAACCGCCTACACTTCTTATAGAGATAAAGACCCACCCACACTTCTTATAGAGATACAAAAACCCACCCACACTACTTAGAGAGAGACAAAGACCCGCCAACACTTTTTATAGAGAGAAAAATACCAGACTACACTTTTTATAGAGAGACAAAGACCCATCAACACTTGTTATAGAGACACAAAGACCCGCCTACACTTCTTATAGAGAGACAAAGACACGCCTACACTTCTTATTGAGAGAGACAAAGACCCGCCTACACTTCTTATAGAGAGACAAAGACCCGCCCACACTTCTTATAGAGACAAAGACCCGCACACATTTCTTATAGAGAGACAAAGACCCTCCTACACTTCTTACAGAGAGACAAAAACCCGCCTACACTTCTTATAGAGAGAGACAAAGACCAGCCTATAATTCTTATAGAGAGACAAAGACCCGACCTCACTTCTTATAGAGAGACAAAGACCCGCCTACAAATCTTATAGAGAGACAAATACTTGTCTACACTTCTTATAGAGAGACAAGGACCCGTCTAAACTTTTTATAGAGAAAAAGGCCCACCCACACTTCTTATAGAGAGATAAAGACCCAGCCACACTTCTTATAGAGAGACAAAGACCCACCCACACTTCTTAGAAAGACAAAGACCCACCTACACTCCTTGTAGAGAGACACAAAGACCCCCCTACACTTCTTATAGAGACAAAGACCCACCTACACTTCATATAGAGAGACAAAGACCCGCCTACATTTCTTATAGTCACAAAGACCTGCTCACAATTCTTAGAGAGACAAAGACCCACCCACACTTCTTATAGAGACAAAGACCCTCCACACTTCTTATAGAGAAAAAGACCAGTCCACACTTTTAATAGAGAGAAAAAGACCCGCCCACAATTATTATAGAGACAAAGACCCACCTACACTTCTTATAGAGAGACAAAGACCCGCCCACACTTCTTATAGAGAGACAAAGACCCACCCACACTTCTTATAGAGAGACAAAGACCCGCCAACACTTCTTATAGAGAAAAAGACCCACCCACATGTTTTAGAAAGACAAAGACCCGACTACTCACCTTGTAGAGAGACACAAAGACCCGCCTACACTTCTTATAGAGACAAAGACCCGCTCACACTTCTTAGAGAGACAAAGACCCGCCCACACTTCTTATAGAGAAAAAGACCCACGCACACTTCATATAGAGAGACAAAGACCCTCCACACTTCTTATAGAGACAAAGACCCGCCTACACTCCTCATAGAGAGAAAAAAACCCGCCTACACTTCTAATAGAGAGTGACAAAAACCCGCCTACACTTCTTATAGCGAGACAAAGACCCGTCCACACTTCTTTAAGAGAGACAAAGACCAACCCACACTTCTTATAGAGAGAGATAAAGACCCGCCCACACTTCTTTAGGAGAGACAAAGGCCCACCCACACTTCTTATAGAGAGACAAAGACCCGTCCACACTTCTTATAGAGAAACAAAGACCAACCCACACTTCCTATAGAGACAAAGACCCGCCCACACTTCTTACAGAGAGACAAAGACCCACCCACAATTCTTATAGAGACAAAGACCCACCCACACTTCTTATAGCGAGAGACAAAGACCCGCCCTCACTTATTTTAGAGACAAAGACCCACCCACACTTTTTATAGAGAGATAAAGACCCACCCACACTTCTTATAGAGAGACAAAGACCCACCCACACGTCTTACAGAGAGACAAAGACCCACCTACACTTTTTATAAAGATAAAGACCACCCACACTTCTTATAGAGAGACAAAGACCCGCCCACACTTCTTGTAGAGACAAAGACCCACCCACACTTCTTGTAGAGAGAGACAGAGACCAGCGTACCCTTCTTATAGAGAGAGACAAAGAACCGCCTACACTTCTTATAGCACACAAAGACCCGCTTACAATTCTTAGAGCGACAAAGACCTGCCTACACTTCTTACAGAGAAAAAGAACAGCCCAAACTTCTCATAGACAGAAAAAGACCCGCCCCCACTTCTTATAGAGTGACAAAGACCCGCCTACACTAATTATATAAAGTCAAAGACTTGCCCACACTTCTTATAGAGAGAAAAAGACCCGCCCACACTTCTTAAAGAGATACAAAGACCAGCCTACACTTATTATAGAGAGAGACAAAGACCCGCCTTCACTTTCTATAGAGACAAAGACTTGTCTATACTTCTTCTAGAGACAAAGACCAGCCTACACACCTTAAAGAGACAAAAACCCGCCCACAGTTCTTATAGAGAGACAAAGACCCGCCCACACTTATTATAGAGACAAAAACCCGCCCACACTTCTTATAGAGACAAAGACCCATCCACAGTTCTTATAGAGACAAAGACCCGCCTACACTTCTTATAGAGAGACAAAGACCCGCCCACACTTCTTATAGAGACAAAGACCCATCCACAGTTCTTATAGAGACAAAGACCCGCCTACACTTCTTATAGAGAGACAAAGACCCGCCTACACTTCTTATAGAGAGACAAAGACCCGTCTACACTTCTTATAGTTCTTATAGAGAGACAAGGAACCGCCTACACTTCTTATAGAGATAAAGACCCACCCACACTTCTTATAGAGAGACAAAATCCCACCCACACTGCTTAGAGAGAGACAAAGACCCGACAAAACTTTTTATAGAGAGACAAATACCAGACTACACTTTTTATAGAGAGACAAAGACCCATCAACACTTGTTATAGAGAGACAAAGACCCATCCACACTTCTTATAGAGACAAAGACCCGCCCACACTTCTTAAAGAGAGACAAAGACCAGCCTACGCTTATTATAGAGAGAGACAAAGACCCGCCTACACTTCTTATAGAGAGAGACAAAGACTCGCCTACACTTTCTATAGAGACAAAGACTTGTCTATACTTCTTCTAGAGACAAAGACCAGCCTACACTTCTCTTAGAGAGAAGACCCGCCCACACACCTTAAAGAGACAAAAACCCGCCCACAGTTCTTATAGAGAGACAAAGACCCGCCCACACTTCTTATAGAGACAAAGACCCATCCACAATTCTTATAGAGACAAAGACCCGCCCACACTTCTTATAGAGAGACAAAGACACGCCCACACTTCTTATAGAGAGACAAAGACCCGTCTACACTTCTTATAGTTCTTATAGAGAGACAAAGAACCGCCTACACTTCTTATAGAGATAAAGACCCACCCACACTTCTTATAGAGAGACAAAAACCCACCCACACTGCTTAGAGAGAGACAAAGACCCGCCAACACTTTTTATAGAGAGACAAATACCAGACTACACTTTTTATAGAGAGACAAAGACCCATCAACACTTGTTATAGAGAGACAAAGACCCATCCACACTTCTTATAGAGACAAAGACCCGCCCACACTTCTTATAGAGAGACAAAGACCTGCCTACACTTCTTATAGAGACAAAGACACGCCCACGCTTCTTATAGAGAGACAAAGACCCGTCTACACTTCTTATAGTTCTTATAGAGAGACAAAGAACCGCCTACACTTCTTATAGGGATAAAGACCAACCCACACTTCTTATAGAGAGACAAAAACCCACAAACACTACTTAGAGAGAGACAAAGACCCGCCAACACTTTTTATAGAGAGACAAATACCAGACTACACTTTTTATAGAGAGACAAAGACCCATCAACACTTCTTATAGAGAGACAAAGACCCGCCTACACTTCTTATAGAGAGACAAAGACACGCCTACACTTCTTATAGAGAGACAAAGACCCACCCTCAGGTCTTATAGAGAGACAAAGACCCGCCTACACTTCTTATAGAAAGACAAAGATCCACCCACACTTCTTGTAGAGAGACAAATATCCACCCACACTTCTTATAGAGAGACAAAGATCTGCCTACACTTCTTAAAGAGAGACAAAAACCCGCCTACACTTCTTATACAGAGATTCAAAGACCCGTCTACACTTCTTATAGAGAGACAAAGAACCACCTACACTTCTTATAGAGATAAAGATCCACCCACACTTCTTATAGAGAGACAAAAACCCACCCACACTACTTAGAGAGAGACAAAGACCCGCCAACACTTTTTATAGAGAGACAAATACCAGCCTACACTTTTTATAGACAGACAAAGACCCATCAACACTTCTCATAGACAAAGACCCACATACACTTCTTATAGAGAGACAAAGACACGCCTACACTTCTTACAGAGAGAGACAAAGACCCACCTACACTTCTTATAGAGAGACAAAGACCAGCCCACCCTTCTTATAGAGACAAAGACCCGCACACAGTTCTTATAGAGAGACAAAAAACCGCCTACATTTCTTATAGAGAGACAAAAACCCGCCTACATTTCTTATAGAGAGACAAAGATCCGCCCACACTTCTTATAGAGAGACAAAGACCCGCCCAGACTTCCTATAAAGAGAAAGACACGCCCACACTTCTTATAGAGATAAGGACCTACCCACACTTCTTATTGAGAAACAAAGACCCGCCCACACTTCTTATAAAGAGAGACAAAGACACACCTACTCTTCTTATAGAGAGACAAAGACCCACCCACACTTCTTAAGAGACAAAGACCAGCCTACACTTCTCATAGACAGAAAGAAACCCGCCCCCACTTCTTATAGAGAGTGACAAAGACCCGCCTACACTTCTTATATAATAACAAAGACTTGCCCACACTTCTTATAGTGAGAAAAAGACCCGCCCACGCTTATTATAGAGACAAAGACCCGCCCACATTTCTTATAGAGAGACAAAGACCCGCCTACACTTCTTATAGAGACAAAGACACGCCTACAATTCTTATAGAGAGACAAAGACCCGCCCTCACTTCTTATAGAGAGACAAAGACCCGCCTACCCTTCTTATAGAGAGACAAGGACCCGCCTAAGCTTTTTATAGAGATAAACGCCCACCCACACTTCTTATAGAGAGACAAAGACCCATCCACACTTCTTATAGGGAGACAAAGACCCAGCCACACTTCTTGTAGAGAGACAAAGACCCACCCACACTTCTTAGAAAGACAAAGACCCGCCTACACTCCTTGTAGAGAGACACAAAAGACCCGCCTACACTTCTTATAGAGACAAAGACCCGCTCACACTCCTTATAGAGAGACAACGACCCGTCTACACTTCTTATAGAGAGACAAAGAACATCCTACACTTCTTATAGAGATAAAGACCCACCCACACGTCTTATAGAGACAAAAACGCACCCACACTACTTAGAGAGAGACAAAGACCCGCCACCACTTCTTATAGAGAGACAAAGACCCGCCTACACTTCTTATAGAGAGACAAAGACAATCCTACACTTCTTATAGAAAGACAAAGACCGGACCACACTTCTTATAGAGAGACAAAGACCCGCCCACACATCTTATAGAGACAAAGACCCGCCCACACTTCTTATAGAGACAATGACCCGCCCACACTTCTTATAGAGACAATGACCTGCCCACACTTCTTATAGAGTGACAATAACCCGCCCACATTTCTTATAGAGAGACAAAGACCCGTCTACACTTCTTATAGAGAGACAAAGACCTGCCCACACTTCTTATAGAGACAATGACCCGCCCACACTTCTTATAGAGACAATGACCCGCACACACTTCTTAGAGAGACAATGACCTGCCCACACTTCTTATAGAGCGACAATGACCAGTCTACACTTCTTATAGAGAGACAAGGCACTTCTTATAGAGAGACAAAGACCCGCCCACACTTCTTATAAAGACAATGACCAGCCCACACTCCTTATAGAGACAATGACCCGCCCACACTTCTTATAGATACAATGACCCGCCCACACTTCTTATAGAGACAAGGACCCACCCACACTTCTTATAGAGACAAAGACCCACCCACACTTCTTATAGAGACAAAGACCCGCCCATTCATCTGATGGATAGACAAAAAGCTGCCCACATGTCTTATAGAGAGACAAAGACCCGCCCACACTTCTTATAGAGACAATGACCCGCCCACACTTCTTATAGAGACAATGACCTGCCCACACTTCTTATAGAGCGACAATAACCCGCCCACACTTCTTATAGAGAGACAAAGACCCGTCTACATTTCTTATAGAGAGACAAAGACCTGCCCACACTTCTTATAGAGACAATGACCCGCCCACACTTCTTATAGAGACAATGACCCGCCCACACTTCTTATAGATACAATGACCCGCCCACACTTCTTATAGAGACAAGGACCCACCCACACTTCTTATAGAGACAAGGACCCGCCCACACTTCTTATAGAGACAAAGACCCGCCCATGCTTCTTATAGATAGACAAAGAGCTGCCCACATGTCTTATAGAGAGACAAAGACCCGCCCACACTTCTTATAGAGACAAAGACCTGCCTACACTTCTTATAGAAAGACAAAAACCCTCCCACACTTCTTATAGAGACAAAGACCCACCCACACTTCTTAGAGAGACAAAGACCAGCCTACACTTCTCTTAGAGAGAAGACCTGCCCAGACTTCTTAAAGAGACAAAGACCCGCCCACACTTCTTATAGAGATAAAGACCAACCTACACTTCTTATAGAGAGACAAAGACCTGCCCAGACTTCTTAAAGAGACAAAGACCTGCCCACACTTCTTATAGAGATAAAGACCAACCTACACTTCTTATAGAGAGACAAAGACCCGCCCACACTTCTTATAGAGCGATAATGACCCGTCCACACTACTTATAGAGAGACAAAGACCAGTCTACACTTCTTATAGAGAGACAAGGAACTTCTTATAGAGAGACAAAGACCCGCCCACACTTTTTATAAAGACAATGACCCGCCCACACTTCTTATAGAGATAATGACCAGCTCACACTTCTTATAGATACAATGACCCGCCCACACTTCTAATAGAGACAAGGACCCCCCCACACTTCTTATAGAGACAAAGACCCGCCCACACATCTTATAGAGACAAAGACCCGCCCATACTTCTTATAGATAGACAAAGAGCTGCCCACATGTCTTATAGAGAGACAAAGACCCGCCCACAGTTCTTATAGAGACAAAGACCTGCCTACACTTCTTATAGAAAGACAAAAACCCTCCCACACTTCTTAGAGAGACAAAGACCAGCCTACACTTCTCTTAGAGAGAAGACCTGCCCAGACTTCTTAAAGAGACAAAGACCCACCCCCACTTCTTATAGAGAGATGAAGACCCGCCCACACTTCTTATAGAGAGAGACAAAGACCCGCCCTCACTTCTTATAGAGATAAAGATCAACCTACACTTCTTATAGAGAGACAATGACCTGCCCACACTTCTTATAGAGACAAAGACACACCCACACTTCTTATAGAGAGACGAAGACCCGCCCACACTTCTTATAGAGAGAGACAAAGACCCGCCCTCACTTCTTATAGAGATAAAGATCAACCTACACTTATTATAGAGACCCACCCACAGTTCTTATAGAGACAAAGATCTATCCACACTTCTTAAAGAGAGACAAAGACTCGCCTACACTTCTCATAGAGAGACAAATACCCGCATACACTTCTTATAGAGAGACAAAGTCCCGCCCACACTTCTTATAGAAAGACAAAAACCCGCCCACACTTCTTATAGAGAGACAAAAACCCGCCTACACTTCTTATAGAGATAAAGACACGCCTACACTTCTTATAGAGAGACAAAGACCAGCCCACACTTCTTATAGAGACAAAGACACGCCTACACTTCTAATAGAGAGAAGACCCGCCCAAACTTCTTATAGACAAAGACCCACCTACACTTCTCATAGAGAGCAAAAGACCCACCTACACTTCTTACAGAGAGAGACAAAGACCTGCCTACACTTCTTATAGAGAGAGACAAAGACCCGTCCTCACTTCTTATAGAGACAAAGACCAGCCTACACTTCTCTTAGAGAAAAAGACTCGCCTACACTTCTTATAGAGAGAAAAAGACCCGCCTACACTTCTTATAAAGAGACAAAGACCTGTCCTTACTTCTTATAGTGACAAAAACCCGCCCACATTTCTTAAAGAGAGACAAAGACCCGCCTACACTTCTTATAGAGAGACAAAGAGCAGCACACGCTTCTTATAGAGAGACAAAGAGCTGCCCACACTTCTTATAGCGATAAAGAGCCACCCACACTTCTTATAGAGACAAAGACCTGCTCATACTTCTTATAGAGACAAAGACACACCCACACTTCTTATAGAGACAAAGACCCGCCCAAACATCATATAGAGATAAAGACCCGCCCACACTTCTTATAGAGACAAAAACCTACCCACACTTCTTATAGAGACAAAGTCCCGCCCAAACATCATATAGAGATAAAGACCCGCCCACACTTCTTATAGAGAGACAAAAACCTACCCACACTTCTTATAGAGCGAAAAAGACCCACCTGCACTTCTTATAGAGACAAAGACCCGCCCATATTTCTTATAGAGATAAATGCCATCCCACACTTATATAGTGACAAAATCCCGCCCACACTTCTTATAGAGATATAAACCCACCCACAGTTCTTATAGAGACAAAGATCTGTCCACACTTGCTATAGAGAGACAAAAACCCACCTACACTTCTAATAGAGAGACAAAAACCCACCTACACTTCTGATAGAGATACAAATGTGGCACCCCAGGGGTCTGGTTTCCACAGTAACAGCAATGTTATGTCTGAGAGCAGGTGGGAGGTCTCTTGGTCAGGGATCCTGTGCATGCCACACCTCCTGCCCAGTCCTGGGAGGGGAAGAACTTCCCCTATATAAACCTAGGGCTGAGGCAGGGTTAGTGAGTAGAGAAGAAGTAGAGACAGAGAAGCAGATATAGGAAAAGAACATCAGGAGCTCTGTGGGAGCAGTGCTACAAGGAGTCAGGGGCTGGCAGCTGCAGAGCTCGCCCTGACTGAGAAGTTATCACCGGACCCGGAGTCCGAGGCTGTGGGGACTAACTCCTATCCAGCAGCAGAAACCGACCGGCAGGGGATTGCAGGTCCTCTGGCCCAGAAACCCGAAGGCACGGTCACACGCGTGGGACCAGCACCGCCGTCGTGGAGCGGAAGCTACTAGAAGGCCCCGAGTCACTGGCCATACGGGTGAGCACCACACGGTACACTCAGGGACGTGGGCTACTTATACCCGCCTCTAGCAAGGTAGCCGGAAGAGTATCGTTAGTTTGGGAGGCCTACAACTCCGCCTGGCCAGGGGAGATCCCATCTGCTCAAGGACTGACCAGGCCCCAATCGCTAGCCAGTACTCCGGGAGGGTCTATCTTTGTCACCAGTAAAGACCCTGAACTACACCGTACCGTCTCCGAGTGGTTCCTGCTACCCCCATCATCCACGTCGGCTGCCCTGAGGCCATACCCCTCCCGTTGGGGGTTATACTATCACGCTGCACAATCCTACCACCGGCCTCAGCGGTCTGCCCTGCAGCAGCAGCTCCTTAGCTGTACTCAACGGGTGGCGTAGTCGTCCAACATCTACCGCTAATACAGCGCCACTTAGTCTGACTCCCTGGGCACGGACCGGATCACCGCCACGAGACTACAACCCTAAAGAGATCCGGCTCCGGGTAAGCTCCCGCGTGCGCAACGCAGCGCGACACAGGCCCAGGGGCGCGTCAACTTTTGGCGTAGTCGGCAGGATTTCGTGCCCGCAACCACCGGGTACTGCGTGCCTGAAAAAGACTGTTCAAACTTACCTGTGGTGAAGATTCCCGCCATCCGGCGCCATCTTCCACTTCCTTCCCGCCATCGGTGGAGTTTTCCCGCCATCCGGCGCCATCTTCGGCCTTCTTCCCGCCATCCGTGGAGTTTTCCCGCCATTGGACGCCATCTTGAGGACGCCGCGCGGGAAGAAGAGGGGCGTGGACTCCGAAAGCGCGCGAGAACTGAAGCCCCGCCTCACGTCCGGACGTTGCGTAAGGCCCTGGAAGGAGCCCAGCAGACGCCGACGTCACAGGAGCGCGACGGAAGGTCCTCAACCCTGACGATCCACTGCGGAGCCGCGGCCTACGGAAGAGGATCATCGCAAGGTAGGCCACGGTCCACTAGGGGGGAGAAGGATGTCGGATACGGAGGAGAGCTTCACCGCTTCAACCCCCGCCAGCGCCACCGCTGTTGCGGTCATGCCTTTCACCATGCCCTATATCCCGGGGGCAGCCTGGCTACCCCAGTACTCAGGGGAGTCACATACCCTGCATGACTTTAGAGAAAAGCTGGATAGCCTCTTCCAGGTGTACCCCCTCACAGAGGAGCAAAAAGTGAGCATCCTGGTGGCCCAATTAACCGGGGCAGCCCAAAGGGAGGTAAAGTCCTGGCCACCTGGGGGGAGGACTGTCGCAGGGATACTAACCCGGCTGAGGGACACCTTTGATACCCGCACCTCAGCCGAGATCAAGCTTAGATTCTACGGGTGCAAACAGCGGGCACATGAGAGTATAAGGGACTATGCCCTGAACCTACAAGAGGCCCTGAGAGCCATTAAGCAGACCGACCCTGACGGCGTGGGAGACGAGGACAGGCTGTTGACTGAACAATTTATAGAGGGTTTATATTGCAATGCCCACCGAACCCAGTTGCGGGCAATGGCCTTACAGGACCCTCATCTGGGATTTGCACAGTTCAAGGACAGAGCCATCCGGGTGCTTCGAGAACCGGCACCAGGTGGCGTTGTGACCCCCAGACGCCCCACTACCACTTACCACCAGGAGGCGGCGCCCTTGTCGGCAGGGCCTGTGGGAGCTGGTGCGCAGGCTTTGAACAATGACCCGGCTCCAGACCTGCACCATCAGGTCCAAGAGCTAGCTAAAAGCGTTGCTGCGCTAACCCGAACTGTGCAGTCTTTACAGGTTTCCACTCCAGGGAAGATCCAGCTGGCATCCGGACCGGAGGACATCCCGTGGCGTCGACCAAGGAGGACCCCACCGGCCAGAGGAAGACCCAGCGACCGATACAACGAGGACGGACGACCCATCTGCCGCCGCTGCAATCAACCCGGACATATGGCAAGGTACTGTCCTTTAAACTGGCACAACCTGGGGTAGAGGGCCAACCCCCAGGAAAAAGATCACCAGGCCCATCGAACTGGCGCGACAAATATGTGGGAGGACGTCCAGTCTTACCCGTGGTACTGGATGGCATTCCTATGAGTGCCCTACTGGACACCGGGTCACAGGTCACCACCATCCCGTACGTGCTCTTCAAGCAGTACTGGAATGACTCGGATATCACCCGCTACCCTGACGACGACTTCAGTATCATCGCCAGCAATGGTCAGCCCGTGCCACAGATTGGATTTAAAGAGGTGACCATTAAAATTGGTAGAGTCGAACTGGCAGCACAGGGACTGATCATTGTAGACATTGACAAACACGAGAGTCACCCAAAGATAACTCTAGGAACTAATGTAATTGAAAATTGTCTTGCAGAGGTGATTTTCCTTTTACAGCAGGTTGCCAAGAACGCCAGCTCCGGCCAGCAGCGAGTGCTCCAGAAAGAGATCCGGGCACTGATGCGACGGCAACAGCTAGAACTCTCCGGTGGTGAGATTGGTAGCGTGCGAATGTGTGACCCTTTCCCTATTGCCATGCCCCCGAAAAGTGAAATGATGATTTGGTGCCGGGCAGCTATTGGTCTGAGAGGTAGAGATTACCAGGCAATGGTAGAACCAGTTTACTCAGACAGTAGGCCCACCATTTTGACAGCACGGGGGGTGGTCAATGTACGCCATGGGAGGGTGCCCGTTCGCATAATAAATATCGGGAAGAGGGAAGTGTACCTGCCCCGGTATGCCACGCTAGCCAAATTGTATACCATCACTCAAGATTCCATACAGTCCGTAGAACCCTTGCCTCCATCTTCCCCGGAGGAAGGTAACGGCTCTCAGAAAACAATGGAGGACTGGTGTCAGCAACTACATTTGGGTACTGACTCCACTCCCTCACACCAGAAACAGGGAGTCTATCGGGTGGTTCAAGAGTACGAGAGAGTGTTTAGTAAACACCCGTTAGACTTCGGGCGAGTCAAGGGGGTAGAACACCACATCCCCACGGAAGACCATCCTCCTATAAAAGAGAGGTATCGACCCGTACCCCCTGCACACTACCAACACGCCAAGGGGATGCTTAGAGACATGAAGGAGGCTGGGGTGATCAGGGATAGCTGTAGCCCCTGGGCAGCTCCACTAGTCTTAATCAAAAAGAAAGACAACACCATGAGGATGTGTGTAGATTACCGGAAAATCAACCGTATCACACACAAGGATGCGTACCCCTTACCAAGGATAGAGGAGTCTTTGGCTGCTTTAAGATCTGCTAACTTCTTCTCTACCTTGGATCTCACTAGTGGGTACTGGCAGGTTCCTGTAGCAGAGGCGGACCGGGAGAAGACCGCATTCACCACCCCGATGGGACTTAGCGAGTTTACCTGCATGCCGTTCGGACTCTGCAACGCACCAGGAACCTTCCAACGATTAATGGAGCGCTGTCTGGGCCACAGAAACTTCGAGACGGTCCTGCTGTACCTGGACGATGTCATCGTATATTCCAAGACGTATGAGGACCACCTGAAACACCTGGCGGAAGTGTTCGAAGCTCTGGCAAGCTACGGCCTAAAGGTGAAACCCTCCAAGTGTCACCTCCTGAAACCAAAGGTGCAGTACCTGGGACACGTGGTGAGCGCTGATGGAGTGGCTCCCGACCCTGATAAGATCACCGCAATTAAGGAATGGCCAAGTCCCTCCAGTGTAAAGGAAGTGCGGCAGTTCCTCGGGTTGGTAGGCTATTACCGCAGATTCATCCCCGGTTTCACCAAAAAGGCAGCTCCTATGCAGGACCTCCTGATAGGCCAGTCCCGGAAGGCCAAGAACCAGAAGCCACCCTTCAGATGGGAGAAGTTAGAAGAAGAGTCCTTCCACCAGCTGAAGATGGCCCTCACGGGGGATGAAATCCTGGCGTACCCTGATTACAGCCAGCCCTTTATCCTCTACACTGACGCAAGTAACATCGGGCTAGGAGCCGTGCTGTCCCAGATCCAGCAGGGGAAAGAACGAGTAATCGCTTACGCCAGCCGAAAACTGCGACCCACCGAGAGAAACCCTGAGAATTACAGCTCATTTAAGCTAGAGTTCCTGGCAGTGGTGTGGGCAGTCACCGAACGCTTTAAGCACTACCTCGCTTCTTCCCGGTTCACCGTGTACACGGATAACAACCCGTTGACACACCTGGACACGGCAAGACTCGGTGCCCTAGAGCAGAGATGGATGGCCCGTCTGTCCAACTACGAGTTCACAATCAAATACCGGGCAGGGCGCTCCAATACCAACGCGGACGCCCTGTCCAGGATGCCAAACCTACCGGACGTAGGAGAAGATCCAGAGGGACTGGAAGAAGTCGAACTCCCCGCGTTCCACCGTCATGGGACTATCCAGTATTCCCATCGGGTAAGGAGTAAGCAAGCCGCTACGTTTAACCCCTTGCCTCACTACAACTGGGAGGAAACGCAAGACAGTGACCCTGCCGTCCGACTGGTGAAGGAGATGCTGACTCGGCCAGAGGCTCGCCTTGACCCAGACGCTCCGGAGGAAGCCAAGCAACTGTGGGCTGAGAAGAGTCGACTGTTCCTTTATAAGGGGAAGTTGTGCCGCCGAATGGTTAACTCCCGGACGCATGAACTAATCTGGCAAGTAGTGGTGCCACGAAGAGACGCAGCCGTGGTGATGGAGGCATACCACGACGGGGCTGGACACTTCGGATGGAAGAAGCTGGAGTTCCTGCTGCGCGGGTGGTTCCACTGGGTAGGCATGAGGGGAACCATCGAGAGGTGGTGCAGAGACTGTGGCCCGTGCAACCTAAGAAGGAAGGACCGTGCCAGCCAGAAGACTCCCCTGCAGTCCATCGTCACCCGGCAGCCGTTGGAACTGGTAGCCTTGGATCATGTAAAACTGACCCCAAGCAGAAGTGGCTACATCTACGCACTAACCATCGTGGATCACTACTCCCGGTTCTTGGTTGTCGTCCCCGTCAAGGACTTAACCGCTCGAACAGCAGCTAGAGCCTTCCAGCAGCATTTCTGCCGTCCACACGGGTACCCGGACCAAGTGTTGACAGACCAGGGACCTGCCTTTGAAGCGGAGGTCTTCCAAGAATTCTGCACTCTGTATGGCTGCCGGAAGATAAGGACGACACCCTATCATCCGCAAACTAATGGACTTTGTGAGAAAATGAACCAGGTGGTGATAGATCTTCTGAAAACATTGCCCCTGGAAGAACGCAGTCTGTGGCCTGAGAGGCTGCCCGACCTAGTGGACCTATACAACCACATCCTGGTAGGTTCCACCAACTGTACCCCGGCTTACCTGATGAGGGCAAGACCTGGTAAGCTACCTGTTGACCTGGAGATGGGAGTCCTGACACCCGAGGACACTTCACCAGAAGCAGACTGGGACACAGAGAGGCAGCAGCAGTACCGGAAAGTACAGGAGAGCGTGGAGCGAAGTCTCTGTCAAGCTAGGGAAAGACAAGAGAAAACTTACAACCAGTATGTTCCCGCTGTTCCCCTGGTACCCGGAGAGCAGGTCTTGAAGAGGAAAAGGCGGCTCCACAAGTTGGACGACCAGTGGGAGAAGGACCCGTACATCGTACTGCCCTCAAGCCACGACAACCCAAAGGTCTGTACCATCAGTAAAGACGGAGGGGAAACCACAACCATTGTATCCCGGGATCACCTGAAGAAGTGTCCCGAACAGCTACGGAACCCTGAAGAGGAACAAGAAGACCCTCGACCCGTAGAGGAAAGGGAAGATATGGTTAGTTCTGTGCTCGGAGACTTCCCTCGGTCTTGGACTCAAGTCAATGGCGCAGTTGTGGTACCCGTACTCACCTTCCTCCAACCAGCATCCCAAGCACCTACGGAGCAACAGGAAGAGCTGTAAGAACAGCCGGTCCAGGAGGCAGAAGACCCCACACCAGCAGACCATGAGGATCAACCCTCTGCTTATAGTGAACCTGCCATGCCTCTAGTGAGCCAAAGGGCCCGTGGACAGCTGCCCAGTTTACCCTTGACAGTTCCTACACCCTGTAGTTCGGGGCTAGACAGTCAGCTCCGTAGGTCCACTAGGGCCACTAGAGGCCAGTTACCCGCACGTTGGAGGATTTGAAGTGTATAAGTTGTTTTATTTATGGTTACCTTTTTTTCTTGTTACTTGTAAATAATTATGTGTTTCTAGTTATTTTTAGGAGTCCTTGGTGGATTTACCGGGAATCCTTGTACAATTGGTTGGAGCGTAACCTAGGAATGGACTAAAGACTGTTAAGGACTCGGGGCAGGACAGACCCCTACCTGGTTACGTCTCCCTGTGTTGGTGAAATGGACACCTTGCTTTTCTTCAAAACTGCACCCGGTTGCGGACACGCCGTAACCATCTTTATGTGTTTTTCTTATTGTATTATTATTGTTTATACCTTGTTATGTTTTTCTAAAAATATGTTTAGTCCCGGAGTACTAAATTTCACTAGGGGGGAATGTGGCACCCCAGGGGTCTGGTTTCCACAGTAACAGCAATGTTATGTCTGAGAGCAGGTGGGAGGTCTCTTGGTCAGGGATCCTATGCATGCCACACCTCCTGCCCAGTCCTGGGAGGGGAAGAACTTCCCCTATATAAACCTAGGGCTGAGGCAGGGTTAGTGAGTAGAGAAGAAGTAGAGACAGAGAAGCAGATATAGGAAAAGAACATCAGGAGCTCTGTGGGAGCAGTGCTACAAGGAGTCAGGGGCTGGCAGCTGCAGAGCTCGCCCTGACTGAGAAGTTATCACCGGACCCGGAGTCCGAGGCTGTGGGGACTAACTCCTATCCAGCAGCAGAAACCGACCGGCAGGGGATTGCAGGTCCTCTGGCCCAGAAACCCGAAGGCACGGTCACACGCGTGGGACCAGCACCGCCGTCGTGGAGCGGAAGCTACTAGAAGGCCCCGAGTCACCGGCCATACGGGTGAGCACCACACGGTACACTCAGGGACGTGGGCTACTTATACCCGCCTCTAGCAAGGTAGCTGGAAGAGTATCGTTAGTTTGGGAGGCCTACAACTCCGCCTGGCCAGGGGAGATCCCATCTGCTCAAGGACTGACCAGGCCCCAATCGCTAGCCAGTACTCCGGGAGGGTCTATCTTTGTCACCAGTAAAGACCCTGAACTACACCGTACCGTCTCCGAGTGGTTCCTGCTACCCCCATCATCCACGTCGGCTGCCCTGAGGCCATACCCCTCCCGTTGGGGGTTATACTATCACGCTGCACAATCCTACCACCGGCCTCAGCGGTCTGCCCTGCAGCAGCAGCTCCTTAGCTGTACTCAACGGGTGGCGTAGTCGTCCAACATCTACCGCTAATACAGCGCCACTTAGTCTGACTCCCTGGGCACGGACCGGATCACCGCCACGAGACTACAACCCTAAAGAGATCCGGCTCCGGGTAAGCTCCCGCGTGCGCAACGCAGCGCGACACAGGCCCAGGGGCGCGTCACAAAGACCCACCCACACTTCTTACAGAGCGACAAGGACCCGCCTACACTTCTTATAGAGAGACAAAGACCGGCCCTCACTTCTTATAGAGACAAAGACACGCCTACACTTCTTATAGAGACAAAGTCGCACCCACTCTTCTTATAGAGACAAAGACCAGCCCACACTTCTTATAGAGACAAAGAGCCACCTACACTTCTTATAGAGACAAAGACCTGCCCATACTTCTTATAGAGACAAAGACCAGTCTACACTTCTTATAGAGAGAAAAAGACCCACCTACACTTCTTATAGAGACAAAGACCCGACTACACTTTTTATAGAAAAACAAAGACCCGCCTACACTTCTTATAGAGAGACAAAGACTAGCCTACACTTCTTATAGAGATAAAGACCCACCCACACTTCTTATAGAGACAAAGACACACCCACACTTCTTATAGAGAGACAAAGACCCGCCCACACTTCTTATAGAGATAAATGCCATCCCACACTTATATAGAGACAAAAACCCACCCACACTTCTTATAGAGATATAAACCCACCCACAGTTCTTATAGAGACAAAGATCTATCCACACTTGCTATAGAGAGACAAAAACCCGCCTACACTTCTAATAGAGAGACAAAAACCCACCCACACTTCTTACAGAGCGACAAGGACATGCCTACACTTCTTATAGAGAGACAAAGACCGGCCCACACTTCTTATAGAGACAAAGACCCACCCACACTTATTATAGAGCGACAAAGACCCATTTACACTTCTTAAAGAAAGACAAAGACCCGCCCACACTTCTTAAAGAGAGACAAAAACCCACCCAAACTTCTTATAGAGCGAAAAAGACCCGCCTACACTTTTTATAGAAAAACAAAGACCCGCCCACACTTCTTATAGAGACAAAGACACACCAACACTTCTAATAGAGAGACAAAGACCCGCCCACACTTCTTAGAGAGACAATGACCTGCCCACACTTCTTATAGAGCGACAATGACCAGTCTACACTTCTTATAGAGAGACAAGGCACTTCTTATAGAGAGACAAAGACCCGCCCACACTTCTTATAAAGACAATGACCCGCCCACACTCCTTATAGAGACAATGACCCGCCCACACTTCTTATAGATACAATGACCCGCCCACACTTCTTAAAGAGACAAGGACCCACCCACAATTCTTATAGAGACAAAGACCTGCCCACACTTCTTATAGAGACAAAGACCCGCCCATACATCTGATAGATAGACAAAGAGCTGCCCACATGTCTTATAGAGACAAAGACCCGCCCACACTTCTTATAGAGCGACAATAACCCGCCCACACTTCTTATAGAGAGACAAAGACCCGTCTACATTTCTTATAGAGAGACAATGACCCGCCCACACTTCTTATAGATACAATGACCCGCCCACACTTCTTATAGAGACAAAGACCCGCCCACACTTCTTATAGAGACAAAGACCCGCCCATACTTCTTATAGATAGACAAAGAGCTGCCCACATGTCTTATAGAGAGACAAAGACCCGCCCACACTTCTTATAGAGAGAGACAAAGACCTGCCTACACTTCTTATAGAAAGACTAAAACCCGCCCACACTTCTTATAGAGACAAAGACCCACCCACACTTCTTAGAGAGACAAAGACCAGCCTACACTTCTCTTAGAGAGAAGACCTGCCCAGACTTCTTAAAGAGACAAAGACCCGCCCACACTTCTTATAGAGATAAAGACCAACCTATACTTCTTATAGAGAGACAAAGACCTGCCCAGACTTCTTAAAGAGACAAAGACCCGCCCACACTTCTTATAGAGATAAAGACCAACCTACACTTCTTATAGAGAGACAAAGACCCGCCCACACTTCTTATAGAGCGATAATGACCCGTCCACACTACTTATAGAGAGACAAAGACCAGTCTACACTTCTTATAGAGAGACAAGGAACTTCTTATAGAGAGACAAAGACCCAACCCACACTTTTTATAAAGACAATGACCCGCCCACACTTCTTATAGAGACAATGACCCGCCCACACTTCTTATAGATACAATGACCCGCCCACACTTCTTATAGAGACAAAGACCCTCCCACACATCTTATAGAGACAAAGACCCGCCCATACTTCTTATAGATAGACAAAGAGCTGCCCACATGTCTTATAGAGAGACAAAGACCCGCCCACAGTTCTTATAGAGACAAAGACCTGCCTACACTTCTTATAGAAAGACAACAACCCTCCCACACTTCTTAGAGAGACCAAGACCAGCCTACACTTCTCTTAGAGAGAAGACCTGCCCAGACTTCTTAAAGAGACAAAGACCCGCCCACACTTCTTATAGAGATAAAGACCAACCTACACTTCTTATAGAGAGACAATGACCTGCCCACACTTCTTATAGAGACAAAGACACACCCACACTTCTTATAGAGAGACGAAGACCCGCCCACACTTCTTATAGAGATAAAGATCAACCTGCACTTACTATAGAGATATAAACCCACCCAAAGTTCTTATAGAGACAAAGATCTATCCACACTTCTTAAAGAGAGACAAAGACCCGCCTACACTTCTCATAGAGAGACAAATACCCGCATACACTTCTTATAGAGAGACAAAGTCCCGCCCACACTTCTTATAGAAAGACAAAGACCCGCCCACACTTCTTATAGAGAGACAAAAACCCCCCTACACTTCTTATAGAGATAAAGACACGCCTACACTTCTTATAGAGAGACAAAGACCAGCCCACACTTCGTATAGAGACAAAGACACGCCTACACTTCTAATAGAGAGAAGACCCGCCCAAACTTCTTATAGACAAAGACCCACCTACACTTCTCATAGAGAGCAAAAGACCCACCTACACTTCTTACAGAGAGAGACAAAGACCCGTCCTCACTTCTTATAGAGACAAAGACCAGCCTACACTTCTCTTAGAGAAAAAGACTCGCCTACACTTCTTATAGAGAGAAAAAGACCCGCCTACACTTCTTATAAAGAGACAAAGACTCACCTACACTTCTTGTAGTGAAAAAAAGACCCGTCTACACTTCTTATAGAGAGACAAAGACCAGCACACGCTTCTTATAGAGAGACAAAGAGCTGCCCACACTTCTTATAGAGATAAAGAGCCACCCACACTTCTTATAGAGAGACAAAGACCTGCTCATACTTCTTATAGAGACAAAGACCCGCCCACATTTCTTATAGAGATAAATGCCATCCCACACTTATATAGAGACAAAAACTCGCCCACACTTCTTATAGAGACAAAGATCTATCCACACTTGCTATAGAGAGACAAAAACCCACCTACACTTCTAATAGAGAGACAAAAACCCACCTACACTTCTGATAGAGATACAAAGACCCACCCACACTTCTTACAGAGCGACAAGGACCCGCCTACACTTCTTATAGAGAGACAAAGACCGGCCCTCACTTCTTATAGAGACAAAGACACGCCTACACTTCTTATAGAGACAAAGTCCCACCCACTCTTCTTATAGAGACAAAGACCAGCCCACTCTTCTTATAGAGACAAAGAGCCACCTACACTTCTTATAGAGACAAAGACCTGCCCACACTTCTTATAGAGCGAAAAAGACCCACCTACACTTCTTATAGAGACAAAGACCCGACTACACTTTTTATAGAAAAACAAAGACCCGCCTACACTTCTTATAGAGAGACAAAGACTAGCCTACACTTCTTATAGAGATAAAGACCCACCCACACTTCTTATAGAGACAAAGACACACCCACACTTCTTATAGAGAGACAAAGACCCGCCCACACTTCTTATAGAGATAAATGCCATCCCACACTTATATAGAGACAAAAACCCGCCCACACTTCTTATAGAGATATAAACCCACCCACAGTTCTTATAGAGACAAAGATCTATCCACACTTCTTAAAGAGAGACAACGACCCTCCTACACTTCTCATAGAGAGACAAAAACCCACCCACACTTCTTACAGAGCAACAAGGACATGCCTACACTTCTTATAGAGAGACAAAGACCGGCCCACACTTCTTATAGAGACAAAGACCCACCCACACTTATTATAGAGCGACAAAGACCCATTTACACTTCTTAAAGAAAGACAAAGACCCGCCCACACTTCTTATAGAGATAAAGACCCGCCCACACTTCTTAAAGAGAGACAAAAATCCACCCAAACTTCTTATAGAGCGAAAAAGACCCGCCTACACTTTTTATAGAAAAACAAAGACCCGCCCACACTTCTTATAGAGACAAAGACACACCAACACTTCTAATAGAGAGACAAAGACCCGCCCCCACTTCTTATAGAGAGACAAAGTCCAGCCTACACTTCTTATAGAGACAAAGACCTGCCCACACTTCTTATAGAGACAAAGACACACCCACACTTCTTATAGAGACAAAGACACACCCACACGTCTTATAGAGAGACAAAGACCCACCCACACTTCTTATAGAGAGACAAAGACCAGCCTACACTTCTTATACAGAGACAAAAACCCGCACACACTTCCTATAGAGATATAAACCCATCCACAGTTCTTATAGAGACAAAGATCTATCCACACTTGTTATAAAGTGACAGAAACCCGCCTACACTTCTAACAGAGAGACAAAAACCCACCCACACTTCTTACAGAGCGACAAAGACCCGCCTACACTTTTATAGAGAGACAAAGACCCACCCACACTTCTTACAGAGCGACAAAGACCCATTTACACTTCTTACAGAGCGACAAAACCCACCTACACTTCTTATAGAGAGACAAAGACCCGACCTCACTTCTTATAGAGACAAAGACCCGCCCATACTTCTGATAGATAGACAAAGAGCTGCCCACATGTCTTATAGAGAGACAAAGACCCGCCCACACTTCTTATAGAGACAATGACCCGCCCACACTTCTTATAGAGACAATGACCTGCCCACAGTTGTTATAGAGCGACAATAACCCGCCCACACTTCTTATAGAGAGACAAAGACCCGTCTACATTTCTTATAGAGAGACAAAGACCTGCCCACACTTCTTATAGAGACAATGACCCACCCACACTTCTTAGAGAGACAATGACCTGCCCACACTTCTTTTAGAGCGATAATGACCCGCCCACACTACTTATAGAGAGACAAAGACCAGTCTACACTTCTTATAGAGAGACAAGGCACTTCTTATAGAGACAAAGACCCGCCCACACTTTTTATAAAGACAATGACCCGCCCACACTTCTTATAGAGACAATGACCCGCCCACACTTCTTATAGATACAATGACCCTCCCACACTTCTTATAGAGACAAGGACCCACCCACACTTCTTATAGAGACAAAGACCCGCCCACACTTCTTATAGAGACAAAGACCCGCCCATACTTCTTATAGACAAAGAGCTGCCCACATGTCTTATAGAGAGACAAAGACCCGCCCACAGTTCTTATAGAGACAAAGACCTGCCTACACTTCTTATAGAAAGACAAAAACCCTCCCACACTTCTTATAGAGACAAAGACCCACCCACACTTCTAAGAGAGACAAAGACCAGCCTACACTTCTCTTAGAGAGACCTGCCCAGACTTCTTAAAGAGACAAAGACCCGCCCACACTTCTTATAGAGATAAAGACCAACCTACACTTCTTATAGAGAGACAAAGACCTGCCCACATTTCTTATAGAGACAAAGACACACCCACACTTCTTATAGAGAGACAAAGACCCGCCCACACTTCTTATAGAGATAAAGATCAACCTACACTTACTATAGAGATATAAACCCACCCACAGTTCTTATAGAGACAAAGATCTATCCGCACTTCTTAAAGAGAGACAACGACCCTCCTACACTTCTCATAGAGAGACAAATACCCGCATACACTTCTTATAGAGAGACAAAGTCCCGCCCACACTTCTTATAGAAAGACAAAGACCCGCCAACACTTCTTATAGAGAGACAAAAACCCGCCCACACTTCTTATAGAGACAAAGACACGCCTACACTTCTAATAGAGAGAAGACCCGCCCAAACTTCTTATAGACAAAGACCCACCTACACTTCTCATAGAGAGAAAAAGACCCACCTACCTTCTTACAGAGAGAGACAAAGACCTGCCTACACTTCTTATAGAGAGAGACAAAGACTCGTCCTCACTTCTTATAGAGACAAAGACCAGCCTACACTTCTCTTAGAGAAAAAGACTCGCCTACACTTCTTATAGAGAGAAAAAGACCCGCCTACACTTCTTATAAAGAGACAAAGACCTGTCCTTACTTCTTATAGTGACAAAAACCCGCCCACATTTCTTAAAGAGAGACAAATGTGGCACCCCAGGGGTCTGGTTTCCACAGTAATGTAATGTTATGTCTGAGAGCAGGTGGGAGGTCCTTTGGTCAGGGATCCTGTGCATGCCACACCTCCTGCCCAGTCTTGGGAGGGGAAGAACTTCCCCTATATAAACCCGGGGTTGAAGCAGGGTTAGCAGTCAAGGAGAGTAGAGACAAGAAACAGCAGAAGCAATACTACTACGAGTCAGGGGCTGGCAGCTGCAGAGCTCGCCCTGACTGAGAAGCTTTCTTACCGGACCCGGCGTCCGAGGCTGTGGGGACTAACTCTTACCCAGCAGCAGAAGCCGACCGGCAGGGGATTTCAGGTCCTCAGGCCCAGAAACCCGAAGGCACGGTCACACGCGTGGGACCAGCACCGCCATCGTGGAGCGGAAGCCATTAGAAGGCCCCGAGTCACCGGCCATACGGGTGAGCACCACACGGTACACTCAGGGACGTGGGCTACTTATATCCGCTTCTAGCAAGGTAGCCAGAAGAGTACAGTCAGTTTGGGAGGCCTACAACTCCGCCTGGCCAGGGGAGATCCCATCTGCTCAAGGACTGACCAGGCCCCGTTCACTAGCAAGTACTCCGGGAGGGTCTATCGTTGTTACCAGTAAAGACCCTGAATTACACCGCACCGTCTCTGAGTGGTTCCTGCTACCCCCATCATCCACATCTGCTGCCCTGAGGCCATACCCCTCCCGTTGGGGGTTATACCATCTACGCTGCACCATCCATCCACCGGCCTCAGCGGACTGTCCTGCAGCGGCAGCTCCATAGCTGCATTCAACGGGTGGCGTAGTCGTCCTGCATCTACCGCTGTTACATCGCTGCCAGTTTGACTCCCTGGGCACGGACCGGGTCACCGCCACGAGACTACAACCCTCAAGAGATCCGGCTCCGGGTAAGCTCCCGCGTGCGCAACGCAGCGCGACACAGGCCCAGGGGCGCGTCACAAAGACCCGACTACACTTCTTGTAGTGAAAAAAAGACCCGTCTACACTTCTTATAGAGAGACAAAGAGCAGCACACGCTTCTTATAGAGAGACAAAGAGCCGCCCACACTTCTTATAGAGATAAAGAGCCACCCACACTTCTTATAGAGACAAAGACCTGCTCATACTTCTTATAGAGACAAAGACACAGCCACACTTCTTATAGAGACAAAGACCCGCCCAAACATCATATAGAGATAAAGACCCACCCACACTTCTTATAGAGAGACAAAAACCCACCCGCACTTCTTATAGAGTGAAAAAGACCCACCTACACTTCTTATAGAGACAAAGACCCGCCCACACTTCTTATAGAGATAAATGCCATCCCACACTTATATAGAAACAAAAACCCGCCCACACTTCTTATAGAGATATAAACCCACCCACAGTTCTTATAGAGACAAAGATCTATCCACACTTGCTATAGAGAGACAAAAACCCACCTACACTTCTAATAGAGAGACAAAAACCCACCTACACTTCTTATAGAGAGACAAAGACCGGCCCTCACTTCTTATAGAGACAAAGACCCACCCACTCTTCTTATAGAGACAAAGACCAGCCCACTCTTCTTATAGAGACAAAGACCAGCCCACTCTTCTTATAGAGACAAAGAGCCATCTACACTTCTTATAGAGACAAAGACCTGCCCATACTTCTTATAGAGACAAAGACCAGCCTACACTTCTTATAGAGAGACAAAAACCCACCCACACTTCTTATAGAGCGAAAAAGACCAGCCTACACTTCTTATAGAGAGACAAAGACCTGCCTACACTTCTTATAGAGAGACAAAGACCAGCCTACACTTCTTATACAGAGACAAAAACCCGCCCACACTTCCTATAGAGATATAAACCCACCCACAGTTCTTATAGAGACAAAGATCTATCCACACTTGTTATAAAGTGACAGAAACCCGCCTACACTTCTAATAGAGAGACAAAAACCCACCCACACTTCTTACAGAGCGACAAAGACCCATTTACACTTCTTATAGAGAGACAAAGACCCGACTACACTTCTTATAGAGAGACAAAGACCCGCCCTCACTTCTTATAGAGAGACAAAGACCCACCCACACTTCTTACAGAGCGACAAAGACCCGCCTACACTTCTAATAGAGAGACAAAAACCCACCCAGACTTCTTACAGAGCGACAAAAACCCACCTACACTTCTTATAGAGAGACAAACACCCACCCACACTTCTTACAGAGCGACAAAGACCCGCCCACACTTCTTATAGAGAGACAAAGACCCGCCTACACTTCTTATAGACAAAGACCCGCCCACACTTCTTATAGAGAGACAAAGACCCGCCCACACTTCTTATAGAGAGACAAAGACCCACCCACACTTCTTATAGAGAGACAAAGACCCGCCCACACTTCTTATATAGATAAAGACCCACCTACACTTCTTATAGAGAGACAAAGACACGACTACACTTCTTATAGAGACAAAGACCCGCCCACACTTCTTATAGAGAGAAAAAGACCCACCCACACTTCTTATAGAGAGAGACAAAGACCCGCCTACACTTTTTATAGAGACAAAACCTACAAAAGACAAAAGACAAAAAGTTGCATAATAAATATAGGGTACTTAGTGAACTATTTTTGATCAAAAAAAGTATACAAGCCGTCCCACCAGCGGCAAGGTGACCCTAAATTGGGACGGTACCTATACTGCCTATATTAAAAACCTTACTGTATATCAAAGTTGAAGCAATGCATATAAAAGGGTAGACAAATAGGACCGGGTCCCAAATCCAGACCACCCAGGCCCGTGGTAAGCTACATATATACCAGTCAGCTCAACAAAGGGGATGCCACACCCTTAAATTGCACAGAATGCAAACAAGACAAAAAACCAGGCAATGTGAACTGAGGTCTAAGATGGTAGACATGCAAGAAATAGGAGCATGTTCACACTAGCAAAAAAGAAACAAAACCTACAAAAGACAAAAGACAAAAATATATCTCATACCCTACCATCATTATATATAAATGTAAAGCAAAGTTGCATAATAAATAGAGGGTACTTAGTGAACTATTTTTGATCAAAAAAAGTATACAAGCCGTCCCACCAGCGGCAAGGTGACCCTAAATTGGGACGGTACCTATACTGCCTATATTAAAAACCTTACTGTATATCAAAGTTGAAGCAATGCATATAAAAGGGTAGACAAATAGGACCGGGTCCCAACTCCAGACCACCCAGGCCCGTGGTAAGCTACATATATACCAGTCAGCTCAACAAAGGGGATGCCACACCCTTAAATTGCGCAGAATGCAAACAAGACAAAAAAACAGGCAATGTGAACTGAGGTCTAAGATGGTAGACATGCAAGAAATAGGAGCATGTTCACACTAGCAAAAAAGAAACAAAACCTACAAAAGACAAAAATATATCTCATACCCTACCATCATTATATATAAATGTAAAGCAAAGTTGCATAATAAATATAGGGTACTTAGTGAACTATTTTTGATCAAAAAAAGTATACAAGCCGTCCCACCAGCGGCAAGGTGACCCTAAATTGGGACGGTACCTATACTGCCTATATTAAAAACCTTACTGTATATCAAAGTTGAAGCAATACATATAAAAGGGTAGACAAATAGGACCGGGTCCCAACTCCAGACCACCCAGGCCCGTGGTAAGCTACATATATACCAGTCAGCTCAACAAAGGGGATGCCACACCCTTAAATTGCACAGAATGCAAACAAGACAAAAAAACAGGCAATGTGAACTGAGGTCTAAGATGGTAGACATGCAAGAAATAGGAGCATGTTCACACTAGCAAAAAAGAAACAAAACCTACAAAAGACAAAAGACAAAAATATATCTCATACCCTACCATCATTATATATAAATGTAAAGCAAAGTTGCATAATAAATATAGGGTACTTAGTGAACTATTTTTGATCAAAAAAAGTATACAAGCCGTCCCACCAGCGGCAAGGTGACCCTAAATTGGGACGGTACCTATACTGCCTATATTAAAAACCTTACTGTATATCAAAGTTGAAGCAATGCATATAAAAGGGTAGACAAATAGGACCGGGTCCCAACTCCAGACCACCCAGGCCCGTGGTAAGCTACATATATACCAGTCAGCTCAACAAAGGGGATGCCACACCCTTAAATTGCACAGAATGCAAACAAGACAAAAAACCAGGCAATGTGAACTGAGGTCTAAGATGGTAGACATGCAAGAAATAGGAGCATGTTCACACTAGCAAAAAAGAAACAAAACAAAACAAAACTTTTTATAGAGAGACAAAGACCCGTCTACACTTCTTATAGAGAGACAAAGACCCGCCCACACTTCTTATATAGATAAAGACCCGCCCACACTTCTTATAGAGAGACAAAGACCCGCCCACACTTCTTATAGAGACAAAGACCCGCCCACACTTCTTATAGAGACAAAGACACGCCCACACTTCTTATAGAGACAAAGACACACCCACACTTTTTATAGAGAGACAAAGACCCGCCTACACTTCCTATAGAGATATAAACCCACCCACAGTTCTTGTAGAGAGACAAAGATCTATCCACACTTGTTATAGAGACAAAAACCTGCCTACACTTCTAATAGAGAGACAAAAACCCGCCTACACTTCTTATAGAGAGAGACAAAGACCCGCCTACACTTCTTATAGAGAGACAAAGACCCCCCCCTCACTTCTTATAGAGACAAAGACTCGCAAACACTTTTTAGAGAGACAGAGACCCGCAAACACTTCTTATAGAGAGACAAAGACCCACCCACACTTCTTATAGAGAGACAAAAAGCCGTCCACATTTATTACAGAGAGACAAAGAGCCGCCCACACTTCTTAGAGAGACAAAAAAGAGCCCCCATGTCTTACAGAGAGAAAAAGACCCACCCACATGTCTTGTAGAAAGACAAAGACCCGGCCACACTTCTTATAGAGACAAAGACCTGGCCACATTTCTTATAGAAAGACAAAGACCCACCCACATGTCTTACAGCGAGACAAAGACCCACCCACATGTCTTGTAGAAAGACAAAGACCCGGCCACATGTCTTACACCGAGACAAAGACCAGCCTACTCTTCTTATAGAGAGACAAAGACGCGCTCACACTTCTTATAGAGAGACAAAGAACAGCCTACACTTCTTCTACAGAGAAAAAGACCAGCCCACACTTCTTATAGAGAGACAAAGACCCGACCACACTTTTTATAGACAAAGACCCGCCTACACTTCTTATAGAGAGACAAAGACCCCCCTACACTTCTTATAGAGAGAGACAAATACCCGTCCTCATTTCTTATAGAGACAAAGACCAGCCTTCACTTCTCTTAGAGAGAAGACTCGCCCACACTTCTTATATAGAGACAAAGACCCACCCACACTTTTTATAGACAAAGACCCGCCTACATTTCTTATAGAGAGAAAAAGACCCACCCGCACTTCTTATAGAGAAACAAAGACCCGCCTACACTTCTTATAGACAGACGACTTGCATACACTTCTTATAGAGAGACAAAGACCAGCCTACACTTCTCTTAGAGAGAAGACCCGCCCAGACTTCTTATATAGAGACAAAGACCCACCCACACTTCTTATAGAGACAAAGACCCGCCTACACTTCATATAGAGAGAGACAAAGACCCGTCCTCACTTCTTACAGAGACAAAGACCCGTCCGCACTTCTTATAGAGAGACAAAGACCCGTCTACACTTCTTATAGACACACAAAGGCTTGTCTACACTTCTTATAGACACAAAGACCAGCCTCCACTTCTCAGAGAGAAGACCAGCCCACACTTCTTAAAGAGACAAAGACCCACCCACACTTCTTATAGAGACAAAGACCCGCCCACACTTCTTATAGAGACAAAGACCCACCCACACTTCTTATAGAGAGACAAAGACCCACCCACACTTCTTATATAGACAAAGACCCACCCACACTTCTTATATAGACAAAGACCCATCCACACTTCTTATAGAGACAAAGACCCGCCCACACTTCTTATAGAGACAAAGACACACCCACAATTCTTATAGAGAGAAAAAGACCCACCCACACTTCTTATATAGACAAAGACCCATCCACACTTCTTATAGAGACAAAGACCCGCCCACACTTCTTATAGAGACAAAGACCCACCCACACTTCTTATAGAGAGACAAAGACCCACCCACACTTCTTATATAGACAAAGACCCACCCACACTTCTTATATAGACAAAGACCCGCCCACACTTCTTATATAGACAAAGACCCATCCACACTTCTTATAGAGACAAAGACCCGCCCAAACTTCTTAAAGAGACAAAGACCTGCCTACACTTCTTATAGAGACAAAGACCAACCTACACTTCTCAGAGAGAAGACCCGCCACACTTCTTATAGAGAGAGAATAAGACCAGCCTACACTTGTTAAAGAAATACAAAGACGCCCTAACTCTTCTTAGGGAGAGATAAAGACCCGCCCAAATGTCTTACAGAGAGACAAATACCCGTCCTCATTTCTTATAGAGACAAAGACCAGCCTACACTTCTCTTAGGGAAAAAGACCCATCCACATTTCTTGTAGAGAGAAAAAGACCCGCCTACACTTCTTATAGAGAGACAAAGACCTGTCCTCACTTCTTATAGTGACAAAGACCCGCCCGCACTTCTTATAGAGAGACAAAGACCCGCCTACACCTCTTATAGACCGACAACGACTTGCATACACTTCTTATAGAGAGACAAAGACCAGCCTACACTTCTTATAGAGAGAGACAAAGACCCGTCCTCACTTCTTATAGACACAAAGACCAGTACGCACTTCTTATAGAGAGACAAAGACTTGTCTACACTTCTTATAGACACAAAGACCAGCCTCCACTTCTCAGAGAGAAGACCCGCCCACACTTCTTAAAGAGACAAAGACCCACCCACACTTCTTATAGAGAGACAAAGACCCGCCCACACTTCTTAAAGAGACAAAGACCCACCCACACTTCTTATAGAGAGACAAAGACCCATCCACACTTCTTATATAGACAAAGACCCATCCACACTTCTTATAGAGACAAAGACCCGCCCACACTTCTTATAGAGAGACAAAGACCCACCCACACTTCTTATATAGACAAAGACCCATCCACACTTCTTATATAGACAAAGACCCATCCACACTTCTTATAGAGACAAAGACCCGCCCACACTTCTTATAGAGACAAAGACCCGCCCACACTTCTTATAGAGAGAAAAAGACCCGCCCACACTTCTTAAAGAGACAAAGACCAGCCTACATTTCTTATAGAGATAGAAAGACGCGCCTACACTTCTTATAGAGATAAAGACCCACCCACACTTCTTATAGAGAGACAAAGACCCGCCCAAACTTCTTAAAGAGACAAAGACCAGCCCACATTTCTTATAGAGATAGAAAGACGCGCCTACACTTCTTATAGAGATAAAGACCCACCCACAGTTCTTATAGAGAGACAAAGGTCCGCCCACACTTCTTATAGAGACAAATACAAACCTACACTTCTCATAGAGAGAGAATAAGTCCCGCCTACACTTGTTAAAGAAATACAAAGACCCCCTAACACTTCTTAGGGAGAGATAAAGACTCGCCCAAATGTCTTACAGAGAGACAAAGAATCGCCCACACTTCTTATAGAGAGACAAAGACCCACCCACACTTCTTATAGAGAGACAAAAAGCTGTCCACATTTATTACAGAGAGACAAAGACTCGCCATTTCTCTCTTCATTTCTTAAAGTAATGATGGCCACTCGTTTTTCTTTACTTAGCTGCTTTTTTCTTGCCATAATACAAATTCTAAGTCTATTCAGTAGGACTATCAGCTGTGTATCCACCTGACTTCTGCACAACACAACTGATGGTCCCAACCCCATTTATAAGGCAAGAAATCCCACTTATTAAACCTGACAGGGCACACCTGTGAAGTAGAAACCATTTCCGGTGACTACCTCTTGAAGCTCATCAAGAGAATGCCAAGAGTGTGCAAAGCAGTCATCAAAGCAAAAGGTGGCTACTTTGAAGAACCTAGAATATAAGACATATTTTCAGTTGTTTCACACTTTTTTGTTAAGTATATAATTCCACATGTGTTAATTCATAGTTTTGATGCCTTCAGTGTGAATGTACAATTTTCAAAGTCATGAAAATACAGAAAAATCTTTAAACAAGAAGGTGTGTCCAAACTTTTGGTCTGTACTGTATGATGAGGGGCTTCCGGACATGTTAGGGGTTGACGAGACTGCACAGAGATCATTCATTGTCCTATCTGGCCCCCTCTAGTACAAACAGTATTTTATGTAGATAAATGAGCAGAGACGAATAATACAGGAGGATGGACGTCCCCTTTAATTCTAAGATGGTCCCTTACTGTAATTTGGGTTATGAGGGTGAGATAAAAGGCTGATGTGACAGTGACGGTGGCGTGGGCCTGCGTTAGCCCCCTGCAGATGGAGGAGAATGTGTTGGACATTGTGTCAGCAGTGGATGCCGGCAATCTGTCGCCTTCTCTCTCCCCCATTCCTTGTGTTTACTGTGCGTGTTCTGTACAGAGAAGATAATGTTCTTTCACTCTAGAGTTACAAGTAGTGCGCACTCATCCTCCCAGAGGTTATTCTCAGCGAGCGGCCAGACACTCTGCGGAGATTTCTGGGTTTGTCCTAATGGACAATTTTTCTTCTGTGACGTCATCTGGAGAACAAAAATATTCAGAATTAGGTTTCATAATGAATTTTCCATATAAATAATGTTCACAAAACATCAGAGAATAGAGAAGCGGCAGAGGACCTGTTCCACTGGGGACTCCATCTTCAGCTGCTTTATTTCAGCGCAGTGTTGTCATCGGAGATTCTGATCTGCCATAAAGAACTTCCTGCTGCAGACAATTTTCGTTTTTTGCAATTTTGTTTTTTTTTCCAAGAGCCATCATTTTTTTTAATGTTGACATACAATATGGGGACTGTCTTATGTAGATCTGAATGACGCCATTGATTTTATAATATACTGGTAAGAAAGAGAAAAAATGTCCTAGTGAGGTGAAATGGTGAAAAAACGCAATGCTACCATGTTTTTTTAAGCTTAATGCTACTTTGATGGAAAATATTACGATGTTTTGATTGTCTTTTGTTGTATTTGTGGGGGGAAGGTACAATTCCAGCATTAGTTTTTTTTTATTTTGCTTTATGGCATTTATCCCAAGGGTCAAATAATTTTATATTTTGATAGTTCAGACTTTTGCAGAAGTGACAATACCAAATATGTTCATTTTTTAAACTTTTTTTTAAACTGGAGAAAAAGGGGGACGGTTCCATTTTTTTAAAATATTTTTAAAAAGTTTATTTTTTCACTTCTTAGTTTATTTTTTAGTCCCCGTAGGGACTTGAAACTGCAAATGTTTGAATACAACAGTATTGCATTATATAGTGAACACCTTGATCTTCTATGAAGTTCAGCCCAGGGGTACCAAATAGTGGCAACAATCATGGGAACCAGATGGTACCCTACCTTCATCTAGAGGTTCCCTACTTGAGTGCTGAGACTCCTTTTTGGAGTTTTCCATATATTGATGGCTTATCCTTAGGTCAGGCCATCTCATCAGTGCATCAGTTTGAGGTCAGACTCTCAGCATTGCGCCCATGAGCTGATTTGGGGCCCCTTCATTGCTTACCAGACACAGCTCCATATGACGAGCCCAGGGGATGGGGACGACCCGGCGCCCGGGCCTTGTTGTTGCCTGGCCTTGGGGGATGTCGCGGTGGTCGGCTCCCGGGCCCGTACCCTGGGGTCAATCTTAAAAAGAAGGAATAATGGGGGTAAAGGTGTATGGGATAGGAAAAGTTTGTGACGCCACCCGTGGTATCTGGTGAGGATCACCAGCGCTGCTACAGTCCTCTGAGGCCGGTGGTCAGGCAGCTTAGATGGTGCAGCTCCCCACAGGTGGAGCGGGGCCTCAGGGCAGCATAGGAGAAGGGATGCAGGACAGAGGGGACCCAGCCGGGTCAGAAGAAGAATAGGCACACTCATAACAGTTCACTTCAGTACCTTTACTGGTGGTGTTTCAGGCACGATCCAGGGCACTGTAGGGTGAAGGGTGCATTTCAGGACTCTCCCCAGTGAGCGGGTGTGGGGCCTCCTGTTTCTTGCCTTTTCCTGCTAAGTTTATGACCTGCCTGAAGCTAGGCCTAGTTTGGTCTCTGTCTTGCACCTGCTGACCTGGTGGTAGGGCCTTCTGTTGGAGATCACACTCCCTGGTCTCTTGGGCCTCAGTGATTCCTGACCCTGGGATAATGGTCAGCTTTTGGTGTTCCTGGGACATGTAGCTCACCAGGGGCTCCGGTTGTTTCTGCTGGTCCTAGAGATCCTTACAGACACGGACCCGGTGTCCGGTATATGGTTGTGGGGTGAGCTGGTTAAGCTCCTCTGCCCCCCTATGTATCTCGCTTACTCCACTTGCCTTCGGCCGCGCTCGGGGCCCTCACTAGGCTTCACACTGGCAGTAGGCCTCGCTACTCTTCACCGCTCTTATGGCGTCGGCACGCCTTGGGCTCACTAACCTGAGCTCCCTGAGTCTGGGCTGGACAGACTTTCTCACAGACTTCACTTTCTGTGGACTCCAGACTAAACTGCCTAGCTCCACCTTCCCTATTTATATCCCTAACGGGCTCCCTCTGGTGGTCTGAGGTAGAAGGTGGAGGTGTGTGAATGCTATAAGGGCCTCTTGAGGAGGAATTCATCCATGCACCCCTCTAGGATCTGTGGCACCAATGCGCAGCAGGGCGCCACATTCCCCCCTAGCAAAGCTCAGTACTCCCGGACTGAAGTACTTTTTATAACAACAACAATAGCTCTTCCCTTTATGGGAGGCACTTGGCTGAAACGTTGCATATAAAACATTATAAATAAAAAATAGATAAGTACATATAATAAGCAACCCCAGAATTCAAGTCTCTTCCGGTGAGGTTCCCAGACAGGATGTCCATCTCACAGGGTAGAGTACTGTAACATACCTGGCGGCATCCTTGCATAGTGGTCCATCTCCCACTGTGCAAGAGCGCGCACTTGATCTCCTGTCCAGAATGTCTCTCTGGCTTCCCTCCATGCTGTCTGTTTGTGTCTGTTTCTGCTGCTTAAGGGCGGCGCCCGATCACTTCCTGCTTTTTGTACCTGCTGTGGGTCACACCCCTTGTGCATCCTCAGCCTATTGCTGTCTGTCACCTGGTATATAGCTCAGCTGCTCCAATCAATCCCGGCCTGAGCATAGTGTTTCATTCAGTGTGTGCTTGCACTCTGAATGTGCCAGGTCCCGTTCTGTGCTCTCTTGTCTGCCGATCCTGGAGGCTGTATTTCCAGGCCTGTCTGAACACGCTCCTAGCCTGTTCCTCTCGCCTTCTAGGGGCCGATTACCTAGACCCGCTCCTGTATCTTGTCTGTCCTGTCTGAACACGCTCCTAGCCTGTTCCTCCCGCCTTCTAGGGGCCGATTACCTAGACCCGCTCCTGTATCTTGTCTGTCCTGTCTGAACACGCTCCTTGCCTGTTCGTTCCGCCTCTCTGGGGGCCGTATTCCCAGACCCGCTCCTGTATCCCTCTGCAGTGTCGGTCTCCTCCGTACACTCAGTTTCAGTCTGAACTCTCTCCTATCCTTTACCTGTTTTGCCTCTATGTCCGTTCCCTTCCTTTTTCTGCAGAGTCTGAACTCGCACCTAACTCCTGCTTGTTGTCTCTGTACTCCCGTTTGTGAGTTTGTGGTCCACTCGCTACTTCACTGCAAGTACCCTGTGGGTATCTGGCTCTGCCTTTCTCTTCCTGTCTGTTCCGTGTGAACAGAGCCCTGTCCCCCCTGCTCTGCCTTGCTCACCGCTCCGGCGGTTCTAGCCTGCTCCGACTCCTTTGCTCACCGCTCCGGCGGTTCTAGCCTGCTCTGGCTCCTTTGCTCACTGCTCCGGCGGTTCTAGCCTGCTCTGACTCCATTGCTCACCGCTCCGGCGGTTCTAGCCTGCTCTGACTCCTTTGCTCACTGCTCCGGCGGTTCTAGCCTGCTCTGACTCCTTTGCTCACCGCTCCGGCGGTTCTAGCCTGCTCTGACTCCTTTGCTCACCGCTCCGGCGGTTCTAGTCTGCTCTGACTCCTTTGCTCACCGCTCCGGCGGTTCTAGCCTGCTCTGACTCCTTTGCTCACCGCTCCGGCGGTTCTAGCCTGCTCTGACTCCTTTGCTCACCGCTCCGGCGGTTCTAGCCTGCTCTGACTCCTTTGCTCACCGCTCCGGCGGTTCTAGCCTGCTCTGACTCCTTTGCTCACCGCTCCGGCGGTTCTAGCCTGCTCTGACTCCTTTGCTCGCTGCTCCGGCAGTCTCGTTCAGCTCTGACCCTTTGCTCACCGCTCCTGGCGGCCTTGTCCTGCTCTACTCTTGCTCACCGCTCCAGGCGGCCTTGTCCTGCCCTGTTCTCGCTCACCTCTCTGGGCGGCCTCACTCTGCTGTGTTTGTCCGCCACATCTGTGGTTCTGTTCCTGAGTCCCAGTGTGTACTGGGTCCTATCCCGCCAGTGTTCCTACCTGCTAGTGCCTCCCTGTCTGCACTCTAGCTGTGCTTGCCTGTACCCCTCTGCCTGTATTGTTCCTGAGTCCCAGTGTGTACTGGGTCCTATCCCGCCTGTGTTCCTACCTGCTAGTGCCTCCCTGTCTGCACTCTAGCTGTGCTTGCCTGTACCCCCCTGCCTGCATACCCGCCTGCCTGCATACCAGTCGTGCCTGCCTATACCCACCAGTCTGTGCGCCAGCCTAACCAGCCTGTTCCTGTATTCCCCTGTGTGGGTCAACAGCCGTGTCCGGGGTCTGTCCTGGAGTAGCACCTGGTCCCTCTGCTCGGTTCCTCCTTGGTGCACTGGCGTCGTATGCCGTCGTGCGACCCTGGTCGGATCGGGTGAATACCTAGTTACGCCCCTCCAGGCATTCACTCTCCGGCACGGTCCAGTGGAATCACACGCACACGCCGCTCAGCCCGGGCGTGTGCATTACAGCATGCTCAGGCCATGGTTCCCGTTGAGCCCCACGGCCTTCGCTCTCTGAGAAGTTTTCCAGCGAATACATGCATTAAAATAAATAAATAAATTTTTTGTTCCCTTTAGCTGAGTTCCAGGCGAATTACGCACCTGTCCAGATGGATCTATCTGCTCTCGTTCCTGCGGATCCGCTACGTTATTATGGGGATCCAAGACAAAGTCGTGCATTTGTGGAGCAATGCATGCTACACTTCAAGTTCTACCCTCTATGTTTTCCCACCGATCGGGTTAAGGTGGCATTCATTATGTCTTACCTGGCGGGTGATGCCTTGGAATGGATCAACCCCCTATATGAAACACAGGATCCGATCCTCCTGGACCTAATGGCCTTCCTGGTGGCCTTTCTAATGGTCTTCGATGATCCTAACCCGGAGGCTCCTGCTGAAGCTTCACTTCCCAATATCCCGGAGCAGCCCCAATGGGTAATGTGTGTGGGTAGCGCAATAGTCCTCCAGCCCAATGAGACTAATGCCCACCCAGAATCCTCACAGGGTGACTACGCTTTCCGGAATACTTCTCCCAACCTCAAGAGGCAGTCCAGACGTGCTAGACGTAGAGGCAAGCCGTCACGCCAGGGTCTGTCCTCCCTGAGACCTCCTGACCCCAACCTTGAAGTCCCTACTGAAGCTTCATCTCCCTGTATCCCGGAGAAGCCCCAACGGGTAATGTGCGTGGGTAGTGCACCAGTTCTCCTGCCCGAAGAGACTTCTGCCCATTCAGACTCCACACAGGGGGACTTCCTGCACCCGGCATCAGATGCTTCACCCACTTTAACCGGTGTGCATGTCCAAGGATGCTCCAAAGCTGTGGTTACCTCAGAGTCTGTGCACCTCTACTACCTGGCGGAGGAACCCCTGTTGCCTCCTGAATCCTCCGGGATACCACTCAATGACAAATGGAGAGAGACTTCTCTACACCCGGTACTCGATACTTTGTCCGCTTCGTCCTGTGAGCCTGACAATGGGTACCCCAAAGTGGTAGTTACCCCCGAGTCTCTACACCCCTCCGACCAGGCGGAGGACCTCCAGTTGTCTCCTGAACCCTTCGGGGTGCTACCTGGTAGCGAAAGGACAGAGACTCTCCTATACTCTGTACCTGATACCTCGCTCGCTTCGTCCAGTGAGTCCAACCTAGTGTACTCCGAAGCAGAGGTTACTCCCGAGTCTCTACACCCCTCCGACCAGGCTGAGGACCTCCAGTTGTCTCCAGAACCCTTCGGGGTGCTACCTGGTAGCGAAAGGACAGAGACTCTCCTATACTCAGTACCTGATACCTCGCTCGCTTCGTCCACTGAGTCCAACCTAGTGTACTCTGAAGCAGAGGTTACACATGAGTCTCTACACCCCTCTGACCAGGCGGAGGACCTCCAGTTGTCTCCAGAACCCTTCGGGGTGCCACCTGGTGGTGAATGGACAGAGACTTTCCTATATCCTGGATCTGATACCTCGCTTGCTTCGTCCAGTGAGTCCGACCTAGTGTACTCTGAAGCAGATGTTTTCTCTGAGCCTCTGCACTCTTCTGACCCGGCGGAGGACCTCCAGTTGTTTCCTGAATCCTCCGGGGTACCACCAGATAACAAAGAGACAGTGACTTTTCCTCATTATGTACCTGATAACCCGTCTATTTCTTCCTGTGAGCTTGACAAGATGTACCTCGAAGCAGAGATTACCCCCAAGTCTCTGTCCCCCTCCAACCCAGTGGAGGACTTCCAGTTGTCTCCTGTACCCTCTGGGGTGCCACCTGAAAATATGTGGAGAGAGACTTCCTTGTGTGCTGTTCCTGGTACTCCACCCGTTTCGTCTGTTGCTGAGGATGGCTGGATGGGAGGTAGCATCCTAGCTACCCAGAGGAGACCAGTTTTTCCGGTGGACAGTTGAAGTGATCTCTTCGAAGTGAAGAATTGGCCCTCGAATTCCCTGCGAAAGATTCTGGCAGGCCTGAAGAAGAGGGGGCGTAAGGGGGGGGGGGGTACTGTAACATACCTGGCGGCGTCCTTGCATAGTGGTCCATCTCCCACTGTGCAAGAGCGCGCACTTGATCTCCTGTCCAGAATGTCTCTCTGGCTTCCCTCCATGCTGTCTGTTTGTGTCTGTTTCTGCTGCTTAAGGGCGGCGCCCGATCACTTCCTGCTTTTTGTACCTGCTGTGGGTCACACCCCTTGTGCGTCCTCAGCCTATTGCTGTCTGTCACCTGGTATATAGCTCAGCTGCTCTAATCAATCCCGGCCTGAGCATAGTGTTTCATTCAGTGTGTGCTTGCACTCTGAATGTGCCAGGTCCCGTTCTGTGTTCTCTTGTCTGCCGATCCTGGAGGCTGTATTTCCAGGCCTGTCTGAACACGCTCCTAGCCTGTTCCTCTCGCCTTCTAGGGGCCGATTACATAGACCCGCTCCTGTATCTTGTCTGTCCTGTCTGAACACGCTCCTAGCCTGTTCCTCCCGCCTTCTAGGGGCCGATTACCTAGACCCGCTCCTGTATCTTGTCTGTCCTGTCTGAACACGCTCCTTGCCTGTTCGTTCCGCCTCTCTGGGGGCCGTATTCCCAGACCCGCTCCTGTATCCCTCTGCAGTGTCGGTCTCCTCCGTACACTCAGTTCCAGTCTGAACTCTCTCCTATCCTTTACCTGTTTTGCCTCTATGTCCGTTCCCTTCCTTTTTCTGCAGAGTCTGAACTCGCACCTAACTCCTGCTTGTTGTCTCTGTACTCCCGTTTGTGAGTTTGTGGTCCACTCGCTACTTCACTGCAAGTACCCTGTGGGTATCTGGCTCTGCCTTTCTCTTCCTGTCTGTTCCGTGTGAACAGAGCCCTGTCCCCCCTGCTCTGCCTTGCTCACCGCTCCGGCGGTTCTAGCCTGCTCCGACTCCTTTGCTCACCGCTCCGGCGGTTCTAGCCTGCTCTGGCTCCTTTGCTCACTGCTCCGGCGGTTCTAGCCTGCTCTGACTCCTTTGCTCACCGCTCCGGCGGTTCTAGCCTGCTCTGACTCCTTTGCTCACCGCTCCGGCGGTTCTAGCCTGCTCTGACTCCTTTGCTCACCGCTCCGGCGGTTCTAGCCTGCTCTGACTCCTTTGCTCGCTGCTCCGGCAGTCTCGCTCAACTCTGACCCTTTGCTCACCGCTCCTGGCGGCCTTGTCCTGCTCTACTCTTGTTCACCGCTCCAGGCGGCCTTGTCCTGCCCTGTTCTCGCTCACCTCTCTGGGCGGCCTCACTCTGTTGTTTGTCCGCCACATCTGTGGTTCTGTTCCTGAGTCCCAGTGTGTACTGGGTCCTATCCCGCCAGTGTTCCTACCTGCTAGTGCCTCCCTGTCTGCACTCTAGCTGTGCTTGCCTGTACCCCTCTGCCTGTAATGTTCCTGAGTCCCAGTGTGTACTGGGTCCTATCCCGCCTGTGTTCCTACCTGCTAGTGCCTCCCTGTCTGCACTCTAGCTGTGCTTGCCTGTACCCCCCTGCCTGCATACCCGCCTGCCTGCATACCAGTCGTGCCTGCCTATACCCACCAGTCTGTGCGCCAGCCTAACCAGCCTGTTCCTGTATTCCCCTGTGTGGGTCAACAGCCGTGTCCGGGGTCTGTCCTGGAGTAGCACCTGGTCCCTCTGCTCGGTTCCTCCTTGGTGCACTGGCGTCGTATGCCGTCGTGCGACCCTGGTCGGATCGGGTGAATACCTAGTTACGCCCCTCCAGGCATTCACTCTCCGGCACGGTCCAGTGGAATCACACGCACACGCCGCTCAGCCCGGGCGTGTGCATTACAAGTACTTGGTAGCTTGAGGGACCTGTCCAAAGCAAACCCTCCACGTAGGCCCTGGGGTGGCTGCAGGGCATGGTGATCCTGAGTTGGACCTCCGTTTGTGCCACACCAGACAGTTTTTTCTTCTGAGGTCACTTAAAGGGGCACTCCAGGGAGTGCAATTATTTACAAGAAGCAGTTTTGGGCTGCACACAGTCCTCAGCCACAGAGTTCTTTATGTACCCTGACGGGTAGTTAGAGGCAAACAAGGGAAAGTGTCCATTTCACTTAGATTGTCCATTATAAAGCAAAACACAAGTTAATAAATACATATATGAAAATACACAATATAATACCCCAGGGGCAGCTATTTACACTGTCAGAGTTTCCTTCTTTACTCTCTGTATCTGACAGGGGTCTGACCTCGTGTGCTACGTGTCGACCTACGTGGTACTGGGATGCGTGAGGCACTAGTATTTGCACTACCTCCCATTTTGTCAGTTCTAAGTGTTTGGGGACTGCAGGGTTGCCTTAACCTCTCTACAGGACTGGCAAGTATACCATTGGCTGGGCCTTGTTGCTCTGCTCCAACCGGGGATCCTTCTTCCGGGGATTCTTCTTGAGCAGGCTCTACCGAAGCACTTAAAGGTTCTACTTGCTGTGGAGGGTCTTCTGGCTGTTGAAAGAAGTGGATCACAGGGATTATTACTGCTCCTCCTAGTTGAGGCCAATCTGCCGGGAAATCTCCTAAATCAGTATGGAGTACTGCTTCTTTAGGCTCCTCTGGTACGGTGAGAGGCACTTCTTCTTGGGGCTTTAGCAGGTCTGGACACAACTTCAGATGGTCTCTAGATACCATTGCAGTCGCTATTCCTCCGTCTTTGCTAATCAAACAGGTCTTCTTGTTATCAAATCTTGAATTTAACACAGTGTAGGGTTCTCTCTCCCACTGGTCATCAAGTTTGTGGTTTCTCCTTTTCCTCTTTAACACCACTTCTCCTGGTGTGAAGGGTCCTGCGGGCGCACTTTTATTGTAGTGGGCTTCCAGCTTGTCCCTTACCCGAGTGAGACTGTCTTCGACACAGGCCTGTACTCTTCTGTATTGCTCCTGTCTGGTCGTGTCTCAGTCCTCAGTGGACATATCTGCTTCCGGTTCTACTACACACACCAAGCTCCAGGTCCATGGGCAACTTCCTGGGTCTTGCTCGCATGAGATATGCTGGAGTACAATTGGTGGAACTCACAGGTATGTGGTTGTACAGATCTACCAGGTCAGGTAGTAGGTCTGGCCACTGATTTCTCTCTTCTAGTGGTAAGGTCTTCAGCAGGTCGATGACGATGTTATTCATCTTTTCACAGAGTCCGTTGGTTTGGGGGTGGTACGGTGTAGTCCGGATCTTTTTACACCAGTACAAATGGCAGAACTCCTTGAACAATTCGGCTTCAAAGGCTGAGCCTTGATCCGTCAGCACCTGCTCCGGGTATCCGTGGGGCCTGCAAAAGTACGCCTGGAACGTCTTCGCCGCAGTTTCTGCCGTCAGATTCTTGACGGGGGCGACCACCAGGAACCGGGAGTAGTGATCCACCATGGTCAGGGCATAGGAATATCCTGACCTGCTGGGTGACAACTTGACATGATCCAGGGTCATGATCTCCAAAGGTCGAGTTGTCTTGATGGGTTGCAGGGGTGCCTTCGGGCTGCTGTAGTCTTTTCTTCTGAGGCTACAGGGTCCACAATTCCGGCACCACCTCTCAATGGAACTGCGCATTCCTACCTAATAAAACCGACATTTCAGCAGGGTTTCTAGCTTCTTCCAGCCAAAGTGCCCCGCCTGATCGTGGTAGGCTTCCAACACCATCTGGATGTCTGTCTTGGTCACCACTATCAGCCATACTATCTCATGGGTTTTGGGGTTGACGTACCTCCGGCACAGCTTCTCTCTATAGATGAACAGCCGGCTCTTCTCATTCCACAGCTGCTTGGCTTGGAGAGACGCTTCCTTCTCCAGGGAGGAACCTTCCTGGGTTATCAGTTCTATTATACGGCTGACAACCGGGTCGCTGTCCTGGGTCTCCTTCCAGCTGTGGTGGAGGCTCGTTGCTCGTGGACCATTCCATTCCAATGAAAGGCAGGTAGTTCAATCTCCTCCAGGTCATCCACTTCTTCTTCAGTGTCCGACTGGTGGGGCATCCTGGACAGGGCATCGGCATTGGCGTTCTTGCGGCCCGCCCGGTACTTAATAGTGAATTGGTAGTTTGACAGCCTAGCCATCCATCGTTGTTCCATGGCTCCTAGCTTGGCTGTTTCTAGATGAGTCAAGGGGTTGTTATCAGTGAAGGCAGTGAATTTACTGGAGGCTAGGTAGTGCTTGAACCGCTCGGTGATGGCCCAGACCAGGGCCAGGAACTCCAACTTGAAGCTGCTATAGTTCTCTGGGTTCCTCTCGGTCGGGCGGAGCTTCCTGCTTGCATAGGCGATCACCTTTTCTCGGCCATTCTGCTTCTGACTTAGTACAGCTCCTAATCCCTCGTTGCTGGCATCAGTGTACAGCAGGAATGGTTGGCTGTAGTCAGGGTAGGCCAGGATCTCTTCGCCAGTCAGGAGATCTCCTTCATCACCTTAAAGGATTCGGCTTGCTCCTTACCCCACTGGAACGGGCGGTTTCTACCTCTCCCGGACTGTCCTACCAGGAGATCTTGCAAAGGCGCCGCTTTCTTGGTATAGTCCTTCACAAACCTCCGGTAATACCCGACTAGTCCCAGGAACTGACGTACCTCCTTGAGGCTCTTCGGCTCCGGCCATTTCTGGATGGCAGTGACTTTCTCCGGGTTTGGTGCTACTCCCTCTGGACTAACAATGTGCCCCAGGTACTGTACCTTTCTCTTGAGCAGGTGGCACTTTGAGGGCTTCAGCTTCATCCCATACCGGGACAGCGACTCAAATACCTCCGCCAGGTGCTTCAAGTGGTCCTCATACGTTTTGGAGTACACTATCACGTCGCCCAGGTATAGCAGTACAGTCTCGAAGTTGCGGTGTCCCAGGCAGCACTCCATCAATGTCTGGAACGTTCCGGGGGCGTTACAGAGTCCAAACAGCATACTATTGAACTCGCAGAGTCCCATCGGGGTGGTGAAGGCTGTCTTCTCCCGATCCTCTTCAGCAAGAGCTACTTGCCAGTACCCACTAGTGAGGTCAAGGGTGGAGAAGTAATTTGCAGACTTTAAGGCAGCCAGGGATTCCTCTATACGTGCTAAAGGGTATGCATCTTTATGTGTAATGCGATTTACTTGTCTGTAATCTACACACATTCTCATGCTTTCGTCCTTTTTCCTGACTAGAACTAGGGGAGCTGCCCAGGGACTACAACTATCCCTTACTACCCCTGCCTTCTTCATGTCGTGCAACATCTCCTTCGCCTTCTGGTAGTGTGCTGGTGGTATAGGCCTGTAACGTTCTTTGATGGGTGGATGGTCACCTGTGGGGATATGGTGTTGAACCCCCTTAATCCTCCCAAAGTCAAGTGGGTGTTTACTGAATACCTGCTCGTATTCCTGAACCACCCGGTGTACACTCTGCTTCTGATGGGCAGGAGTAGTGTCTGTCCCAACATGGAGCTGTTGACACCAATCCTCCACCTGGGTTGCCGGGTCATTATCCTCCACTTCGTCTGGTGAGGTTAAGGACTCCGCCGTGAGTATGGAGTTGTTATTTACTGTGTACAGTTTGGCAACAGTGGCGTAGCGTGGTAATCTAACCTCGTCCTCCCCATAGTTTAGGAGGCGTACGGGCACCCTCCCATTGCGTACATCCACTACCCCTCTGGCAGTCAAGAGTGTAGGCCTATGTTCCGAGCTAAGGGGCTCTACTACCGCCTGGTAGCTCCGTCCTTTGAGACCTATTGCTGCTCTACACCAAATCAGCATTTCACTCATCGGGGAAATCACGATGGGTATCGGGTCTGTCACTCGTACATTACCAATTTCACCGCCTGGTAGCTTTACCTGTTGCTGGTCCATAAGGGCTCGGATCTCTTTCTGGAGCGCCCTTCTCTGCCCTGGTCTGGCAGTGTCAGCCATCTGTTGGAGCAAGAACAACACTTCTCCCAAACAGTTACTAACAATATTTGTGCCAAGTACCATATACAAGTCTGTATCATCAGGATTAGTCTCTACTACAATTAGTCCCTGGTCCTTCAGTTCTACTCTTCCCACCTTTACTGCCACATCCTTAACCCCGACTAGGTTAAGGGGGAGGCAGTTTGAGGCATACACGGAAAGATTTGGATCTGGTGGGTGAAGTTCGTCTATGGACCAGAACCTTTTGTAGAGGACATCAGGCATGATGGTTACCTGTGATCCTGTGTCCAGCAGGGCAGGTGTCGCGATGCCGTCCAGTACAATGGACAGGAAAGGTCTTCGTCCCGTGAACCTGCGGTACCAGTTTGATGGGCCTGGGGGGTCTACTCCTGGGTGTCGGCCCTCGGCCCCAGGGTTTTCTTGTTTAAAGGACAGCTCTAGGCGTGACCTGTCTTGTGGCAGCGGTGGCAGGCAGGGTCCCTCGGCGGGCGGCGTTGGTCGCTGGTCCTCCCAGGGGGTGGCGTTGTCCTCCTCCTCCTTCTCATCCAAGGGACATCCTCAAGGCTGTCAGATAGCAGGATCCTTCCTTCCTCCTCGGGCTCCGTCCTCAGCTGCAGGGCACTCAGTACAGTGGTCAGGGTTTTGCTCAACTGACGCACTTCAGAGCGCAGGCTGTCCAGCTCACTAGGGGACGTTGCTGGAACCTTGGCTTCAGCAGCCACCGGGGAAAAGGTGGACGCTGCAGGTACTGGGGTGGCCCCACCCTGGTAACATTGGATATCAGTTGTTTCCAGGGGCTGCAGTCCTTTTATAGCCATATCCTTGAGGGTGTCAAAGGTGGCATCTGGATGATCCAGGGACCACCAACGTACAGTCCTGCTCTCCTCTTGGGACCTCAGTTCCCGGATAAACTGTTCCTTTAGCATTTTATTTTCATTATCGATGCTGGTTGGACTAACCTGTTTCAGAGCTCGCAGGGCCCCTTGTAAACGCCAGGCATAGTCCCGAACACTGTCCTCCGGTTGCTGAGAGCAGTTGTAGAACCTCATGCGGAGGTCTGTCTCAGTACGATTCTCAAAGACAGTCTGTATCTTTTTAAAGATTGCGGACACTGACTCCTGGTCTGCGGCCGACCAGGTTTCTACTTCTAGCTCCGCAGCACCAGTCAATTGTCCCAATACAACAGCAGCTCTTTGCTTGCCTGTCATAGAGTACATGTCCAGTATACCGCATATTTTCCTTTTAAATCCAGATAGGGTATCAGGTTTGCCGCTGTACTGGGGGAGCCACTTCGCTCCAGGGATGTACGGTAGGGCCATGGGTATGACAGGGGTTACAAGCCCTGCTGGTGGAGCGGCTGCTTCGGCCTGCTCGGCGCCGAGCGCGGGTTGAACATCAGGGCGGTTAACCGGTACTCCGGCGTTGTGCTGTTCTTCGGACATTCTGGCGCCCCCCTAGCGGACCGTGGCCTACCTTCTTTTCTTTTCTTCCGGTAGGCCGCAGCTCCGCAGGTGACGGTCTTCCTTTAGGACCTTGCGTCGCTTGCGTCCTACGTCAGAGCGTTCACTGGCGCTCCTTTCAGGACCTGGTGCTTCCTGGTTTGACGTTGAGGCGTGGGGTGTGTCCTGGGCTTTGCGCGCTTTAGCAGGTACGCCTCTCAGTTTCCCGTGGTTACGCCCTTCTTCCCGCTCGGCGGCCCAACAATGGCGGCGATCTTCGCCACAGTTAAATACACAGTTCTGATTAAAGGAGCACAGTACCCTGTGGCAACGGGCACAACACTCCGTCGTTGCAGTGGGCACGGAATCCTGTTCGTGACGCCAGGAAGAGATGACGCGCCCAGGGGATGGGGACGACTCGGCGCCCAGGCCTTGTTGTTGCCTGACCTTGGGGGATGTCGCGGTGGTCGGCTGCCGGGCCCATACCCTGGGGTCACTCTTAAAAAGAAGGAATAATGGGGGAAAAGGTGTATGGGATAGGAAAAGTTTGTGACGCAACCCGTGGTATCTGGTGAGGATCACCAGCACTGCTACAGTCCTCTGAGGCTGGTGGTCAGGCAGCTTAGATGGTGCAGCTCCCCACAGGTGGAGCGGGGCCTCAGGGCAGCGTAGGAGAAGGGATGCAGGACAGAGGGGACCCAGCCGGGTCAGAAGAAGAATAGGCACACTCATAACAGTTCACTTCAGTACCTTTACTGGTGGTGTTTCAGGCACGATCCAGGGCACTGTAGGGTGAAGGGTGCATTTCAGGACTCTCCCCAGTGAGCGGGTGTGGGGCCTCCTGTTTCTTGCCTTTTCCTGCTAAGTTTATTACCTGCCTGAAGCTAGACCTAGCTTGGTCTCTGTCTTACACCTGCTGACCTGGTGGTAGGGCATTCTGTTGGAGATCACACTCCCTGGTCTCTTGGGCCTCAGTGATTCCTGACCCTGGGATAACGGTCAGCTTTTGGTGTTCCTGGGACATGTAGTTCACCAGGGGTTCCGGTTGTTTCTGCTGGTCCTAGAGATTATTGCAGACACGGACCCGGTGTCCGGTATATGGTTGTGGGGTGAGCTGGTTAAGCTCCTCAGCCCCCTATGTAGCTCGCTTACTCCACTTGCCTTCGGACGTGCTCGTGGCCCTCACTAGGCTTCACACTGGCAGTAGGCCTCGCTAATCTTCACCGCTCTTATGGCGTCGGCACGCCTTGGGCTCACTAACCTGAGCTCCCCGAGTCTGGGCTGGACAGACTTTCTCACAGACTTCACTCTCTGTGGACTCCAGACTAAACTGCCTAGCTCCACCTTCCCTATTTATATCCCTAATGGTCTCCCTCTGGTGGTCTGAGGTGGAAGGTGGAGGTGTGTGAATGCTATGAGGGCCTCTTGTGGAGGAATCCGTCCATGCACCCCTCTAGGATCTGTGGCACCAATGTGCAGCAGGGCGCCACACATACTTCTGGTGATGGCTGTGCAAGTCCATTTCATAACAAAGCATTACCAAAAGCATGGAACTGTACCTGGTAAACAAGGACTTTCGATCAGCGAGGGTGCAGAATCAGACCCCAACGATCTGCTAATGATATCTACTACTGGATTAACCCAAGGTGTTAGAAAATCCTTTTAATATGGGCATAGAATGGGGAAATATAAGTGATAATGCAGGTAGAATATTTGTATGTATAATGAAAACTTCAGAAACCTTTAGCAAACATCATGCTTTTCGTTTCTCATGGTCTGAGATTACGCTTAGTGAAAGGGTACATTATAATTTAAGTCAGAAAGCTAAACATGGCTGCTTAGGAGGGACGAGGGGCAACCATAATGAATGAACCCACCGCGGAGTTCCCTAACTTGTGGGTGTTTTTCCTGCTCAGCTGGTTAATTCCATTCAGTCAGTACATTGTGACTCCTTGTCTGCCCGGTCTGCTGACCACATTCATATCATGTGTAGAATACTTCTGATTGAGTAATTGGGGTTTGGAACAAATTTAGAAATATTAAGAAAACCCCTCAATGATTGTAAAATTAGGAAGCATACGAGGGGAGCGGTCAGGTGTCATCATCGTGTGATTCCTTTCTCAGCTACATGGTGGACACTATTGATGATATTCCTGTATTTTATAATGAATTAACAAAACATCAAACCCTGAAAATAACCCAACTCTCCCATGAACAGAACTAAAAAGATCTCTATGCTGCATTCTCCTCAACCAGACCTGGTATCATTATATCACTTCTGTGTATCTGTAAGAGTCAATGTATATGTAATTGCAGCTGTGCCTCGTGCCTGACGAGATTACCATTAACGACTCATGTAATCATGTGATAAACCAATGTGTACATAACTCTACATTCCTGTACCAACCTCAAGGACAAAATCACATAGTGACTCCAATCAGATTAATGAATCCTCTACCAGTTTTGACTAACTACTTGTCCATAGGGAGATGTATTATAGTAGTTATATTCTTGTATATAGGAGCAGTATTATAGTAGTTATATTCTTGTACATAGGGAGCAGTATTATAGTAGTTATATTCTTGTAAATAGGAGCAGTATTATAGTAGTTATATTCTTGTACATAGGGGCAGTATTATAGTAGTTATATTCTTGTACATAGGGGCAGTATTATAGTAGTTATATTCTTGTACATAGGAGCAGTATTATAGTAGTTATATTCTTGTACATAGGAGCAGTGTTATAGTAGTTATATTCTTGTACATAGGAGCAGTGTTATAGTAGTTATATTCTTGTACATAGGGGCAGTATTATAGTAGTTATATTCTTGTACATAGGGGCAGTATTATAGTAGTTATATTCTTGTACATAGGGGGCAGTATTATAGTAGATATATTCTTGTACATAGGAGCAGTATTATAGTAGTTATATTCTTGTATATAGGGGGCAGTATTATAGTAGTTATATTCTTGTACATAGGGGGCAGTATTATAGTAGATATATTCTTGTACATAGGAGCAGTATTATAGTAGTTATATTCTTGTACATAGGAGCAGTGTTATAGTAGTTATATTCTTGTACATAGGGGCAGTATTATAGTAGTTATATTCTTGTACATAGGGGCAGTATTATAGTAGTTATATTCTTGTACATAGGAGCAGTATTATAGTAGTTATATTCTTGTACATAGGGGGCAGTATTATAGTAGATATATTCTTGTACATAGGAGCAGTATTATAATAGTTATATTCTTGTACATAGGAGCAGTATTATAGTAGTTATATTCTTGTACATAGGTGCAGTATTATAGTAGTTATATTCTTGTACATAGGAGCAGTATTATAGTAGTTATATTCTTGTATATAGGAGCAGTATTATAGTAGTTATATTCTTGTACATAGGGGGCAGTATTATAGTAGTTATATTCTTGTACATAGGAGCAGTATTATAGTAGTTATATTCTTGTACATAGGGGGCAGTATTATAGTAGTTATATTCTTGTACATAGGAGCAGTATTATAGTAGTTATATTCTTGTACATAGGGGGCAGTATTATAGTAGTTATATTCTTGTACATAGGAGCAGTATTATAGTAGTTATATTCTTGTACATAGGGGGCAGTATTATAGTAGTTATATTCTTGTACATAGGGGGCAGTATTATAGTAGTTATATTCTTGCACATAGGAGCAGTATTATAGTAGTTATATTCTTGTACATAGGGGGCAGTATTATAGTAGTTATATTCTTGTACATAGGGAGCAGTATTATAGTAGTTATATTCTTGGACATAGGAGCAGTATTATAGTAGTTATATTCTTGTACATAGGAGCAGTATTATAGTAGTTATATTCTTGTACATAGGGGCAGTATTATAGTAGTTATATTCTTGTATATAGGAGCAGTATTATAGTAGTTATATTCTTGTACATAGGGGGCAGTATTATAGTAGTTATATTCTTGTACATAGGAGCAGTATTATAGTAGTTATATTCTTGTATATAGGAGCAGTATTATAGTAGTTATATTCTTGTACATAGGGGCAGTATTATAGTAGTTATATTCTTGTATATAGGAGCAGTATTATAGTAGTTATATTCTTGTACATAGGGGGCAGTATTATAGTAGTTATATTCTTGTACATAGGAGCAGTATTATAGTAGTTATATTCTTGTACATAGGAGCATTATTATAGTAGTTATATTCTTGTATATAGGAGCAGTATTATAGTAGTTATATTCTTGTACATAGGGGCAGTATTATAGTAGTTATATTCTTGTATATAGGAGCAGTATTATAGTAGTTATATTCTTGTATATAGGAGCAGTATTATAGTAGTTATATTCTTGTACATAGGGGCAGTATTATAGTAGTTATATTCTTGTATATAAGAGCAGTATTATAGTAGTTATATTCTTGTACATAGGGGGCAGTATTATAGTAGTTATATTCTTGTACATAGGAGCAGTATTATAGTAGTTATATTCTTGTACATAGGGGGAAGTATTATAGTAGTTATATTCTTGTATATAGGAGCAGTATTATAGTAGCTATATTCTTGTACATAGGAGCAGTATTATAGTAGTTATATTCTTGTACATAGGGGGTAGTATTATAGTAGTTATATTCTTGTACATAGGAGCAGTATTATAGTAGTTATATTCTTGTACATAGGGGGCAGTATTATAGTAGTTATATTCTTGTATATAGGAGCAGTATTATAGTAGTTATATTCCTGTACATAGGGGGCAGTATTATAGTAGTTATATTCTTGTACATAGGGGCAGTATTATAGTAGTTATATTCTTGTACATAGGAGCAGTATTATAGTAGTTATATTCTTGTACATAGGGGCAGTATTATAGTAGTATATTCTTGTACATAAGAGCAGTATTATAGTAGTTATATTCTTGTACATAGGAGCAGTATTATAGTAGTTATATTCTTGTACATATGAGTTGTATTATAGTAGCTTTATTCTTGTATATAGGAGCAGTATTATATTAGTTATATTCTTGTACATAGGAGCAGTATTATAGTAGTTATATTCTTGTATATAGGAGCAGTATTATAGTAGTTATATTCTTGTACATAAGATCAGTATTATAGTAGTTATATTCTTGCATATAGGATCAGTATTATAGTAGTTATATTCTTGTATATAAAGGCATTATTATAGTAGTTATATTTTTGTACATAGGAGCAGTATTATAGTAGTAATATTCTTGTACATAGGTGCAGTATTATAGTAGTTATATTCTTGTATATAAAGGCATTATTATAGTAGTTATATTCTTGTACATAAGATCAGTATTATAGTAGTTATATTCTTGTACATAGGAGCAGTATTATAGTAGTTATATTCTTGTACATAGGAGCAGTATTATAGTAGCTATATTCTTGTATATAAAGGCAGTATTGTAGTAGTTATATTCTTGTACATAGGAGCAGTATTATAGTAGTTATATTTTTGTACATAGGAGCAGTATTATAGTAGTAATATTCTCGTATATAAAGGCAGTATTGTAGTAGTTATATTCTTGTACATAGGAGCAGTATTATAGTAGTTATATTCTTGTACATAGGGGGAAGTATTATAGTAGTTATATTCTTGTATATAGGAGCAGTATTATAGTAGCTATATTCTTGTACATAGGAGCAGTATTATAGTAGTTATATTCTTGTACATAGGGGGTAGTATTATAGTAGTTATATTCTTGTACATAGGAGCAGTATTATAGTAGTTATATTCTTGTACATAGGGGGCAGTATTATAGTAGTTATATTCTTGTATATAGGAGCAGTATTATAGTAGTTATATTCCTGTACATAGGGGGCAGTATTATAGTAGTTATATTCTTGTACATAGGGGCAGTATTATAGTAGTTATATTCTTGTACATAGGAGCAGTATTATAGTAGTTATATTCTTGTACATAGGGGCAGTATTATAGTAGTATATTCTTGTACATAAGAGCAGTATTATAGTAGTTATATTCTTGTACATAGGAGCAGTATTATAGTAGTTATATTCTTGTACATATGAGTTGTATTATAGTAGCTTTATTCTTGTATATAGGAGCAGTATTATATTAGTTATATTCTTGTACATAGGAGCAGTATTATAGTAGTTATATTCTTGTATATAGGAGCAGTATTATAGTAGTTATATTCTTGTACATAAGAGCAGTATTATAGTAGTTATATTCTTGCATATAGGATCAGTATTATAGTAGTTATATTCTTGTATATAAAGGCATTATTATAGTAGTTATATTTTTGTACATAGGAGCAGTATTATAGTAGTAATATTCTTGTACATAGGTGCAGTATTATAGTAGTTATATTCTTGTATATAAAGGCATTATTATAGTAGTTATATTCTTGTACATAAGAGCAGTATTATAGTAGTTATATTCTTGTACATAGGAGCAGTATTATAGTAGCTATATTCTTGTATATAAAGGCAGTATTGTAGTAGTTATATTCTTGTACATAGGAGCAGTATTATAGTAGTTATATTTTTGTACATAGGAGCAGTATTATAGTAGTAATATTCTCGTATATAAAGGCAGTATTGTAGTAGTTATATTCTTGTACATAGGAGCAGTATTATAGTAGTTATATTCTTGTACATAGGGGGAAGTATTATAGTAGTTATATTCTTGTATATAGGAGCAGTATTATAGTAGCTATATTCTTGTACATAGGAGCAGTATTATAGTAGTTATATTCTTGTACATAGGGGGTAGTATTATAGTAGTTATATTCTTGTACATAGGAGCAGTATTATAGTAGTTATATTCTTGTACATAGGGGGCAGTATTATAGTAGTTATATTCTTGTATATAGGAGCAGTATTATAGTAGTTATATTCCTGTACATAGGGGGCAGTATTATAGTAGTTATATTCTTGTACATAGGGGCAGTATTATAGTAGTTATATTCTTGTACATAGGAGCAGTATTATAGTAGTTATATTCTTGTACATAGGGGCAGTATTATAGTAGTATATTCTTGTACATAAGAGCAGTATTATAGTAGTTATATTCTTGTACATAGGAGCAGTATTATAGTAGTTATATTCTTGTACATATGAGTTGTATTATAGTAGCTTTATTCTTGTATATAGGAGCAGTATTATATTAGTTATATTCTTGTACATAGGAGCAGTATTATAGTAGTTATATTCTTGTATATAGGAGCAGTATTATAGTAGTTATATTCTTGTACATAGGGGCAGTATTATAGTAGTTATATTCTTGTACATAAGAGCAGTATTATAGTAGTTATATTCTTGCATATAGGATCAGTATTATAGTAGTTATATTCTTGTATATAAAGGCATTATTATAGTAGTTATATTTTTGTACATAGGAGCAGTATTATAGTAGTAATATTCTTGTACATAGGTGCAGTATTATAGTAGTTATATTCTTGTATATAAAGGCATTATTATAGTAGTTATATTCTTGTACATAAGAGCAGTATTATAGTAGTTATATTCTTGTACATAGGAGCAGTATTATAGTAGCTATATTCTTGTATATAAAGGCAGTATTGTAGTAGTTATATTCTTGTACATAGGAGCAGTATTATAGTAGTTATATTTTTGTACATAGGAGCAGTATTATAGTAGTAATATTCTCGTATATAAAGGCAGTATTGTAGTAGTTATATTTTTGTACATAGGAGCAGTAGTTAAATATTTGTAAATAAGGGAGAGTATAGAAAAAAGCTCCTTTAAGGGTGAAGAGAACATAAATGTTATGTTTTGTTTTTCCCTTACTTGTGCGCTACTGATTTTCAGGACTTGTTCCTGTCTTGCCCTTGTCTTCACGTGGTTCAGATGCCTCTTGTACCTCCTTGGTCATTTGGTGCCTTTTCAATAACTTCCATTGAAGCCGTGGTTTTACTATCAACTTGCATGGATCATTAAATATCCTGATTTGTGATGAACGGTTGTCAACATCATCAAAACCAGAATAAGATAGTAAGTATCAATCTGCGGGACTATTAATAGTCAATCTGAGCTTCAGTTTACGTAGCAGCTGCCGGAGAAATTCCCAAGAGTCTTCCAAATTAGCAGAGATATAGTGAGGCTAATACGATACATCATGAAGAAGGCTACTCAATAGTTCCCGGACCGCAAATATCGGGTTTACGGTTGTGCGCATTTGATATGCGGGGGACATTTATATTGCCTAAGGCTCATGGGGAGGCATTCTGGAAATGCTTTGTGACAAGAGGGAGCAATTTATTAAAGGCGCGTGCATTGTCTAGCTCTGATAAGATGTCATAAAGCTTAATGGGGTATCATTTACTGGGGGAATCCACAACTACTAACCAGGCGTTTTCCTAAGGACCCCCAAAGACATGAATCCCATGAGCAACCTGAGAGTGGAAAAAGACGGATTTTGGTAAGACCTTACCTGTAAAATCCTTTTCAGCGAAGGAAGGAAGGGAGACACAGATCCATTACTAGTGGGTAGGTGGAGCTCCACAGGATAGTTCACCTCAGATTTAGAAAAAGTGACGACCGGCCCCTCCAGCTTAGGCTCCTCCTACTCCCATGATTCTCCAGTCCGTACACAAGCTAAGGAAGAGCAGACAACACCAGCGGAGCAACACAACCCCTTCTGAATCATAGAATCATAGAATCATAGAATGGTAGAGCTGGAAGGGACCTCCTGGGTCATCTGGTCCAACCCCCTGCTCAAAGCAGGATTCACTAGATCATCTCAGACAGATGTCTGTCCAGCCTCTGTTTGAAGACGTCCATTGAAGGGGAACTCACCACCTCTCGTGGCCGCCTGTTCCACTCATTAATCACCCTAACTGTCAAAAAGTTTTTTCTAATATCTAATCTGTGTCTCCTCCCATTTAGTTTCATCCCATTGCTTCTAGTCTTTCCTTGTGCAAATGAGAATAAAGATGATCCTTCTACAATGTGACAGCCCTTGACATATTTGTAGACAGCTATTAAGTCTCCTCTCAGTCTTCTTTTTTGCAAGCTAAACATTCCCAAATCCTGCAACCGTTCCTCATAGGACATGGTTTGCAGACCAGTCACCATTCTGGTCGCTCTTCTCTGAACTTGCTCCAGTTTGTCTATGTCTTTTTTAAAATGTGGTGCCCAAAACTGTACACAGTATTCCAGATGAGGTCTGACCAAAGAGGAGTAAAGACCGATAATGACTTCACGTGATCTAGACTGTATGCTTCTGTTAATACATCCCAGAATTGTATTTGCCTTTTTTGCTGCTGCATCACACTGTTGACTCATGTTCAGTCTATGATCTATTAGTATACCTAAGTCTTTTTCACATGTACTGTTGCTTAGTTCTATTCCTCCCATTCTGTATATGCTTTTTTTTATTTTTATTGCCCAGATGTAGTACTTTGCATTTTTCCCTGTTAAAAACCATTCTGTTGGTTGCTGCCCACTGCTCCAGTTTATTTAGGTCTTTTTGAATCCTCTCTCTCTCTTCTCTAGTATTAGCTATCCCTCCTAGCTTTGTGTCATCAGCAAATTTAATCAGTTTACCCTCAATTCCTTCATCTAAATCATTGATAAAGATGTTGAACAATACAGGTCCCAGGACGGAGCCCTGTGGTACCCCACTTGAGACATTCATCCAGCTGGATGTGAAGCCATTTACAACCACCCTTTGAGTCCGATCACTAAGCCAGTTTTGAATCCACCTAACAGTTGCCTGGTCCATTGCATACTTGGTCATTTTTTCAATAAGGATGGTGTGAGATACTTTGTCAAATGCTTTGCTGAAGTCAAGATATACTATATCTACAGCATTTCCCTGATCCACCCAGTCAGTGATTCTGTCATAGAAGGAAATTAAGTTAGTCTGACATGACTTGTTAGTTATAAACCCATGCTGACTCTGGTTAATCACTTCATTCTTATCCATGTACTTACATACATGTTGTTTAATAATTTGTTCAAAGATCTTTCCTGGTATAGAAGTCAGACTCACCGGCCTATAGTTCCCTGGGTCCACCTTCTTCCCCTTTTTGAAGATAGGAACAACATTTGCTCTTCTCCAGTCTTCTGGGACTTCTCCTGTTCTCCAAGAATTTTCAAAGATTATGGAGAGTGGTTCTAAAATTTCTTCTACGATCTCCTTCAGTACTCTGGGGTGTAATTCATCTGGACCTGGAGACTTGAACTCATTTATGTTAGCTAAATATTCCCTCACAATCTTTCTGTTTACAGATAACTTGGATTCCTCTATTCCTTTAAAAGGACAGTGAAGATCAGTTGATGTTACATTTTCTTTCTGAGAGAAAACAGATGCAAAATAGGAATTAAAAAGTTCGGCCTTCTCAACATCCTCTCTTACCATTTCTCCATTTTCATCCTGTAAAAATCCTATAGCATCTTTGACTTTTCTTTTACTTTTGACATACCCCCAAAATCCTTTTTTAATTGCTTTTGACATCTCTTGCAAGCCTTAATTCATTGTCAGCTTTAGCTAACCTGATACGTGCCCTGCAGGATCTGCAGACTGCATTATAATCTTCTTTAGATATGCCTCCCTCTTTCCATTTAATAAACATTTCTTTCTTTCTTTTTAGCATGTGTTTAAGTTCTGTGTTCATCCATCCTGGTTTCCTTAAATGCTTCCCATTCTTCCTACTTTTCGGGATTGTTAACGATTGTGCTTTGAGAATCTCATTTTTAAAAATTTCCCATCCTTCCTGGACATTTTTGTCCTTAAGGACATCCAGCCATTGGATCCCTCCTATTCTCTTTCTGAGTCTCTTAAAATCTGCCTTTCTAAAATCTAACCTTGAAGTTTGAGTCTTCACATGTCTTCCTCCTCTAGTTATCCAAAATTCTATAATAGCATGATCGCTGCCTCCTAGGGTCCCAGCCACCTTTACCTCCTCAACCATTTCCTCCCTGTTTATAAGGATTAGATCCAAAGTAGCAGATCCCCTTGTTTTCTCCCCTACCTTTTGGAAGATAAAGTTGTCAGCAAGAGAGGATAAGAATTTGCTTGACCTGTTAGTTTTACTTGAGAGAGATTCCCAACAAATGTCTGGATAGTTGAAATCTCCCATGACCACTACGTCATATTTTTTGGAGAACTTGGTCATTTGATACATAAAGAGTTCATCCATATCTTCAGCTTGCCCAGGTGGCCTGTAGTAAATGCCTACAATGGTGTCCTTTCCGTTGTTCTCTCCTTGTATTCTTACCCAAACAGTTTCCACAGAACTCCCAGTCTCTGAAGCTTCAATCTCTGTGCAGATATACGCTTTTCTAACATACAATGCGACACCTCCTCCTCGTTTATCAAGTCTGTTTCTTGCAAATAAGTTGTATCCTTCTAGCCTTTTATTCCAATCATGTGTATCGTCCCACCAAGTTTCAGTGATTCCAATGACATCATATTCCTTTTCCTGCATTAGTAGTTCCAATTCTCCTTGTTTGTTGCCCATGCTTTGTGCATTTGTATAAAAACATTTTAGTTTGTGATTGGTTTCTCTTCCTCCCATATTTTTATTATTTAGATTTTTTTGTCTTTGTTCTTCCTTTCCACTTCCAGTAGCAGAGATCTCAATAGTATTTGTCAGCTGTATGGCTTTTTCTGGCCTTTTGCTTCCCTTCCCACATTGTTCTAGTTTAAAGCTCTTCTGATGAGTGTAGCAAGGCGACTTCCAAATACATGTTTTCCAGTCTTCGTAAGGTGCACCCCATCTCTAGCAAGTAGTCCATCGTATAGGTAATTCATTCCGTGATCCAGAAATCCAAATCCTTGTTGACGGCACCATCGACGTAGCCAGTTGTTCACCTGTAGAATCTTATTCCACCTCATTGTTCCATGGCCATCCACTGGGAGGATGGATGAGAAGACCACCTGCGCTCCCAATTCTTTCACTTTCTTGCCTAAGTCTTCAAAGTCACTGCAGATGGTTTCCAGGTCCTTTCTTGCGGTGTCATTTGTCCCCACATGTATTAGCAGGAATGGGTAGTGATCTGTAGGTCTGAAGAGTCTTGATATCCTGTCAGACACATCTTTAATTTTTGCTCCTGGAAGACAGCACATTTCTCTTGAGGTTATGTCTGGTCTGCAGATAGCGGCCTCTGTTCCTCTTAACAGGGAATCCCCCATGACCACCACTCTCCGTTTTTTCTTCACAACATTCTTCTTTCTCCATCCAGGAGGATTCTGAGGGCTTACAAGGTTATTCATTGCTGGCAAAGTCTTATTTTGCTGTATTTCTTCATGGTTCTCCTGCGTGAGAGCAGTATGGGTGCTGACTGCCTCTCGATCCTCCTGCTTCTGTGGGTCACATGCTTCCATTCCTCTGTTTCGTCAGGTGCAGTTCGAATTTCTTCTCTTTCTGAATCATGAAGAGATAATTCTGCTCTGTCTAAGAACTCTTCACCTTCCTTAATGATTTTCAAGGTAGTTAACCTCTCTTCTAGATTTCGCAACTTTTCCTCCAACAGGGACACAAGCTTGCATTTCTGGCATGTGAAGTTTGGCTTTTCCACTGGCAAGTCTGTGAACATGTAGCAGGATATGCAGCTCACCAAATGGCTCCTGGACTCTTCCATGTTCTTATTGTTAATGTTCTGAAAATAGTGAAAAAAGCTTCAAAATGCGCGCGCCGGGAGGCGCGCGGTTTACCGATGTCCTCTTTTCAGCTCCAACAGCCAAAATCCAGTGTTCTTTGAGCTCGCGGAGACTCTTCACTTACCCCAAAATGCAGTGGGAATATGCAAATTATCTCCTCAGGACTCCTCCCCTGGTTTACCGATGTCCTCTTTTCAGCTCCAACAGCCAAAATCCAGTGTTCTTTGAGCTCGCGGAGACTCTTCACTTACCCCAAAATGCAGTGGGAATATGCAAATTATCTCCTCAGGACTCCTCCCCTGGTTTACCGATGTCCTCTTTTCAGCTCCAACAGCCAAAATCCAGTGTTCTTTGAGCTCGCGGAGACTCTTCACTTACCCCAAAATGCAGTGGGAATATGCAAATTATCTCCTCAGGACTCCTCCCCTGGTTTACCGATGTCCTCTTTTCAGCTCCAACAGCCAAAATCCAGTGTTCTTTGAGCTCGCGGAGACTCTTCACTTACCCCAAAATGCAGTGGGAATATGCAAATTATCTCCTCAGGACTCCTCCCCTGGTTTACCGATGTCCTCTTTTCAGCTCCAACAGCCAAAATCCAGTGTTCTTTGAGCTCGCGGAGACTCTTCACTTACCCCAAAATGCAGTGGGAATATGCAAATTATCTCCTCAGGACTCCTCCCCTGGTTTACCGATGTCCTCTTTTCAGCTCCAACAGCCAAAATCCAGTGTTCTTTGAGCTCGCGGAGACTCTTCACTTACCCCAAAATGCAGTGGGAATATGCAAATTATCTCCTCAGGACTCCTCCCCTGGTTTACCGATGTCCTCTTTTCAGCTCCAACAGCCAAAATCCAGTGTTCTTTGAGCTCGCGGAGACTCTTCACTTACCCCAAAATGCAGTGGGAATATGCAAATTATCTCCTCAGGACTCCTCCCCTGGTTTACCGATGTCCTCTTTTCAGCTCCAACAGCCAAAATCCAGTGTTCTTTGAGCTCGCGGAGACTCTTCACTTACCCCAAAATGCAGTGGGAATATGCAAATTATCTCCTCAGGACTCCTCCCCTGGTTTACCGATGTCCTCTTTTCAGCTCCAACAGCCAAAATCCAGTGTTCTTTGAGCTCGCGGAGACTCTTCACTTACCCCAAAATGCAGTGGGAATATGCAAATTATCTCCTCAGGACTCCTCCCCTGGTTTACCGATGTCCTCTTTTCAGCTCCAACAGCCAAAATCCAGTGTTCTTTGAGCTCGCGGAGACTCTTCACTTACCCCAAAATGCAGTGGGAATATGCAAATTATCTCCTCAGGACTCCTCCCCTGGTTTACCGATGTCCTCTTTTCAGCTCCAACAGCCAAAATCCAGTGTTCTTTGAGCTCGCGGAGACTCTTCACTTACCCCAAAATGCAGTGGGAATATGCAAATTATCTCCTCAGGACTCCTCCCCTGGTTTACCGATGTCCTCTTTTCAGCTCCAACAGCCAAAATCCAGTGTTCTTTGAGCTCGCGGAGACTCTTCACTTACCCCAAAATGCAGTGGGAATATGCAAATTATCTCCTCAGGACTCCTCCCCTGGTTTACCGATGTCCTCTTTTCAGCTCCAACAGTCAAAATCCAGTGTTCTTTGAGCTCGCGGAGACTCTTCACTTACCCCAAAATGCAGTGGGAATATGCAAATTATCTCCTCAGGACTCCTCCCCTGGTTTACCGATGTCCTCTTTTCAGCTCCAACAGCCAAAATCCAGTGTTCTTTGAGCTCGCGGAGACTCTTCACTTACCCCAAAATGCAGTGGGAATATGCAAATTATCTCCTCAGGACTCCTCCCCTGGTTTACCGATGTCCTCTTTTCAGCTCCAACAGCCAAAATCCAGTGTTCTTTGAGCTCGCGGAGACTCTTCACTTACCCCAAAATGCAGTGGGAATATGCAAATTATCTCCTCAGGACTCCTCCCCTGGTTTACCGATGTCCTCTTTTCAGCTCCAACAGCCAAAATCCAGTTGTCTTTGAGCTCGCGGAGACTCTTCACTTACCCCAAAATGCAGTGGGAATATGCAAATTATCTCCTCAGGACTCCTCCCCTGGTTTACCGATGTCCTCTTTTCAGCTCCAACAGCCAAAATCCAGTGTTCTTTGAGCTCGCGGAGACTCTTCACTTACCCCAAAATGCAGTGGGAATATGCAAATTATCTCCTCAGGACTCCTCCCCTGGTTTACCGATGTCCTCTTTTCAGCTCCAACAGTCAAAATCCAGTGTTCTTTGAGCTCGCGGAGACTCTTCACTTACCCCAAAATGCAGTGGGAATATGCAAATTATCTCCTCAGGACTCCTCCCCTGGTTTACCGATGTCCTCTTTTCAGCTCCAACAGCCAAAATCCAGTGTTCTTTGAGCTCGCGGAGACTCTTCACTTACCCCAAAATGCAGTGGGAATATGCAAATTATCTCCTCAGGACTCCTCCCCTGGTTTACCAATGTCCTCTTTTCAGCTCCAACAGCCAAAATCCAGTGTTCTTTGAGCTCGCGGAGACTCTTCACTTACCCCAAAATGCAGTGGGAATATGCAAATTATCTCCTCAGGACTCCTCCCCTGGTTTACCGATGTCCTCTTTTCAGCTCCAACAGCCAAAATCCAGTGTTCTTTGAGCTCGCGGAGACTCTTCACTTACCCCAAAATGCAGTGGGAATATGCAAATTATCTCCTCAGGACTCCTCCCCTGGTTTACCGATGTCCTCTTTTCAGCTCCAACAGCCAAAATCCAGTTGTCTTTGAGCTCGCGGAGACTCTTCACTTACCCCAAAATGCAGTGGGAATATGCAAATTATCTCCTCAGGACTCCTCCCCTGGTTTACCGATGTCCTCTTTTCAGCTCCAACAGCCAAAATCCAGTGTTATTTGAGCTCGCGGAGACTCTTCACTTACCCCAAAATGCAGTGGGAATATGCAAATTATCTCCTCAGGACTCCTCCCCTGGCACTACTCACTGGACCTGACAACTGCGATGAGCTGGCAATGCTGGAACAGAGCCCTAGCGCGCCAACCCCAACCCAGATAACCGCCATCAGAGAGGGGTCTTGCCGCATCTGAAAAACTATAATAAACTTCTGCCATGGGAGGGCGCTGTGTCTCCCTTCCTTCCTTCGCTGAAAAGGATTTTACAGGTAAGGTCTTACCAAAATCCGTCTTTCAGCAGCAGAAGGGAAGGAAGGGAGACACAGTCATTACTAGTGGGACGTCCCAAAGCAGTCCAGAACTCAAGGGTGGGAAAAACAGTGGCAGAATCGCCAACTCCTCAACAACTTAGATAAACGCGCAACCAGTGCTAAACACACGTTAAAGAGATATCCTAAACCACCGCCGCCTGCAGGACCCTGCGTCCTAGGGCCGCATCAGCGGAAGCACTGACGTCCACCTTATAAAACTTTGTAAAGGTGTGAACGGAGCGCCAGGTAGCCGCCCGGCAGGGCTGAGCTGCCGAGGCCCCTTGACGGAAAGCCCACGACGAACCCACAGCTCTCGTGGAGTGAGCTCGAACCTTAATCGGACAAGGCTCGCCCCTGAGCCGGTACGCCTCTAGGATAGCCGACCGTATCCACCGAGCTATAGTGTCTTTGGAAGCCCGCTGACCACGCCGACGACCAGCAGGAATCACAAAAAGAGAGTCCGACTTCCGAAACCCTTGCGTGATCGCAAGATAGAACTTTAACGCCCGTACTAAATCCAACGAGTGCAAGGCCCGCTCCTTTGAATTCCTCGGTTCTGGACAGAGTGAGGGCAACACGATGTCCTGATTGACATGGAAACGTGAGACCACTTTAGGCAGAAAGTCACAACGGGTGCGAAGCACCACGCGATCCGGATGGAATTCCAGAAAAGGGGTTCGAGCAAGAAAGTGCCGCCAACTCAGAAACCCTTCTCAAGGAGGTGACCGCTACCAGGAAGGCCACCTCCCAAGAAAGCAAATAAAGCGTAGCAGAATCCATAGGCTCAAAAGGCCCATGCTGAAGAGCCTCCAAGACTATATTGAGCCGCCAAGGAGCCACAAACGTCTTCCGAGGCGGAAACTGACGAGTTACCCCGCGAAAAAATGAACGCACATCCCTGCGCGAGGCAATAGCCTTCCGAAAAAGCAAGGATAGAGCAGATACCTGACCCCGCAAGGTACTAACTGCCAGACCCTTGTCCAACCCATATTGCAGGAAAGCCAATAAGTTGGGAATGGAAAAAATCCTCGGGTTTCTTGATAATTCAGAACACCACGAAAAGAAGGCCTCCCAAGTTTTGTGATAAACCCTAGTCGTAGCAGGACCTCTGGCCGCTCGCAAGGTGGAAATGACCTCGGCTGAAAACCCTCGACGGGTCAAGATTTTGGTCTCAAGAGCCACGCCGTCAAACGAAGAGACTTCAGGTCCGGATGACGAATGGGACCTTGGGTTAACAGGTCCGGACGAAGAGGTAGTGGAAACGGAGGCGCTGCCTGAAGAGACACCAGCGTTGAAAACCACGCCCTCCTTGGCCAATCCGGCGCCACCAAAATTGCCGAAATTCGCTCGTGTTTGATCCGCCGAATCACTAGAGGCAGTAAGGATACCGGCGGAAACACGTAGATCAGCTCAAACTGGTCCCACAGGGCTACTAGAGCATCTACCGCCACGGCCTCCGGGTCCTTGTACCTGGACATGAACGTCGGAATCCTGGCGTTCAGCCTGGATGCCATCAAATCCACTTGGGGAGTCCCCCAACGGGAGTACAGCAGTGCAAACACTTCCGGATGAAGACTCCATTCTCCGGGATCCACTTGCTCGCGACTGAGAAAGTCCGCTGTGATATTCCGCACTCCTGGGATGTGAATCGCGGAGATGGCTGGAACCCTGGACTCGGCCCATACCATGATCCGAGAGACCTCCATCATGAGTCTGGAACTCCTCGTCCCGCCCTGATGGTTGATATACGCAACCGCTGTCGCATTGTCCGTCTGAACTCGGACTGGCAGACCGCTCAAAGGGACTGTCCAATGACGGAGGCAGAGAAAAATCGCCCTCAACTCCTGGATGTTGATCGGCAGAGAAGACTCTTCTGACGCCCAGACCCCCTGAATCCAGAGATCGTTCCAAACTCCCCCCCCAGCCCATCAGGCTGGCATCGGTGGTTATGACCGACCACCGTGGAAGGAGGAAAGATTTCCCCAGGGATAACACCTCTGGACGTAACCACCATCCGAGAGACTCTCGCACCCTGCAGGAGATAATGACACTGCGATCCAGCGAAGCCGGCGATCGATCCCAACGGGTCAGAATGAGATCTTGGAGACCCCTGGAATGAAATTGAGCAAACGGTACCGCCTCCATTGTCGCCATCATCAGACCCAGAAGGCGCATACACCTTCGAAGGGACATTGCCGTCGTCGACCTCATGGCTTGAACCTGGTGACGAAGGTTCGCTTGTTTGTCCGGAGGCAGGGACACCACTGCCCGTACCGTGTCGAAATGCATTCCCAGGAACAGGATTGACTGTGACGGCTCCAGAGAAGACTTCTTCCAATTGACCAGCCACCCGAAGTCTTCCAGGTGCTGAAGGGATAGATCGCGAGCTGTCACCGCCTCCTCCGCTGTGGATGACACTATCAACAGGTCGTCCAGGTAGGGAAGAATCGTAACCCCTTGTCTTCGGAGAATCGCCATAAGTAGCGCCAGAATTTTTGTAAAAACCCTGGGCGCCGAGGCCAACCCGAACGGCAGTGCCACAAACTGATAATGAGCCTGACCTATGGCAAAACGCAGGAAGCGCTGGTGGGCCCTTCCAATGGGGACATGCAAATAGGCGTCGCGGATGTCGATTGGCAGCAAAAAATCGTACTGTGACAGGGCCGCCACAACAGAGCGAAGAGATTCCATGCTGAACTTCCGGGTCCGGACATGAAGATTCAACTCTTTGAGATCCAGAATGGGGCGAAACTTGTCCTCCTTTTTGGGAACCACAAAGAGGTTGGAGTAAAACCCCCTTCCCCGGTCCTCCGGTGGAACCGTAACCACTACGCCATTCTGCAGAAGAGAATCGACCTCCCGCAGCAGTGCAGCTGCCAGCTTGGGCTCGGACGGGATGCGAGACTGGCAAAACCTGTCTGGGGGTCGAGAATGAAACTCTGTGAAATAGCCTGCCGACATAACCCGCGTCACCCAGGCGTCCGATACGTGGAATGCTCAAGTCGACTCGAATTGGAGCAGACGACCCCCCACCCGGGAACCCTCGGGTGAGCACCTGGCGTCAGTCCGCCTTAGCGGGTTTTTGTCAGTTTCCCGTTTGTCTTGACGGAAATTCTGTTTCCAGGGAGTACGGGATTTTTGAGAGGTCTTCTTTCCGAAAGACGAGGGACGACCCGATCCCCAAGAGGGCTGACCGAACCGTCCCCTGGGCCGAAAGGACCAACGACCACCACCGACACTAGACTTGCCAGACGTAGACACTGCTGCTCTCCGCTGCAGCAAAGCCGTATCCTTTGCTTTGGCCTTAGCAATCAGCTCCGTGAGGTCAGAACCAAAAAGCTGACCGCCCTTGTACGCCAGACTCAGCAAACCTTGCTTGGATACAGCGTCTCCAGTCCACTGCTTAAGCCACAGCGCTCTTCTGACTGTGACGGCCGAGGATTGCGCTCTGGACAGAACCGAAGTAGTATCCAGAACTGCGTCTCTGCCATATCGGGCCGCCTCTTCCAACAACTGGATGAGCCTTTCTACCTCCGATAACGGGGTCCCATCTTGCCACGCCGTCCGTAGCTGATCCAACCACCGCAGAGACGCCTCACCAGCACACATGACTCCTAAAGACGCTCGGAATCCATGACCCGCGGCCTCGTAGATGGATTTCGCCGCTAACTCTGTCTTTCTGTCTAGTGGATCCTGCAGACTCGCCTTCCCTTTAACAGGAAGCAGAGAAGATTTGCTCAGCTGAGATAAAGGAAAGTCCACCTCAGGAGAGGGAACCCAATTAGCGACCGTCTCCGTGGAACAGGGGTACAGAGCATCAAAAATCCGTGTCCCCTGAAAACGCTTATCCGGACACAGGCGTTCTTTCTCCACCGCCTCGCTAAGCTCATCGAGTGATGGCAGAGTCGACCGAGTCCGACGCGACTCCTGAAACAGCCGGGCCGACTTACCAGGGCGTCTCGATACCTCATCAGGCAACTGTAACTCCTCTCTCATTGCCACAATAAAGGCATCCACGCGGCCCAAAAGCGAAGCAGAGCGCCCCTGCCGATCCTCTTCGTCAGAATCGGAGATCACCCCAGCAGAGCTTGTCGGAGTTTCTGAGGCCTCCGTCTCGCTGTGCGGAGGGGACAGTACCGGCCTGTGGCGCTTCTTGCCACGAGAAGTCTGTTGGGATTTAGCTGATACCCAATGACCTAGAAGGCCAGACAGGCTATCAATGGAGCGAGTGAGCGCCTCCACTTTAACATCACTGAGCCCCCCGACCAGCGTTAAACTTGACACCGTCGAGGACTCCTGCGTGTCAGATACGCGAGACAGATCCTGAAGCGGACCAGGGAGAAGCGCGCGGCTTCTCCGTCCTCCGCTCCCGCTCGTCTGACACCTCACTGCAGGGATTCCACCTGCGGATAAAAAGAAAAAAACAGCAGTCACCGCATTGATTAAAGTAACAGCGGCTGCCGCAGCAGCCGCTGAAGGACTCATACATACTGAGCACTTACCCAGCTGAGCGCCACAGGGACCCCCAGGGATGTGTGGCGCCGTGGCCCTTAGATTCCCCCACGGCGGAGCGCACAGGGACCCCAGAGGCGCTGTTTGCGTCTCCGCCAGGAAGCGCCCTGTATCCCCCGGGGCCGGCAGGGTTCTGCGGGGACCGCCTTAGGGGGTACGCAGATCCACCAGGGGAGGGGTGGGGGTCCCAGCAGCGCTGAGACCCCCTGAGACCTCTAGACCACGGGGGGTCCAGGTCTCCGGGATAAAAATAACAAAATCTTCTGAGGAGCTGCAAAGGCAGCGACTATCCTCTGCGACCTCAAATTTTAGACTGGAGAATCATGGGAGTAGGAGAAGCCTAGGCTGGAGGGGCCGGTCGTCACTTTTTATAAATCTGAGGTGAACTATCCTGTGGGGCTCCGCCAACCCACTAGTAATGGAGCTGTGTCTCCCTTCCTTCCCTTCTGCTGCTGAAATTATAAAGTAGTCGGGCATTAGGTTCAGTCATACAGAGCCCAAAAATAGAGAGAAGGGAGTTAAACTTACCATTACCCCTCTGAGTATACAAGCATTGTATGGTGGTATTATTTAGGCAGTAATATTATTATTTATTATTATAGCGCCATTTATTCCATGGCGCTTTACATGTGAAAAAAGGGGTATAATACATGAACAATTACAATAATCTTTAACAAAACGTGACAGCGACTGGTACAGGAGGAGCGAGGACCCTGCCCGCGAGGGCTCACAGTCTACAGGGGATGGGTGAGGATACAGTAGGTGAGGGTAGAGCTGGTCGTGCACCGGTATGGTGGAGCGGTGGTTACTGCAGGTTGTAGGCTTGTCGGAAGAGGTGGGTCTTCAGGTTCCTTTTGAAGGTTTCCACAGTCGGCGAGAGTCTGATGTGTTGGGGTAGAGAGTTCCAGAGTAGGGGGGACGCACGGGAGAAATCTTCTATGCGATTGTGGGAAGAGGATATAAGAGGGGAGTAGAGAAGGAGATCTTGTGAGGATCGGAGGTTGCGTGCAGGAAAGTACCGGGAGACTAGGTCACAGATGTATGGAGGAGACAGGTTGTGAATGGCTTTGTATGCCATATTTGGGTTCTGAACTGGAGTCTCTAGGCAATGGGGAGCCAGTGAAGGGATTGACAGAGAGGAGAGGCCGGGGAATAGCAGGGGGACAGGTGGATTAGTCAGGCAGCAAGGTTTAGGATAGATTGGAGGGGTGCGGGAGTGTTGGAGGGGAGGCCACAGAGCAGGAGGTTGCAGTAGTCGAGGCGGGAGATGATGAGGGCGTGCACTAGTGTTTTTGCAGATTCCTGGCTGAGGAATGTGCGGATCCGGGAGATATTTTTGAGTTGGAGTCGGCAGGAAGTGGAAAGGGCTTGGATATGTGGTGTGATGGAGAGATCAGAGTCCAGGGTTACCCCAAGGCAGCGAGCTTGAGGGACTGGTTGATAGATTGGTCAGGTGGGGGGTATGAATGAGATGGCGGAAAGATGATGAATTCTGTTTTATCCATGTTAAGTTTTAGAAATTTGTCAGAGAAGAAGGACGAAATAGCGGACATACATTGTGGGATTCTGGATAGTAAGGAGGTGATATCAGGTCCATAGAGGTAGATCTGTGTGTCGTCAGCATAGAGGTGATACTGAAAGCCGAGAGACTCTATAAGTTGTCCCAGGCCAAAGGTGTAGATGGAGAAGAGCAGCGGTCCTAGGACTGAACCTTGGGGGACACTGACAGATAGGAGGAGAGATGAGGAGGTGGTGTGTGAGTGGGAGACACCGAATGTCCGGTCTGTTAGGTATGAGGAGATCCAGGATAGGGCCAAGTCTGTGATGCCGAGAGATGAGAGAGTCTGCAGTAAGAGGGAATGGTCCACTGTGTCGAAGGCAGATGACAGGTGCAGGAGGAGGAGGAGGAAGTAGTGTCGCTTGGATTTGACGGTTAGTAGGTCGTTGGTGACTTTAGTCAGGGCAGTTTCAGTGGAGTGATGCGGTCGGAAGCCAGATTGGAAGCAGCAAAGAGGGAGCAGGAGGAGAGGTGGGAGGACAGTTCAAAGTGGACATCTTGTTCCAGTAAACAGCCATTTTATATTGGAAATGAATGGAAGCATTATGTAAGAAATATGACAGTGTTATGTGAACACTATATGGCAATATTATTTGGATACTGTATTATGTAGCCACTGTATTATTTGGCATCGTATGGCGGTATTTAGGTATAAAATCTCCATCTTCCAATTGCAGTTGCTTGGAGAAGAAGTACCTCTGGCAGCTCAGTCACAAGAACTCAAAATTACATTGAAAGCGCTTTTCCTGGTAGTGGTCTTCTCCAAAAAGGGTGTACATGAGAGAACTGCTTTGTATGCAGCTTCCTACCATTCAGGGATATATTCGCCTCTGGTTCACTTTTTTGTACCTTCCTTACAGGTGTCTAGAAGGATCGTTTCTTGCTTCCTGATTTTTGTCCAATTCGTCACCCAGCGAAATGTCAAACCATTTAGCTGCAATTTGTTCCCAGGCAGAAACAAAAAAACCCTTCACAGCTTGAGATTTGCTGCCTAAAAATACTTCATTAACTACTCTAATCTGATCCATTAGGGACGGCAGCGCAGCTGATTACAGCGTACCTGACACAATGCATTAGGATTAGCCGGTGTTAGCGGGGGAGGCTGCAGGTTGGCTTGGCCGTGGTTGGCTCCGGTGGAACAGGTAAACAGCCAATTTCCAGACTCTGCATGGTGGTAGAACACCGATCACTGCCGGAGTCTGGCATCAAGGAATATTATTAATATTAATGTCATTTTAATGACTTCACTTTTAGAGAGAAGGAAGAGTTTAGAAAAAAAACGTGAACACCACTATTGTTTTGCATTATAAGTGACGGGATAGGTGACAGAAGGAGGCTCTTGCTTAGATGCAGCCGTCGCTACTAACCGCGGCATCTAAGGTGTTAAGTAGAATAACAGTATGAGCACTGCCTGGCAGTGTATGCGAGTACAGACCCCGATACTTGGACCCCCACCTCTGGTATCATCTAACCCCAGAACACCTTCTCTCTGCTACTTACTATATATTTGTCTGTGACATGACCTTGTGTTTCACAGATGGATGGTAGGAGCCATGCTGTAGATGTTCCTGGAGCAGCTGCCATAACCCGGAGCTGGATTTCTGTGGCCGTTTTTATTTGTTGGTTTCCCTCGAGGTAAAAATGTCTATCAAGCAACAATCCAGCCTGGAAATGGCAGTAGATGGCACAGCTCTGCTCCTTGCACAGTAGTAGACTTTACAGCAGCTATGATTATGGCTCGAATAATAACTGGACTTCCTAATTTTTCAACTTGCAGGAAGTGAGATTTTCAACTCTGATAGTGATCAAAGGAGATTGTATAATCAAAGGATCAAGAAAGGTGACAGTAAGGGCTCATGCACACATCAGTTTTTCACGGATAGCACTTGTACCTAAGACAGTCTATGGGGCTGTTCACATATCCCTGATTTTTTTCGGACCGAGTGGTCTGTGCAAAATCGCAGAGACATGTTCAATATAGATCAGAGTGTCGGATCAAACTTGGCAAATGAAAAAAAAACAAAGAAAAAACGGACAGCACTCGGATGTCATCTGTGTACTGGTCGTTGTTCACGGACTGATAGAAGGTGGAGAAACTTTTTTTTCCTCATCAATGGAAAAAAAAATCTGATAAAACTGATGAAAATCACTTATTAGGCTTAGTGCTCACGATGCAGAAATGAAGCAGAAATTTTCCTGAGCATTTCTGCATCTCCTTGGCAGAAAAACGCATGCGGTTTTTACATGCGTTTTGACACATATTTGACGCGTATTTGCCATGCGTTTTTCCAATGCATTGTATAGGCAAATACGCATGCAGAAACGCACAAGAATTGGTCATGTCCGTATTTTTTCTGCAAGTAAAATCTGTGCAGAAAAAATACGGACCATGTGCACAGAACTTGCAGAATGTCATAGGAAGTCATGGGATAAGGTATGCAATGCGTTTCTGGAGCGTTTACGTGCTGCAAATACGCACCAAAAACGCATCGTGGGCACACAGCCTTTAACTCTCATATGTGAAAAAACTACTGACGTGTGAATGAGGCCTAAGTCACGACCGGCAGAAAGTTCACTCATGGGAAGTTAAAGTGACAGCTAATTATGGGGCATGGGCGCAGTGGCGTGGCTAAGTGGTAGTAGCTGTAAGGCTATGTGCCCACGATGCAGAAATGCTCCGGATTTTTCCAGAGCGTTGCTGCATCTCCCTGGCAGAAAAAACGCATGTGGATTGTACATGTGGATTGTACATGTGGATTGTACATGTGGATTGTACATGCGGATTGTACATGCGTTTTTCCTGCCAGGGACATGCGGATGTGAAGCGTTCTTCACTTGCATTTCCGCATGCGGGTTGTCAAGCGCTTTCCAAGCGATTTTAGCATCACTTGGAAAGTGCTTGACAACTTGGTCACACTATATAAATCCATGCAACCGGCAACCGGCATGGATTTATATAGTGTGACCTTAAAGAATGGTAAAAAATAAAAAAATAAATCTATACTTACCTTCTGATGGCCCCCGCAGTCTTGCTTCGCTCCGTCCTCCCTTGCCAGCAGCTCGCAGTACACTGAAGGACCTGCTGTCACATGACTAAATGACGTCAGCGCAGGTCCTTCAGTCCACCGCGATCTGCTGGCAAGCAAAGACAAGCGCACCGGGGGCCATGGTACCTGGGTCTGGATGAGAGTCTCCTCTTCTCCAGACCCGAGTACCATCCGCACATTGAAACACATGTTATCCGCATGTGCAGATGCAGTGATGCGTAATCCAAGCGTTCCAATGTAAGTCAATGGCGGCGAAAATACAGCGCTTCCGCAAAATATTAGGTAGTGCTGCGATTTTTTCCGCAATGATAATCCACAGCACATGCGGATTATCATTGGGGAACATGGCAGGCCTTCTACCAAGCGTTTTTTAAGTGTTTCAGCAGCGGAATTGCAGCTGCAAAAAAGCTTAAAAAACGCATTGTGGGCACACAGCCTAAGGGTATGTGCACACGATGCGTTTTTCATGCGTTTCCGCGGCGTTTTTGCAGTTGCGTAAACGCCGCGGAAACGCATGAAAAACGCATGGTAGAAGGGCAGCAATGTTCCCCAATGGAAATCCGCATGTGCTGTGCCCATGATGCGGATTTTTCCGCAGCGTAAACGCTGCGGTCAAAAATCCGCAGCATGTCAATTAATTTTGCGGAAACGCTGCTCTTTTGCCGCCATTGACTTGCATTAGACCGCATGGAATCCGCATCACTGTATATGTTGATGCGCTTTTCATGCGGTCTAATGTGCGGATGGTACCCGGGTGTGGATGAGAGGACTCTCATCCAGACCCAGGTACCATTAAAAAAAAAAAGAATAAAATAAAAAATATATATATTCTCACCTTCTGACGGCCCGCGCTGCGTCCTGCCGGCTTCCCGCGCACTTCGCGGTTGAATGAAGGATCTTCGCTGACGTCAGAGTCATGTGACGGGTCACGTGACGCTGACGTCGGAGGGTCCTAAAGTCTTCACTGCCGGCAGCCGGGACCGATGAAGCAGGACACCGGGGGCCATCAGAGGGTAAAGTATAGATTTATTTTTTATTTTTTGACATCACACACTATATAAATCCATGCCGGCTGCATGGATTTATATAGTGTGAAGTTGACAAGCACTTTCCAAGTGATGCTAAAATCGCTTGGGAAGCGCTTGTCAACCGGCATGCGGAAATGAAAGTGAAGAACGCTTCACATCCGCATGTCCCTGGCAGGAAACCGCATGTACAATCCGCATGTACAATCCACATGTACAATCCGCATGCGTTTTTTCCTGCCAGAGAGATGCAGAAACGCTCAGGAAAAAATCCTGAGCATTTCTGCATCGTGTGCACATACCCTTACTCCTGACGGAGTCTCTGTACACCTCCAGGTGTGGATGACTACTGAATACAGATAATGTACAGATACTATGCAGCGCGATGTCACAAATGGTGGAATATAAAACTGCCACCCATTTGGAAAAGTTTGGGTAAAGCTTTTCCACAGGGGTTCAAGTGCTTCTTTCGAAAGTCCAGTTTAGTTACTTAGTAGGTATTATATACATATCTTACATCTTACTACATAAAGAGCTTAATGTTGAGGTGAGTCTGAGAAAAACATCAGTTGACATTGTTTTGTTACTCTTCGTTGTCTTGCCAAGTTATATACATACATTCAACAACATTATCTTAACAACACAGCTTCTACTAATCTGTTCTTTTCTGATTAAGTTTTGAGTTAATGCTACAACACAGAATCAAGCTGCTTATGAAATACGTATTTAAATGAGGGGAATCCAGAAATGTAATTAGTTTTTTTTTTTTTTTAAAACTGTACCTATCCTTCTTCAGTAGGCCGGAGGGGCAGCATACAGAGATGTCTACGCGATCTGCCCTGGGCAATACACTTTTTGAATTGGCGAACTTCTCTGTAATCTTCTAAATTTTATTTTTGTTATCTGTAATGCCATTTACTAATTTATTAATTATGACAACTTTGTTGTTTATTGTGTAAAAAGGCTGAAGGTAAATAGACATGGGTTATTTGAATTTGTTTTTATTATGTAGAGCACACTTTTCTAGCTTCCGAAACTGATTTCTTTCGGAACTTGGGCTGCTGGTATATATATAATATATATAAGGAAGAAAAAAAAAAGGGGGAAGCAAAGTGCCAGACAGTTGTAGTCAGAATGTAGGTTGTAAGGACATGATAGGAGCTGTAGTTTCTCAATGGTCTTATAATTTGCTTCTTCTGAGATCCATGCACTCTGATTTTCAATCTGATTTTTATTTGTATACTATTGGGTTATTTATGTGGGTTGGAGCTATTGTCCTAGGCAGGAGAGTTGTTGTATTTAATGTACAGATTGCACAGACTAGATTGTAGCAGAGCCTCAGCTGTGAGAAGTATTAGGTCTTTGCACAGACCTTACATCTACCAGGAGTGCAATCAAACAAAGGTCTTGAGAACGGTGAGGCATTTAAAAGAAGTGTATCAGAAAGTTAGAGAAAAGTTTTCAAACTTTTCACAATTCTGTTTTATTCATATAAAAAGTGGAAACCCCTTTTAAAGTAGAGCACGTAATACATCCTCCAGAACAGGAGAGCAAAAAGCAGCAGCCGAATGGACACCACAAAATGTAATATATGGGGGATATACAAGAACACTGCTTGTTGCCCAGGACTTGTAATGATACAAGGACAGTGGCAACCCTGACAAGGTGAGATAGAAGCTGCCACGTCACATGACCCAGCTCATTTATTGGGGCAAAGCTTAGGCTGGCAAATCCATGACAAGCACGAATTAAGCGATTAGTCCTGCCGGGCAATTTATACTTTTCTTTAACGTTGTTTGACCGGATAACAAACCCAAGGGCATAATGGGACACATTAATGAAATCTAAGGCAAGAAAGGCCAGGGGAAAGATGCCCATGCCAACCTGTGATAGCGACCATTGCCATTCATTCACACTGCTGTTTTTCTTCTCTGCCCTCCTGACCTGCAGTCCAGCGTGTACCCGCTCAGTGCCCCCTGAATCCTGACGTATTGATGCAGACACAAGGCGGCATCTTGTAACCGTTCATGCTTGAAGATGACTGAACCGCGCAGTCACACGGCCAGAGATTAGAGATGGCCAGATCTCAAATCACAAAATGTTCAGGTTAATAGCATTAAAGTGTTCCTGTCATTTAACACCTGTGGTGAAGCTCGGTCCTGCTGTCCTCATGCTTTAGCTGCACATTACAATCTAAGATCTCCAGGAACAGTCCCCATGTCCTGTAAACTGACTTTCACTCCTTTTGGAAGCTGCTCTTCTTCAGCATTCTGCCAGAACTATAGGCTCAGGGATTCTCTTTTCCTCCTTTCCCAGCATGCACTGCACATGTCACTGTCCAATGGCTTGCCTGGCCTGAACTGAAAGTTTGTCTCTATTTTCTGCTATTATTAAGCCTGAGGAGTAAGAAGCCTCCCAACTTCCTGTGATCAATCTTGGGGTCTCCACTGTATCTTGTCAATTCTTATCTGTCTCTGTGTACAAACAGCAGGACAGACACCAAGTGTGAACAGTACAGCACTGAGGAGGTTTGTTTAGGGGAAAGATAACATTATTGTTAACAGTGATTCACAGCTGGATGATTCAGCACATTATCCAACGAAAGTCGGTTGTCTGTATTGTAGCAGTTCTATTCTTGTACATAGGGGGCAGTATTATAGTAGTTCTATTCTTGTACATAGGGGCAGTATTATAGTAGTTATATTCTTGTACATAGGGGCAGTATTATAGTAGTTATATTCTTGTACATAGGAGCAGTATTATAGTAGTTATATTCTTGTACATAGGGTGCAGTATTATAGTAGTTATATTCTTGTACATAGGGTGCAGTATTATAGTAGTTATATTCTTGTACATAGGGACAGTATTATAGTAGTTATATTCTTGTACATAGGAGCAGTATTATAGTAGTTATATTCTTGTACATAGGGGCAGTATTATAGTAGTTATATTCTTGTACATAGGGGCAGTATTATAGTAGTTATATTCTTGTACATAGGGGCAGTATTATAGTAGTTATATTCTTGTACATAGGGGCAGTATTATAGTAGTTATATTCTTGTACATAGGGGCAGTATTATAGTAGTTATATTCTTGTACATAGGGGCAGTATTATAGTAGTTATATTCTTGTACATAGGGGCAGTATTATAGTAGCTATATTCTTGTACATAGGGAGCAGTATTATAGTAGTTATATTCTTGTACATAGGGTGCAGTATTATAGTAGTTATATTCTTGTACATAGGGACAGTATTATAGTAGTTATATTCTTGTACATAGGAGCAGTATTATAGTAGTTATATTCTTGTACATAGGGGCAGTATTATAGTAGCTATATTCTTGTACATAGGAGCAGTATTATAGTAGTTATATTCTTGTACATAGGGTGCAGTATTATAGTAGTTATATTCTTGTACATAGGGACAGTATTATAGTAGTTATATTCTTGTACATAGGAGCAGTATTATAGTAGTTATATTCTTGTACATAGGGGCAGTATTATAGTAGTTATATTCTTGTACATAGGGGCAGTATTATAGTAGTTATATTCTTGTACATAGGGGGCAGTATTATAGTAGTTATATTCTTGTACATAGGGGCAGTATTATAGTAGCTATATTCTTGTACATAGGGAGCAGTATTATAGTAGTTATATTCTTGTACATAGGGTGCAGTATTATAGTAGTTATATTCTTGTAAATAGGGACAGTATTATAGTAGTTATATTCTTGTACATAGGAGCAGTATTATAGTAGTTATATTCTTGTACATAGGGGCAGTATTATAGTAGCTATATTCTTGTACATAGGGGCAGTATTATAGTAGCTATATTCTTGTACATAGGGGCAGTATTATAGTAGTTATATTCTTGTACATAGGGGGCAGTATTATAGTAGTTATATTCTTGTACATAGGGGGCAGTATTATAGTAGTTATATTCTTGTACATAGGGGGCAGTATTATAGTAGTTATATTCTTGTACATAGGGGGCAGTATTATAGTAGTTATATTCTTGTACATAGGGGCAGTATTATAGTAGTTATATTCTTGTACATAGGAGCAGTATTATAGTAGTTATATTCTTGTACATAGGAGCAGTATTATAGTAGTTATATTCTTGTACATAGGGGCAGTATTATAGTAGTTATATTCTTGTACATAGGGGGCAGTATTATAGTAGTTATATTCTTGTACATAGGGGGCAGTATTATAGTAGTTATATTCTTGTACATAGGAGCAGTATTATAGTAGTTATATTCTTGTACATAGGGGCAGTATTATAGTAGTTATATTCTTGTACATAGGGGCAGTATTATAGTAGTTATATTCTTGTACATAGGGGGCAGTATTATAGTAGTTATATTCTTGTACATAGGGGGCAGTATTATAGTAGTTATATTCTTGTACATAGGGGCAGTATTATACTAGTTATATTCTTGTACATAGGAGCAGTATTATAGTAGTTATATTCTTGTACATAGGAGCAGTATTATAGTAGTTATATTCTTGTACATAGGGGCAGTATTATAGTAGTTATATTCTTGTACATAGGGGGCAGTATTATAGTAGTTATATTCTTGTACATAGGGGCAGTATTATACTAGTTATATTCTTGTACATAGGAGCAGTATTATAGTCGTTATATTCTTGTACATAGGAGCAGTATTATAGTCGTTATATTCTTGTACATAGGGGCAGTATTATAGTAGTTCTATTCTTGTACATAGTGGGCAGTATTATAGTAGTTATATTCTTGTACATAGGAGCAGTAGTATAGTAGTTATATTCTTGTACATAGGGGCAGTATTATACTAGTTATATTCTTGTACATAGGAGCAGTATTATAGTAGTTATATTCTTGTACATAGGGGCAATATTATAGTAGTTATATTCTTGTACATAGGAGGCAGTATTATAGTAGTTATATTCTTGTACATAGCAGCAGTATTATAGTAGTTATATTCTTGTACATAGCAGCAGTATTATAGTAGTTATATTCTTGTACATAGGGGCAGTATTATAGTAGTTATATTCTTGTACATAGGAGCAGTATTATAGTAGTTATATTCTTGTACATAGGAGCAGTATTATAGTAGTTATATTCTTGTACATAGGGGCAGTATTATAGTAGTTATATTCTTGTACATAGGGGGCAGTATTATAGTAGTTATATTCTTGTACATAGGGGGCAGTATTATAGTAGTTATATTCTTGTACATAGGGGGCAGTATTATAGTAGTTATATTCTTGTACATAGGAGCAGTATTATAGTAGTTATATTCTTGTACATAGGGGCAGTATTATAGTAGTTATATTCCTGTACATAGGGGCAGTATTATAGTAGTTCTATTCTTGTACATAGTGGGCAGTATTATAGTAGTTATATTCTTGTACATAGGAGCAGTATTATAGTAGTTATATTCTTGTACATAGGGGCAGTATTATACTAGTTATATTCTTGTACATAGGAGCAGTATTATAGTAGTTATATTCTTGTACATAGGGGCAGTATTATAGTAGTTCTATTCTTGTACATAGTGGGCAGTATTATAGTAGTTATATTCTTGTACATAGGAGCAGTATTATAGTAGTTATATTCTTGTACATAGGGGCAGTATTATACTAGTTATATTCTTGTACATAGGAGCAGTATTATAGTAGTTATATTCTTGTACATAGTGGGCAGTATTATAGTAGTTATATTCTTGTACATAGGAGCAGTATTATAGTAGTTATATTCTTGTACATAGGGGCAGTATTATACTAGTTATATTCTTGTACATAGGAGCAGTATTATAGTAGTTATATTCTTGTACATAGGGGCAGTATTATAGTAGTTCTATTCTTGTACATAGTGGGCAGTATTATAGTAGTTATATTCTTGTACATAGGAGCAGTATTATAGTAGTTATATTCTTGTACATAGGAGCAGTATTATAGTAGTTATATTCTTGTACATAGGGGCAGTATTATAGTAGATATATTCCTGTACATAGGGGCAGTATTATAGTAGTTCTATTCTTGTACATAGTGGGCAGTATTATAGTAGTTATATTCTTGTACATAGGAGCAGTATTATAGTAGTTATATTCTTGTACATAGGGGCAGTATTATACTAGTTATATTCTTGTACATAGGAGCAGTATTATAGTAGTTATATTCTTGTACATAGGGGCAGTATTATAGTAGTTCTATTCTTGTACATAGTGGGCAGTATTATAGTAGTTATATTCTTGTACATAGGAGCAGTATTATAGTAGTTCTATTCTTGTACATAGTGGGCAGTATTATACTAGTTATATTCTTGTACATAGGAGCAGTATTATAGTAGTTATATTCTTGTACATAGTGGGCAGTATTATAGTAGTTATATTCTTGTACATAGGAGCAGTATTATAGTAGTTATATTCTTGTACATAGGGGCAGTATTATACTAGTTATATTCTTGTACATAGGGGCAGTATTATAGTAGTTCTATTCTTGTACATAGTGGGCAGTATTATAGTAGTTATATTCTTGTACATAGGAGCAGTATTATAGTAGTTATATTCTTGTACATAGGGGCAGTATTATACTAGTTATATTCTTGTACATAGGAGCAGTATTATAGTAGTTATATTCTTGTACATAGGAGCAGTATTATAGTAGTTATATTCTTGTACATAGGAGGCAGTATTATAGTAGTTATATTCTTGTACATAGGAGCAGTATTATAGTAGTTATATTCTTGTACATAGGGGCAGTATTATAGTAGTTATATTCTTGTACATAGGGGGCAGTATTATAGTAGTTATATTCTTGTACATAGGGGGCAGTAATATAGTAGTTATATTCTTGTACATAGGAGCAGTATTATAGTAGTTATATTCTTGTACATAGGGGCAGTATTATAGTAGTTATATTCCTGTACATAGGGGCAGTATTATAGTAGTTATATTCTTGTACATAGGGGCAGTATTATAGTCGTTATATTCTTGTACATAGGAGCAGTATTATAGTCGTTATATTCTTGTACATAGGAGCAGTATTATAGTAGTTATATTCTTGTACATAGGGGCAGTATTATAGTAGTTCTATTCTTGTACATAGTGGGCAGTATTATAGTAGTTATATTCTTGTACATAGGGGCAGTATTATACTAGTTATATTCTTGTACATAGGAGCAGTATTATAGTAGTTATATTCTTGTACATAGGGGCAATATTATAGTAGTTATATTCTTGTACATAGGAGGCAGTATTATAGTAGTTATATTCTTGTACATAGCAGCAGTATTATAGTAGTTATATTCTTGTACATAGCAGCAGTATTATAGTAGTTATATTCTTGTACATAGGGGCAGTATTATAGTAGTTATATTCTTGTACATAGGAGCAGTATTATAGTAGTTATATTCTTGTACATAGGAGCAGTATTATAGTAGTTATATTCTTGTACATAGGAGCAGTATTATAGTAGTTATATTCTTGTACATAGGGGCAGTATTATAGTAGTTATATTCTTGTACATAGGGGGCAGTATTATAGTAGTTATATTCTTGTACATAGGGGGCAGTATTATAGTAGTTATATTCTTGTACATAGGAGCAGTATTATAGTAGTTATATTCTTGTACATAGGGGCAGTATTATAGTAGTTATATTCCTGTACATAGGGGCAGTATTATAGTAGTTCTATTCTTGTACATAGTGGGCAGTATTATAGTAGTTATATTCTTGTACATAGGAGCAGTATTATAGTAGTTATATTCTTGTACATAGGGGCAGTATTATACTAGTTATATTCTTGTACATAGGAGCAGTATTATAGTAGTTATATTCTTGTACATAGGGGCAGTATTATAGTAGTTCTATTCTTGTACATAGTGGGCAGTATTATAGTAGTTATATTCTTGTACATAGGAGCAGTATTATAGTAGTTATATTCTTGTACATAGGGGCAGTATTATACTAGTTATATTCTTGTACATAGGAGCAGTATTATAGTAGTTCTATTCTTGTACATAGTGGGCAGTATTATAGTAGTTATATTCTTGTACATAGGAGCAGTATTATAGTAGTTATATTCTTGTACATAGGGGCAGTATTATACTAGTTATATTCTTGTACATAGGAGCAGTATTATAGTAGTTATATTCTTGTACATAGGAGCAGTATTATAGTAGTTATATTCTTGTACATAGGAGGCAGTATTATAGTAGTTATATTCTTGCACATAGGAGCAGTATTATAGTAGTTATATTCTTGTACATAGGGGCAATATTATAGTAGTTATATTCTTGTACATAGGGGGCAGTATTATAGTAGTTATATTCTTGTACATAGGAGCAGTATTATAGTAGTTATATTCTTGTACATAGGGGCAGTATTATAGTAGCTATATTCTTGTACATAGGAGCAGTATTATAGTAGTTATATTCTTGTACATAGGGTGCAGTATTATAGTAGTTATATTCTTGTACATAGGGACAGTATTATAGTAGTTATATTCTTGTACATAGGAGCAGTATTATAGTAGTTATATTCTTGTACATAGGGGCAGTATTATAGTAGTTATATTCTTGTACATAGGGGCAGTATTATAGTAGTTATATTCTTGTACATAGGGGGCAGTATTATAGTAGTTATATTCTTGTACATAGGGGCAGTATTATAGTAGCTATATTCTTGTACATAGGGAGCAGTATTATAGTAGTTATATTCTTGTACATAGGGTGCAGTATTATAGTAGTTATATTCTTGTAAATAGGGACAGTATTATAGTAGTTATATTCTTGTACATAGGAGCAGTATTATAGTAGTTATATTCTTGTACATAGGGGCAGTATTATAGTAGCTATATTCTTGTACATAGGGGCAGTATTATAGTAGCTATATTCTTGTACATAGGGGCAGTATTATAGTAGTTATATTCTTGTACATAGGGGGCAGTATTATAGTAGTTATATTCTTGTACATAGGGGGCAGTATTATAGTAGTTATATTCTTGTACATAGGGGGCAGTATTATAGTAGTTATATTCTTGTACATAGGGGGCAGTATTATAGTAGTTATATTCTTGTACATAGGGGCAGTATTATAGTAGTTATATTCTTGTACATAGGAGCAGTATTATAGTAGTTATATTCTTGTACATAGGAGCAGTATTATAGTAGTTATATTCTTGTACATAGGGGCAGTATTATAGTAGTTATATTCTTGTACATAGGGGGCAGTATTATAGTAGTTATATTCTTGTACATAGGGGGCAGTATTATAGTAGTTATATTCTTGTACATAGGAGCAGTATTATAGTAGTTATATTCTTGTACATAGGGGCAGTATTATAGTAGTTATATTCTTGTACATAGGGGCAGTATTATAGTAGTTATATTCTTGTACATAGGGGGCAGTATTATAGTAGTTATATTCTTGTACATAGGGGGCAGTATTATAGTAGTTATATTCTTGTACATAGGGGCAGTATTATACTAGTTATATTCTTGTACATAGGAGCAGTATTATAGTAGTTATATTCTTGTACATAGGAGCAGTATTATAGTAGTTATATTCTTGTACATAGGGGCAGTATTATAGTAGTTATATTCTTGTACATAGGGGGCAGTATTGTAGTAGTTATATTCTTGTACATAGGGGCAGTATTATACTAGTTATATTCTTGTACATAGGAGCAGTATTATAGTCGTTATATTCTTGTACATAGGAGCAGTATTATAGTCGTTATATTCTTGTACATAGGGGCAGTATTATAGTAGTTCTATTCTTGTACATAGTGGGCAGTATTATAGTAGTTATATTCTTGTACATAGGAGCAGTAGTATAGTAGTTATATTCTTGTACATAGGGGCAGTATTATACTAGTTATATTCTTGTACATAGGAGCAGTATTATAGTAGTTATATTCTTGTACATAGGGGCAATATTATAGTAGTTATATTCTTGTACATAGGAGGCAGTATTATAGTAGTTATATTCTTGTACATAGCAGCAGTATTATAGTAGTTATATTCTTGTACATAGCAGCAGTATTATAGTAGTTATATTCTTGTACATAGGGGCAGTATTATAGTAGTTATATTCTTGTACATAGGAGCAGTATTATAGTAGTTATATTCTTGTACATAGGAGCAGTATTATAGTAGTTATATTCTTGTACATAGGGGCAGTATTATAGTAGTTATATTCTTGTACATAGGGGGCAGTATTATAGTAGTTATATTCTTGTACATAGGGGGCAGTATTATAGTAGTTATATTCTTGTACATAGGGGGCAGTATTATAGTAGTTATATTCTTGTACATAGGAGCAGTATTATAGTAGTTATATTCTTGTACATAGGGGCAGTATTATAGTAGTTATATTCCTGTACATAGGGGCAGTATTATAGTAGTTCTATTCTTGTACATAGTGGGCAGTATTATAGTAGTTATATTCTTGTACATAGGAGCAGTATTATAGTAGTTATATTCTTGTACATAGGGGCAGTATTATACTAGTTATATTCTTGTACATAGGAGCAGTATTATAGTAGTTATATTCTTGTACATAGGGGCAGTATTATAGTAGTTCTATTCTTGTACATAGTGGGCAGTATTATAGTAGTTATATTCTTGTACATAGGAGCAGTATTATAGTAGTTATATTCTTGTACATAGGGGCAGTATTATACTAGTTATATTCTTGTACATAGGAGCAGTATTATAGTAGTTATATTCTTGTACATAGTGGGCAGTATTATAGTAGTTATATTCTTGTACATAGGAGCAGTATTATAGTAGTTATATTCTTGTACATAGGGGCAGTATTATACTAGTTATATTCTTGTACATAGGAGCAGTATTATAGTAGTTATATTCTTGTACATAGGGGCAGTATTATAGTAGTTCTATTCTTGTACATAGTGGGCAGTATTATAGTAGTTATATTCTTGTACATAGGAGCAGTATTATAGTAGTTATATTCTTGTACATAGGAGCAGTATTATAGTAGTTATATTCTTGTACATAGGGGCAGTATTATAGTAGTTATATTCCTGTACATAGGGGCAGTATTATAGTAGTTCTATTCTTGTACATAGTGGGCAGTATTATAGTAGTTATATTCTTGTACATAGGAGCAGTATTATAGTAGTTATATTCTTGTACATAGGGGCAGTATTATACTAGTTATATTCTTGTACATAGGAGCAGTATTATAGTAGTTATATTCTTGTACATAGGGGCAGTATTATAGTAGTTCTATTCTTGTACATAGTGGGCAGTATTATAGTAGTTATATTCTTGTACATAGGAGCAGTATTATAGTAGTTCTATTCTTGTACATAGTGGGCAGTATTATACTAGTTATATTCTTGTACATAGGAGCAGTATTATAGTAGTTATATTCTTGTACATAGTGGGCAGTATTATAGTAGTTATATTCTTGTACATAGGAGCAGTATTATAGTAGTTATATTCTTGTACATAGGGGCAGTATTATACTAGTTATATTCTTGTACATAGGGGCAGTATTATAGTAGTTCTATTCTTGTACATAGTGGGCAGTATTATAGTAGTTATATTCTTGTACATAGGAGCAGTATTATAGTAGTTATATTCTTGTACATAGGGGCAGTATTATACTAGTTATATTCTTGTACATAGGAGCAGTATTATAGTAGTTATATTCTTGTACATAGGAGCAGTATTATAGTAGTTATATTCTTGTACATAGGAGGCAGTATTATAGTAGTTATATTCTTGTACATAGGAGCAGTATTATAGTAGTTATATTCTTGTACATAGGGGCAGTATTATAGTAGTTATATTCTTGTACATAGGGGGCAGTATTATAGTAGTTATATTCTTGTACATAGGGGGCAGTAATATAGTAGTTATATTCTTGTACATAGGAGCAGTATTATAGTAGTTATATTCTTGTACATAGGGGCAGTATTATAGTAGTTATATTCCTGTACATAGGGGCAGTATTATAGTAGTTATATTCTTGTACATAGGGGCAGTATTATAGTCGTTATATTCTTGTACATAGGAGCAGTATTATAGTCGTTATATTCTTGTACATAGGAGCAGTATTATAGTAGTTATATTCTTGTACATAGGGGCAGTATTATAGTAGTTCTATTCTTGTACATAGTGGGCAGTATTATAGTAGTTATATTCTTGTACATAGGGGCAGTATTATACTAGTTATATTCTTGTACATAGGAGCAGTATTATAGTAGTTATATTCTTGTACATAGGGGCAATATTATAGTAGTTATATTCTTGTACATAGGAGGCAGTATTATAGTAGTTATATTCTTGTACATAGCAGCAGTATTATAGTAGTTATATTCTTGTACATAGCAGCAGTATTATAGTAGTTATATTCTTGTACATAGGGGCAGTATTATAGTAGTTATATTCTTGTACATAGGAGCAGTATTATAGTAGTTATATTCTTGTACATAGGAGCAGTATTATAGTAGTTATATTCTTGTACATAGGAGCAGTATTATAGTAGTTATATTCTTGTACATAGGGGCAGTATTATAGTAGTTATATTCTTGTACATAGGGGGCAGTATTATAGTAGTTATATTCTTGTACATAGGGGGCAGTATTATAGTAGTTATATTCTTGTACATAGGAGCAGTATTATAGTAGTTATATTCTTGTACATAGGGGCAGTATTATAGTAGTTATATTCCTGTACATAGGGGCAGTATTATAGTAGTTCTATTCTTGTACATAGTGGGCAGTATTATAGTAGTTATATTCTTGTACATAGGAGCAGTATTATAGTAGTTATATTCTTGTACATAGGGGCAGTATTATACTAGTTATATTCTTGTACATAGGAGCAGTATTATAGTAGTTATATTCTTGTACATAGGGGCAGTATTATAGTAGTTCTATTCTTGTACATAGTGGGCAGTATTATAGTAGTTATATTCTTGTACATAGGAGCAGTATTATAGTAGTTATATTCTTGTACATAGGGGCAGTATTATACTAGTTATATTCTTGTACATAGGAGCAGTATTATAGTAGTTCTATTCTTGTACATAGTGGGCAGTATTATAGTAGTTATATTCTTGTACATAGGAGCAGTATTATAGTAGTTATATTCTTGTACATAGGGGCAGTATTATACTAGTTATATTCTTGTACATAGGAGCAGTATTATAGTAGTTATATTCTTGTACATAGGAGCAGTATTATAGTAGTTATATTTTTGTACATAGGAGGCAGTATTATAGTAGTTATATTCTTGCACATAGGAGCAGTATTATAGTAGTTATATTCTTGTACATAGGGGCAATATTATAGTAGTTATATTCTTGTACATAGGGGGCAGTATTATAGTAGTTATATTCTTGTACATAGGAGCAGTATTATAGTAGTTATATTCTTGTACATAGGGGCAGTATTATAGTAGCTATATTCTTGTACATAGGAGCAGTATTATAGTAGTTATATTCTTGTACATAGGGTGCAGTATTATAGTAGTTATATTCTTGTACATAGGGACAGTATTATAGTAGTTATATTCTTGTACATAGGAGCAGTATTATAGTAGTTATATTCTTGTACATAGGGGCAGTATTATAGTAGTTATATTCTTGTACATAGGGGCAGTATTATAGTAGTTATATTCTTGTACATAGGGGGCAGTATTATAGTAGTTATATTCTTGTACATAGGGGCAGTATTATAGTAGCTATATTCTTGTACATAGGGAGCAGTATTATAGTAGTTATATTCTTGTACATAGGGTGCAGTATTATAGTAGTTATATTCTTGTAAATAGGGACAGTATTATAGTAGTTATATTCTTGTACATAGGAGCAGTATTATAGTAGTTATATTCTTGTACATAGGGGCAGTATTATAGTAGCTATATTCTTGTACATAGGGGCAGTATTATAGTAGCTACAGTACAGACCAAAAGTTTGGACACACCTTCTCATTTAAAGATTTTTCTGTTTTTACATGACTTTGAAAATTGTACATTCACACTGAAGTCATCAAAACTATGAATTTACACATGTGGAATTATATACTTAACAAAAAAGTGTGAAACAGCTGAAAATATGTCTTATATTCTAGGTTCTTCAAAGTAGCCACCTTTTGCTTTGATGACTGCTTTGCACACTCTTGGCATTCTCTTGATGAGCTTCAAGAAGTAGTCACCGGAAATGGTTTTCACTTCACAGGTGTGCCCTTTCAGGTTTAATAAGTGGTATTTTTTGCCTTATAAATGGTGTTGGGACCATCAGTTGTGTTGTGCAGAAGTCAGGTGGATACACAGCTGATAGTCCTACTGAATAGACTGATAGAATTTGTATTATGGCAAGAAAAAAGCAGCTAAGTAAAGAAAAACGAGTGGCCATCATTACTTTAAGAAATGAAGGTCAGTCAGTCCAAAAAATTGGGCAAACTTTGAAAGTGTCCCCAAGTGCAGTTGCAAAAACCATCAAGCGCTACAAAGAAACTGGCTCACATGAGGATCGCCCCAGGAAAGGAAGACCAAGAGTCACCTCTGCTTCTGAGAATAAGTTTATCCGAGTCACCAGCCTCAGAAATCGCAGGTTAACAGCAGCTCAGATTAGAGACCAGGTCAATGCCACACAGAGTTCTAGCAGCAGACACATCTCTACAACAACTGTTAAGAGGAGACTTTGTGCAGCAGGCCTTCATGGTAAAATAGCTGCTAGGAAACCACTGCTAAGGACAGGCAACAAGCAAAAGAGACTCGTTTGGGCTAAAGAACACAAGGAGTGGACATTAGACCAGTGGAAATCTGTGCTTTGGTCTGATGAGTCCAAATTTGAGATCTTTGGTTCCAACCACCGTGTCTTTGTGCTACGCAGAAAAGGTGAACGGATGGACTCAACATGCCTGGTTCCCACCGTGAAGCATGGAGGAGGAGGTGTGATGGTGTGGGGGTGCTTTGCTGGTGACACTGTTGGGGATTTATTCAAAATTGAAGGCATACTGAACCAGCATGGCTACCACAGCATCTTGCAGCGGCATGCTATTCCTTCCGGTTTGCGTTTAGTTGGACCATCATTTATTTTTCAACAGGACAATGACCCCAAACACACCTCCAGGCTGTGTAAGGGCTATTTGACCAAGATGGAGAGTGATGGGGTGCTACGCTAGATGACCTGGCCTCCACAGTCACCAGACCTGAACCCAATCGAGATGGTTTGGGGTGAGCTGGACCGCAGAGTGAAGGCAAAAGGGCCAAGAAGTGCTAAGCATCTCTGGGAACTCCTTCAAGATTGTTGGAAGACCATTTCTGGTGACTACCTCTTGAAGCTCATCAAGAGAATGCCAAGAGTGTGCAAAGCAGTCATCATAGCAAAAGGTGGCTACTTTGAAGAACCTAGAATATAAGACATATTTTCAGTTGTTTCACACTTTTTTGTTAAGTATATAATTCCACATGTGTTAATTCATAGTTTTGATGCCTTCAGTGTGAATGTACAATTTTCAAAGTCATGAAAATACAGAAAAATCTTTAAATGAGAAGGTGTGTCCAAACTTTTGGTCTGTACTGTATATTCTTGTACATAGGGGCAGTATTATAGTAGTTATATTCTTGTACATAGGGGGCAGTATTATAGTAGTTATATTCTTGTACATAGGGGGCAGTATTATAGTAGTTATATTCTTGTACATAGGGGGCAGTATTATAGTAGTTATATTCTTGTACATAGGGGGCAGTATTATAGTAGTTATATTCTTGTACATAGGGGCAGTATTATAGTAGTTATATTCTTGTACATAGGAGCAGTATTATAGTAGTTATATTCTTGTACATAGGAGCAGTATTATAGTAGTTATATTCTTGTACATAGGGGCAGTATTATAGTAGTTATATTCTTGTACATAGGGGGCAGTATTATAGTAGTTATATTCTTGTACATAGGGGGCAGTATTATAGTAGTTATATTCTTGTACATAGGAGCAGTATTATAGTAGTTATATTCTTGTACATAGGGGCAGTATTATAGTAGTTATATTCTTGTACATAGGGGCAGTATTATAGTAGTTATATTCTTGTACATAGGGGGCAGTATTATAGTAGTTATATTCTTGTACATAGGGGGCAGTATTATAGTAGTTATATTCTTGTACATAGGGGCAGTATTATACTAGTTATATTCTTGTACATAGGAGCAGTATTATAGTAGTTATATTCTTGTACATAGGAGCAGTATTATAGTAGTTATATTCTTGTACATAGGGGCAGTATTATAGTAGTTATATTCTTGTACATAGGGGGCAGTATTATAGTAGTTATATTCTTGTACATAGGGGCAGTATTATACTAGTTATATTCTTGTACATAGGAGCAGTATTATAGTCGTTATATTCTTGTACATAGGAGCAGTATTATAGTCGTTATATTCTTGTACATAGGGGCAGTATTATAGTAGTTCTATTCTTGTACATAGTGGGCAGTATTATAGTAGTTATATTCTTGTACATAGGAGCAGTAGTATAGTAGTTATATTCTTGTACATAGGGGCAGTATTATACTAGTTATATTCTTGTACATAGGAGCAGTATTATAGTAGTTATATTCTTGTACATAGGGGCAATATTATAGTAGTTATATTCTTGTACATAGGAGGCAGTATTATAGTAGTTATATTCTTGTACATAGCAGCAGTATTATAGTAGTTATATTCTTGTACATAGCAGCAGTATTATAGTAGTTATATTCTTGTACATAGGGGCAGTATTATAGTAGTTATATTCTTGTACATAGGAGCAGTATTATAGTAGTTATATTCTTGTACATAGGAGCAGTATTATAGTAGTTATATTCTTGTACATAGGGGCAGTATTATAGTAGTTATATTCTTGTACATAGGGGGCAGTATTATAGTAGTTATATTCTTGTACATAGGGGGCAGTATTATAGTAGTTATATTCTTGTACATAGGGGGCAGTATTATAGTAGTTATATTCTTGTACATAGGAGCAGTATTATAGTAGTTATATTCTTGTACATAGGGGCAGTATTATAGTAGTTATATTCCTGTACATAGGGGCAGTATTATAGTAGTTCTATTCTTGTACATAGTGGGCAGTATTATAGTAGTTATATTCTTGTACATAGGAGCAGTATTATAGTAGTTATATTCTTGTACATAGGGGCAGTATTATACTAGTTATATTCTTGTACATAGGAGCAGTATTATAGTAGTTATATTCTTGTACATAGGGGCAGTATTATAGTAGTTCTATTCTTGTACATAGTGGGCAGTATTATAGTAGTTATATTCTTGTACATAGGAGCAGTATTATAGTAGTTATATTCTTGTACATAGGGGCAGTATTATACTAGTTATATTCTTGTACATAGGAGCAGTATTATAGTAGTTATATTCTTGTACATAGTGGGCAGTATTATAGTAGTTATATTCTTGTCCATAGGAGCAGTATTATAGTAGTTATATTCTTGTACATAGGGGCAGTATTATACTAGTTATATTCTTGTACATAGGAGCAGTATTATAGTAGTTATATTCTTGTACATAGGGGCAGTATTATAGTAGTTCTATTCTTGTACATAGTGGGCAGTATTATAGTAGTTATATTCTTGTACATAGGAGCAGTATTATAGTAGTTATATTCTTGTACATAGGAGCAGTATTATAGTAGTTCTATTCTTGTACATAGGGGCAGTATTATAGTAGTTATATTCTTGTACATAGGGGCAGTATTATAGTAGTTATATTCTTGTACATAGGAGCAGTATTATAGTAGTTATATTCTTGTACATAGGGTGCAGTATTATAGTAGTTATATTCTTGTACATAGGGTGCAGTATTATAGTAGTTATATTCTTGTACATAGGGACAGTATTATAGTAGTTATATTCTTGTACATAGGAGCAGTATTATAGTAGTTATATTCTTGTACATAGGGGCAGTATTATAGTAGTTATATTCTTGTACATAGGGGCAGTATTATAGTAGTTATATTCTTGTACATAGGGGCAGTATTATAGTAGTTATATTCTTGTACATAGGGGCAGTATTATAGTAGTTATATTCTTGTACATAGGGGCAGTATTATAGTAGTTATATTCTTGTACATAGGGGCAGTATTATAGTAGTTATATTCTTGTACATAGGGGCAGTATTATAGTAGCTATATTCTTGTACATAGGGAGCAGTATTATAGTAGTTATATTCTTGTACATAGGGTGCAGTATTATAGTAGTTATATTCTTGTACATAGGGACAGTATTATAGTAGTTATATTCTTGTACATAGGAGCAGTATTATAGTAGTTATATTCTTGTACATAGGGGCAGTATTATAGTAGCTATATTCTTGTACATAGGAGCAGTATTATAGTAGTTATATTCTTGTACATAGGGTGCAGTATTATAGTAGTTATATTCTTGTACATAGGGACAGTATTATAGTAGTTATATTCTTGTACATAGGAGCAGTATTATAGTAGTTATATTCTTGTACATAGGGGCAGTATTATAGTAGTTATATTCTTGTACATAGGGGCAGTATTATAGTAGTTATATTCTTGTACATAGGGGGCAGTATTATAGTAGTTATATTCTTGTACATAGGGGCAGTATTATAGTAGCTATATTCTTGTACATAGGGAGCAGTATTATAGTAGTTATATTCTTGTACATAGGGTGCAGTATTATAGTAGTTATATTCTTGTAAATAGGGACAGTATTATAGTAGTTATATTCTTGTACATAGGAGCAGTATTATAGTAGTTATATTCTTGTACATAGGGGCAGTATTATAGTAGCTATATTCTTGTACATAGGGGCAGTATTATAGTAGCTATATTCTTGTACATAGGGGCAGTATTATAGTAGTTATATTCTTGTACATAGGGGGCAGTATTATAGTAGTTATATTCTTGTACATAGGGGGCAGTATTATAGTAGTTATATTCTTGTACATAGGGGGCAGTATTATAGTAGTTATATTCTTGTACATAGGGGGCAGTATTATAGTAGTTATATTCTTGTACATAGGGGCAGTATTATAGTAGTTATATTCTTGTACATAGGAGCAGTATTATAGTAGTTATATTCTTGTACATAGGAGCAGTATTATAGTAGTTATATTCTTGTACATAGGGGCAGTATTATAGTAGTTATATTCTTGTACATAGGGGGCAGTATTATAGTAGTTATATTCTTGTACATAGGGGGCAGTATTATAGTAGTTATATTCTTGTACATAGGAGCAGTATTATAGTAGTTATATTCTTGTACATAGGGGCAGTATTATAGTAGTTATATTCTTGTACATAGGGGCAGTATTATAGTAGTTATATTCTTGTACATAGGGGGCAGTATTATAGTAGTTATATTCTTGTACATAGGGGGCAGTATTATAGTAGTTATATTCTTGTACATAGGGGCAGTATTATACTAGTTATATTCTTGTACATAGGAGCAGTATTATAGTAGTTATATTCTTGTACATAGGAGCAGTATTATAGTAGTTATATTCTTGTACATAGGGGCAGTATTATAGTAGTTATATTCTTGTACATAGGGGGCAGTATTATAGTAGTTATATTCTTGTACATAGGGGCAGTATTATACTAGTTATATTCTTGTACATAGGAGCAGTATTATAGTCGTTATATTCTTGTACATAGGAGCAGTATTATAGTCGTTATATTCTTGTACATAGGGGCAGTATTATAGTAGTTCTATTCTTGTACATAGTGGGCAGTATTATAGTAGTTATATTCTTGTACATAGGAGCAGTAGTATAGTAGTTATATTCTTGTACATAGGGGCAGTATTATACTAGTTATATTCTTGTACATAGGAGCAGTATTATAGTAGTTATATTCTTGTACATAGGGGCAATATTATAGTAGTTATATTCTTGTACATAGGAGGCAGTATTATAGTAGTTATATTCTTGTACATAGCAGCAGTATTATAGTAGTTATATTCTTGTACATAGCAGCAGTATTATAGTAGTTATATTCTTGTACATAGGGGCAGTATTATAGTAGTTATATTCTTGTACATAGGAGCAGTATTATAGTAGTTATATTCTTGTACATAGGAGCAGTATTATAGTAGTTATATTCTTGTACATAGGGGCAGTATTATAGTAGTTATATTCTTGTACATAGGGGGCAGTATTATAGTAGTTATATTCTTGTACATAGGGGGCAGTATTATAGTAGTTATATTCTTGTACATAGGGGGCAGTATTATAGTAGTTATATTCTTGTACATAGGAGCAGTATTATAGTAGTTATATTCTTGTACATAGGGGCAGTATTATAGTAGTTATATTCCTGTACATAGGGGCAGTATTATAGTAGTTCTATTCTTGTACATAGTGGGCAGTATTATAGTAGTTATATTCTTGTACATAGGAGCAGTATTATAGTAGTTATATTCTTGTACATAGGGGCAGTATTATACTAGTTATATTCTTGTACATAGGAGCAGTATTATAGTAGTTATATTCTTGTACATAGGGGCAGTATTATAGTAGTTCTATTCTTGTACATAGTGGGCAGTATTATAGTAGTTATATTCTTGTACATAGGAGCAGTATTATAGTAGTTATATTCTTGTACATAGGGGCAGTATTATACTAGTTATATTCTTGTACATAGGAGCAGTATTATAGTAGTTATATTCTTGTACATAGTGGGCAGTATTATAGTAGTTATATTCTTGTACATAGGAGCAGTATTATAGTAGTTATATTCTTGTACATAGGGGCAGTATTATACTAGTTATATTCTTGTACATAGGAGCAGTATTATAGTAGTTATATTCTTGTACATAGGGGCAGTATTATAGTAGTTCTATTCTTGTACATAGTGGGCAGTATTATAGTAGTTATATTCTTGTACATAGGAGCAGTATTATAGTAGTTATATTCTTGTACATAGGAGCAGTATTATAGTAGTTATATTCTTGTACATAGGGGCAGTATTATAGTAGATATATTCCTGTACATAGGGGCAGTATTATAGTAGTTCTATTCTTGTACATAGTGGGCAGTATTATAGTAGTTATATTCTTGTACATAGGAGCAGTATTATAGTAGTTATATTCTTGTACATAGGGGCAGTATTATACTAGTTATATTCTTGTACATAGGAGCAGTATTATAGTAGTTATATTCTTGTACATAGGGGCAGTATTATAGTAGTTCTATTCTTGTACATAGTGGGCAGTATTATAGTAGTTATATTCTTGTACATAGGAGCAGTATTATAGTAGTTCTATTCTTGTACATAGTGGGCAGTATTATACTAGTTATATTCTTGTACATAGGAGCAGTATTATAGTAGTTATATTCTTGTACATAGTGGGCAGTATTATAGTAGTTATATTCTTGTACATAGGAGCAGTATTATAGTAGTTATATTCTTGTACATAGGGGCAGTATTATACTAGTTATATTCTTGTACATAGGGGCAGTATTATAGTAGTTCTATTCTTGTACATAGTGGGCAGTATTATAGTAGTTATATTCTTGTACATAGGAGCAGTATTATAGTAGTTATATTCTTGTACATAGGGGCAGTATTATACTAGTTATATTCTTGTACATAGGAGCAGTATTATAGTAGTTATATTCTTGTACATAGGAGCAGTATTATAGTAGTTATATTCTTGTACATAGGAGGCAGTATTATAGTAGTTATATTCTTGTACATAGGAGCAGTATTATAGTAGTTATATTCTTGTACATAGGGGCAGTATTATAGTAGTTATATTCTTGTACATAGGGGGCAGTATTATAGTAGTTATATTCTTGTACATAGGGGGCAGTAATATAGTAGTTATATTCTTGTACATAGGAGCAGTATTATAGTAGTTATATTCTTGTACATAGGGGCAGTATTATAGTAGTTATATTCCTGTACATAGGGGCAGTATTATAGTAGTTATATTCTTGTACATAGGGGCAGTATTATAGTCGTTATATTCTTGTACATAGGAGCAGTATTATAGTCGTTATATTCTTGTACATAGGAGCAGTATTATAGTAGTTATATTCTTGTACATAGGGGCAGTATTATAGTAGTTCTATTCTTGTACATAGTGGGCAGTATTATAGTAGTTATATTCTTGTACATAGGGGCAGTATTATACTAGTTATATTCTTGTACATAGGAGCAGTATTATAGTAGTTATATTCTTGTACATAGGGGCAATATTATAGTAGTTATATTCTTGTACATAGGAGGCAGTATTATAGTAGTTATATTCTTGTACATAGCAGCAGTATTATAGTAGTTATATTCTTGTACATAGCAGCAGTATTATAGTAGTTATATTCTTGTACATAGGGGCAGTATTATAGTAGTTATATTCTTGTACATAGGAGCAGTATTATAGTAGTTATATTCTTGTACATAGGAGCAGTATTATAGTAGTTATATTCTTGTACATAGGAGCAGTATTATAGTAGTTATATTCTTGTACATAGGGGCAGTATTATAGTAGTTATATTCTTGTACATAGGGGGCAGTATTATAGTAGTTATATTCTTGTACATAGGGGGCAGTATTATAGTAGTTATATTCTTGTACATAGGAGCAGTATTATAGTAGTTATATTCTTGTACATAGGGGCAGTATTATAGTAGTTATATTCCTGTACATAGGGGCAGTATTATAGTAGTTCTATTCTTGTACATAGTGGGCAGTATTATAGTAGTTATATTCTTGTACATAGGAGCAGTATTATAGTAGTTATATTCTTGTACATAGGGGCAGTATTATACTAGTTATATTCTTGTACATAGGAGCAGTATTATAGTAGTTATATTCTTGTACATAGGGGCAGTATTATAGTAGTTCTATTCTTGTACATAGTGGGCAGTATTATAGTAGTTATATTCTTGTACATAGGAGCAGTATTATAGTAGTTATATTCTTGTACATAGGGGCAGTATTATACTAGTTATATTCTTGTACATAGGAGCAGTATTATAGTAGTTCTATTCTTGTACATAGTGGGCAGTATTATAGTAGTTATATTCTTGTACATAGGAGCAGTATTATAGTAGTTATATTCTTGTACATAGGGGCAGTATTATACTAGTTATATTCTTGTACATAGGAGCAGTATTATAGTAGTTATATTCTTGTACATAGGAGCAGTATTATAGTAGTTATATTCTTGTACATAGGAGGCAGTATTATAGTAGTTATATTCTTGCACATAGGAGCAGTATTATAGTAGTTATATTCTTGTACATAGGGGCAATATTATAGTAGTTATATTCTTGTACATAGGGGGCAGTATTATAGTAGTTATATTCTTGTACATAGGAGCAGTATTATAGTAGTTATATTCTTGTACATAGGGGCAGTATTATAGTAGCTATATTCTTGTACATAGGAGCAGTATTATAGTAGTTATATTCTTGTACATAGGGTGCAGTATTATAGTAGTTATATTCTTGTACATAGGGACAGTATTATAGTAGTTATATTCTTGTACATAGGAGCAGTATTATAGTAGTTATATTCTTGTACATAGGGGCAGTATTATAGTAGTTATATTCTTGTACATAGGGGCAGTATTATAGTAGTTATATTCTTGTACATAGGGGGCAGTATTATAGTAGTTATATTCTTGTACATAGGGGCAGTATTATAGTAGCTATATTCTTGTACATAGGGAGCAGTATTATAGTAGTTATATTCTTGTACATAGGGTGCAGTATTATAGTAGTTATATTCTTGTAAATAGGGACAGTATTATAGTAGTTATATTCTTGTACATAGGAGCAGTATTATAGTAGTTATATTCTTGTACATAGGGGCAGTATTATAGTAGCTATATTCTTGTACATAGGGGCAGTATTATAGTAGCTATATTCTTGTACATAGGGGCAGTATTATAGTAGTTATATTCTTGTACATAGGGGGCAGTATTATAGTAGTTATATTCTTGTACATAGGGGGCAGTATTATAGTAGTTATATTCTTGTACATAGGGGGCAGTATTATAGTAGTTATATTCTTGTACATAGGGGGCAGTATTATAGTAGTTATATTCTTGTACATAGGGGCAGTATTATAGTAGTTATATTCTTGTACATAGGAGCAGTATTATAGTAGTTATATTCTTGTACATAGGAGCAGTATTATAGTAGTTATATTCTTGTACATAGGGGCAGTATTATAGTAGTTATATTCTTGTACATAGGGGGCAGTATTATAGTAGTTATATTCTTGTACATAGGGGGCAGTATTATAGTAGTTATATTCTTGTACATAGGAGCAGTATTATAGTAGTTATATTCTTGTACATAGGGGCAGTATTATAGTAGTTATATTCTTGTACATAGGGGCAGTATTATAGTAGTTATATTCTTGTACATAGGGGGCAGTATTATAGTAGTTATATTCTTGTACATAGGGGGCAGTATTATAGTAGTTATATTCTTGTACATAGGGGCAGTATTATACTAGTTATATTCTTGTACATAGGAGCAGTATTATAGTAGTTATATTCTTGTACATAGGAGCAGTATTATAGTAGTTATATTCTTGTACATAGGGGCAGTATTATAGTAGTTATATTCTTGTACATAGGGGGCAGTATTGTAGTAGTTATATTCTTGTACATAGGGGCAGTATTATACTAGTTATATTCTTGTACATAGGAGCAGTATTATAGTCGTTATATTCTTGTACATAGGAGCAGTATTATAGTCGTTATATTCTTGTACATAGGGGCAGTATTATAGTAGTTCTATTCTTGTACATAGTGGGCAGTATTATAGTAGTTATATTCTTGTACATAGGAGCAGTAGTATAGTAGTTATATTCTTGTACATAGGGGCAGTATTATACTAGTTATATTCTTGTACATAGGAGCAGTATTATAGTAGTTATATTCTTGTACATAGGGGCAATATTATAGTAGTTATATTCTTGTACATAGGAGGCAGTATTATAGTAGTTATATTCTTGTACATAGCAGCAGTATTATAGTAGTTATATTCTTGTACATAGCAGCAGTATTATAGTAGTTATATTCTTGTACATAGGGGCAGTATTATAGTAGTTATATTCTTGTACATAGGAGCAGTATTATAGTAGTTATATTCTTGTACATAGGAGCAGTATTATAGTAGTTATATTCTTGTACATAGGGGCAGTATTATAGTAGTTATATTCTTGTACATAGGGGGCAGTATTATAGTAGTTATATTCTTGTACATAGGGGGCAGTATTATAGTAGTTATATTCTTGTACATAGGGGGCAGTATTATAGTAGTTATATTCTTGTACATAGGAGCAGTATTATAGTAGTTATATTCTTGTACATAGGGGCAGTATTATAGTAGTTATATTCCTGTACATAGGGGCAGTATTATAGTAGTTCTATTCTTGTACATAGTGGGCAGTATTATAGTAGTTATATTCTTGTACATAGGAGCAGTATTATAGTAGTTATATTCTTGTACATAGGGGCAGTATTATACTAGTTATATTCTTGTACATAGGAGCAGTATTATAGTAGTTATATTCTTGTACATAGGGGCAGTATTATAGTAGTTCTATTCTTGTACATAGTGGGCAGTATTATAGTAGTTATATTCTTGTACATAGGAGCAGTATTATAGTAGTTATATTCTTGTACATAGGGGCAGTATTATACTAGTTATATTCTTGTACATAGGAGCAGTATTATAGTAGTTATATTCTTGTACATAGTGGGCAGTATTATAGTAGTTATATTCTTGTACATAGGAGCAGTATTATAGTAGTTATATTCTTGTACATAGGGGCAGTATTATACTAGTTATATTCTTGTACATAGGAGCAGTATTATAGTAGTTATATTCTTGTACATAGGGGCAGTATTATAGTAGTTCTATTCTTGTACATAGTGGGCAGTATTATAGTAGTTATATTCTTGTACATAGGAGCAGTATTATAGTAGTTATATTCTTGTACATAGGAGCAGTATTATAGTAGTTATATTCTTGTACATAGGGGCAGTATTATAGTAGTTATATTCCTGTACATAGGGGCAGTATTATAGTAGTTCTATTCTTGTACATAGTGGGCAGTATTATAGTAGTTATATTCTTGTACATAGGAGCAGTATTATAGTAGTTATATTCTTGTACATAGGGGCAGTATTATACTAGTTATATTCTTGTACATAGGAGCAGTATTATAGTAGTTATATTCTTGTACATAGGGGCAGTATTATAGTAGTTCTATTCTTGTACATAGTGGGCAGTATTATAGTAGTTATATTCTTGTACATAGGAGCAGTATTATAGTAGTTCTATTCTTGTACATAGTGGGCAGTATTATACTAGTTATATTCTTGTACATAGGAGCAGTATTATAGTAGTTATATTCTTGTACATAGTGGGCAGTATTATAGTAGTTATATTCTTGTACATAGGAGCAGTATTATAGTAGTTATATTCTTGTACATAGGGGCAGTATTATACTAGTTATATTCTTGTACATAGGGGCAGTATTATAGTAGTTCTATTCTTGTACATAGTGGGCAGTATTATAGTAGTTATATTCTTGTACATAGGAGCAGTATTATAGTAGTTATATTCTTGTACATAGGGGCAGTATTATACTAGTTATATTCTTGTACATAGGGAGCAGTATTATAGTAGTTATATTCTTGTACATAGGAGCAGTATTATAGTAGTTATATTCTTGTACATAGGAGGCAGTATTATAGTAGTTATATTCTTGTACATAGGAGCAGTATTATAGTAGTTATATTCTTGTACATAGGGGCAGTATTATAGTAGTTATATTCTTGTACATAGGGGGCAGTATTATAGTAGTTATATTCTTGTACATAGGGGCAGTATTATAGTAGTTATATTCTTGTACATAGGAGCAGTATTATAGTAGTTATATTCTTGTACATAGGGGCAGTATTATAGTAGTTATATTCCTGTACATAGGGGCAGTATTATAGTAGTTATATTCTTGTACATAGGGGCAGTATTATAGTCGTTATATTCTTGTACATAGGAGCAGTATTATAGTCGTTATATTCTTGTACATAGGAGCAGTATTATAGTAGTTATATTCTTGTACATAGGGGCAGTATTATAGTAGTTCTATTCTTGTACATAGTGGGCAGTATTATAGTAGTTATATTCTTGTACATAGGGGCAGTATTATACTAGTTATATTCTTGTACATAGGAGCAGTATTATAGTAGTTATATTCTTGTACATAGGGGCAATATTATAGTAGTTATATTCTTGTACATAGGAGGCAGTATTATAGTAGTTATATTCTTGTACATAGCAGCAGTATTATAGTAGTTATATTCTTGTACATAGCAGCAGTATTATAGTAGTTATATTCTTGTACATAGGGGCAGTATTATAGTAGTTATATTCTTGTACATAGGAGCAGTATTATAGTAGTTATATTCTTGTACATAGGAGCAGTATTATAGTAGTTATATTCTTGTACATAGGAGCAGTATTATAGTAGTTATATTCTTGTACATAGGGGCAGTATTATAGTAGTTATATTCTTGTACATAGGGGGCAGTATTATAGTAGTTATATTCTTGTACATAGGGGGCAGTATTATAGTAGTTATATTCTTGTACATAGGAGCAGTATTATAGTAGTTATATTCTTGTACATAGGGGCAGTATTATAGTAGTTATATTCCTGTACATAGGGGCAGTATTATAGTAGTTCTATTCTTGTACATAGTGGGCAGTATTATAGTAGTTATATTCTTGTACATAGGAGCAGTATTATAGTAGTTATATTCTTGTACATAGGGGCAGTATTATACTAGTTATATTCTTGTACATAGGAGCAGTATTATAGTAGTTATATTCTTGTACATAGGGGCAGTATTATAGTAGTTCTATTCTTGTACATAGTGGGCAGTATTATAGTAGTTATATTCTTGTACATAGGAGCAGTATTATAGTAGTTATATTCTTGTACATAGGGGCAGTATTATACTAGTTATATTCTTGTACATAGGAGCAGTATTATAGTAGTTATATTCTTGTACATAGTGGGGCAGTATTATAGTAGTTATATTCTTGTACATAGGGGCAGTATTATAGTAGTTATATTCTTGTACATAGGGGCAGTATTATAGTAGTTATATTCTTGTACATAGGGAGCAGTATTATAGTAGTTATATTCTTGTACATAGGAGCAGTATTATAGTAGTTATATTCTTGTACATAGGGGCAGTATTATAGTAGTTATATTCTTGCACATAGGAGGCAGTATTATAGTAGTTATATTCTTGTACATAGGGGCAGTATTATAGTAGTTATATTCTTGTACATAGGGGGCAGTATTATAGTAGTTATATTCTTGTACATAGGAGCAGTATTATAGTAGTTATATTCTTGTACATAGGGGCAGTATTATAGTAGCTATATTCTTGTACATAGGAGCAGTATTATAGTAGTTATATTCTTGTACATAGGGTGCAGTATTATAGTAGTTATATTCTTGTACATAGGGACAGTATTATAGTAGTTATATTCTTGTACATAGGAGCAGTATTATAGTAGTTATATTCTTGTACATAGGGGCAGTATTATAGTAGTTATATTCTTGTACATAGGGGCAGTATTATAGTAGTTATATTCTTGTACATAGGGGGCAGTATTATAGTAGTTATATTCTTGTACATAGGGGCAGTATTATAGTAGCTATATTCTTGTACATAGGGAGCAGTATTATAGTAGTTATATTCTTGTACATAGGGGCAGTATTATAGTAGTTATATTCTTGTACATAGGGGCAGTATTATAGTAGTTATATTCTTGTACATAGGAGCAGTATTATAGTAGTTATATTCTTGTACATAGGGGCAGTATTATAGTAGTTATATTCTTGTACATAGGGAGCAGTATTATAGTAGTTATATTCTTGTACATAGGGGCAGTATTATAGTAGTTATATTCTTGTACATAGGGGGCAGTATTATAGTAGTTATATTCTTGTACATAGGGGGCAGTATTATAGTAGTTATATTCTTGTACATAGGGGGCAGTATTATAGTAGTTATATTCTTGTACATAGGGGCAGTATTATAGTAGTTATATTCTTGTACATAGGGGCAGTATTATAGTAGTTATATTCTTGTACATAGGGGCAGTATTATAGTAGTTATATTCTTGTACATAGGGGCAGTATTATAGTAGTTATATTCTTGTACATAGGGAGCAGTATTATAGTAGTTATATTCTTGTACATAGGGGGCAGTATTATAGTAGTTATATTCTTGTACATAGGGGCAGTATTATAGTAGTTATATTCTTGTACATAGGAGCAGTATTATAGTAGTTATATTCTTGTACATAGGGGCAGTATTATAGTAGTTATATTCTTGTACATAGGGGCAGTATTATAGTAGTTATATTCTTGTACATAGGGGGCAGTATTATAGTAGTTATATTCTTGTACATAGGGGGCAGTATTATAGTAGTTATATTCTTGTACATAGGGGCAGTATTATACTAGTTATATTCTTGTACATAGGAGCAGTATTATAGTAGTTATATTCTTGTACATAGGAGCAGTATTATAGTAGTTATATTCTTGTACATAGGGGCAGTATTATAGTAGTTATATTCTTGTACATAGGGGGCAGTATTATAGTAGTTATATTCTTGTACATAGGGGGCA